>NC_091789.1:31131270-31437350 GCF_029378745.1 Bos indicus | reverse complement strand
ACATTCATTAGTATACCCTAACTGATCCTCTAATCAATAAGATTGCTTTATCACATGAAATTAACTGACTAATTATATACAACATCTCTTTACAAGGTAATCTACATGCTGATGGCAAGTTTCACCCTTCATATTCTTTAATTCATTTTCACTTTTCAGTTGGAAGCCATATGTACATCTGTTTATCCTGTTACCCACACTGAACTCACTGATGGATACCTAAAAGGACACAAGCGGTTTTCTATTTTTCAGGTTTCATTTTTTTTAAAGGAAAAAGAAAACATTATTTTTAAATCTACTTGTATGGAAATTAGTTTCCTTTTGCTATTTGAAATAAAGAAAATTTCACATTAAAAATTGAAGAAAATAACACATTTGAATAACAATGTTATTAAGTAGCCAGGAGCTCTAGTTTTTGTAGCCTCAGATAGAGTTTCCGTTTTAACAAATAAAAACACAAGATGCCTAGTTAGATTTGAATTTTAAGTAAATTAGTTTTTAGTAAAGTATGTTCCATGCATTTGTGACATACATATGCTAAAAATTATTTTTCTGTAAACACGTTATTTTGCTAAGTAAATGATTGGATTTTATTCTGGACAAGATGGTTTCTTCCTGCTCCTCTCTGCCAAGCACAACTATAGAAATAATGAAACAGATAACCAATGGACACTTGACAAAGTAGGAAAAAATTAGTAAGAAAAACACAGACTGGTTCTTTGGACCTCAGCATCCTACCTCTTCACTGAACAGCAGAAGGCAACCTTGATCCAGAATTTACCGACCCCCTAATTTAGTAACAATTTTCTAATAAGCTTGAAAACATCAGATGAGCCAGTATCTCCAACAGGAGGGATAGACACAGATGAAAAAAAAGTAATAAATAAATAAAAAATAAAGAAGGATAGACAGGTAGTCTGCAGGATTAATTTGCTAGGGCTGCCATAACAAAATGCATTGGCTGAAGGAATGCCTGCAGCTCTTAAACTCCAGACTCAATTTTCTATTAATATTTCCGAATGGTTGAATAGTAGAAATCTGAAATTTAACTTGTCCAGACCTGAAATGCCTATTTCCAGTTCTTCCAACAGCCTTCCTTTTCTCCACTGAGAGCAACTCCATCTTTCCAGTCACTCAAGCCTAAAACTTAAGGATTATTTCTTGAATTCTCTCTCTCATATGCCAAATCCAATCATTCAAAAAATTCTATTGACTCTACCTTCAATATGTATATACAGAATCTCACCATTTTTTGCCACCTCCATTTCTACTACCCTGGTTCAAGCCGCCATTGTTTTCTTCCTGGATGACTACAATAGACTGTTAATGGTCTCTCTGCTTTTCCCCTATTATTCAATTTATCCTAATGTTATTACCAGAATGGTCCTTTAAAAATCTGAGCCTGTTCACTCATACAACTCAATAATAGAAAAACAAATAACCCAATCGAAAAATGGGCAGAAGATCTAACTAAATAGACATTTCTCCAAAGAAGACATCTGGATGGCCCACAAGCTCATGAAAAGATACTCCATATTGCTAACTATTACAGAAATGAAAATCAAAGCTACAATGAGGTACCACCTCACACTTCAGAATGGCTATTCTTAAAATGTCTCTAAATAAGAAATGCTGGAGAGAGTGTGGAGAAAAGGGAACCCTCTTACACTGCTGGTGGGAATGCAAACTAATACAGCCACTATGGAGAACAGTGTGGAGATTCCTTAAAAAACTGGAACTATAACTGCTATACAACCCAGCAATCCCACTGCTGGGCATACACACAGAGGAAACCAGAATTGAGAGAGACACATGTACCCCAGTTTTCCCTGTAGCACTGTTTACAATAGTTAGGACATGGAAGCAATCTGCATGTCCATTGACAGACAAATGGATAAGGAAGTTGTGGTACATGTACACAATGGAATATTACTCAGCTATTAAAAAGAATGCATTTGAATCAGTTCTAATGAGGTGGATGAAACTGGAGCCTCTTATACAGAGTGAAGTAAGTCAGAAAGAGAAACATCAATACAGTATATTAATGCATATATATATATATATATATATATATATATATATATAATTTAGAAAGATGGTAACAAAGACCCTATATGCAAGACAGCAAAAGAGACACAGATGTAAAGAACAGACTTTTGGACTATGTGGGAGAAAGTGAGGGTGGGATGATTTGAGTGACTAGCCTTGAAACATGTACATTACCATATGTAAGATAGATGACCAGTGCAAGTTTGATGCATGAAGCAGGGCACTCAAAGCCAGTGCTCTGGGACAACCCAGAGGGATAGGGTGGGGAGGGAGGTGGAAGAGGGGTTCAGGATGGGGGGACACATGTGCACCCGTGGGTGATTCATGTCAATGTATGGCAAAAACCACCACAATATTGTAAAGTAATTAGCCTCCAATTAAAATAAATAAATTAATTAAAAAATTAAAAAAACTAAAGGTAGAGTGGCCATATGATGCAGCAATCCCATTCCTGGGCATATATCCAGAAAAGATGAAAACTCTGATTCAAAAAGATACATGCACTCCAGTGTTCATTGCAACACTATTTATAATAGACCAGACATGGAAGCAACCTAAGTGCCCATCAACAGAGGAATGGATAAAGAAGATATTGTATATATATATAATGGAATATTACAGAGGTATAAAAAAGAATGAAATAATGCCATATGCTGCAACATGGTTGTACCTAGAGTTTATCTATTAAGTGAAGTCAGAAAAAGACAAATATCATATGATATTGCTTACATGTATAATTTAAAATACGACACGAGGCTTCCCTGATGCTCAGTGGTAAAGAATATGCCTGCAGTGCAGGAGCCACAGGAGATGTGGGTTTGATCCCTGGGTCAGGAAGATCCTCCAGAGGAGGAAATGACAGCCCACTCCAGTATTCTTGTCAGGCTAGTCCCATGGACAGAGGAGCCTGGCGGGCTACAGTCCATGGGTCACAAAGAGTTGGACACAACTGAGCAAGTGAGCGTGTACACACGCATTTCCATTGAGAGCCTTCCAACATTAACATAAAATGTATAAACATTGACAGAACAGTTAGATTGATTCACCTCTTAAAGCTAGCTTGTTGGGAACTGACTCATCTAGAATCATTGTTCAGTTGCTCAGTCATGTCCAACTCTTTGCAACCCCATAGACTGCAGCACACCAGGCTTCCCTGTCCTTCACCATCTCCCAGAGTTTGTTCAAACTCATGCCCATTGAGTTGGTGATGACACCCAACCTTCTCATCCTCTGTTATTCCCTTCTCCTCCTGCCTTCAATCTTTCCCAGCATTAGGATCTTTTCCAATGAGTTGGCTCTTTGCATCAGGTGGCCAAAGTATTGGAGCTTCAGCTTCAGCATCGGTCCTTCCAATTAATATTCAGGATTTATTTCTTTTAGGATTGACTGGTTTGATCTCCTTGCTGTCCAAGAGACTCTCAAGAGTGTTAAACTATTCAGTTATACAATGAATCTATAAAGAACTGACATAAATATTAGGTTCATTTTTATATTATCTTTGTATTTTCACATTAAAAGAAAAATGAAAACATTCTTCATAAAAACATTTATATTAATTTAGGTTTATGATTCATGCAATGGTAGCATTTAACTTAGGAAAAAGTTTAATGGCTCAAAGGCATTTGTCTCTGGTTTTAGTATGATATCAGGCTATGTATTCACAGAGAAAAGGCCATTAGCATTCTTAATTCAAATGAAATAAGGTGCAATGATTAAGGACATCTTTTGCATCAATTACGATTAGGCTTGGCTGTGAGTAACAAATATGTAAAAATTAGTGCCTTCAACAAGACACTGATTTATTTCAGTCTGGAGAGGAGTTCAAGGCTAGGATGGCAGCTCCATGGTATCAAGGGCCCAAGCTGCTCTTAATTTGTTGCTCAGCCAAGAGACCCAGATTGCATCCTTCTCACAGACTCATCTGTTGCATCCAGAGTCCCTGTGCCAGACAAAGGGAATAAGGAGCAAGAAGGCTGTCACCTCTATTGTTCTTGGAAATACCATACCAGACTTCTACTTGTCTTGAACTCCACCAATCCAAACTGCAAAGAGGCCTTGGAAATGTAGTTTTCTTACTTGAGCAGCTGAAAAATTGGGGTCTTAAGAAGAAAGGGACAATGGATATTGGGAATGCAAACAGTCCCTTCCCTCCCTTATCCAAATGTGAATGCTTATCCATGTCATCTTTATTGGATGCTTCCATTAACCTTTGTCAGATCTATAGTGAATTCTATCAAATTCCAGCAATACCTCTGGCGTTATGGGACTCTTTTCTTATTTCATGGACTTGTGAAGTTTGTTCCACCTCCCAGACTTAAATATTTCTCAACAATAGTTTTCATGATCAGCTGGCAATATCATTACTGATTTTGGAGAGAATTAACTGCTTATTCTGATTTTGGTTATGTCTCGAGAAAAATGTAATCTATTTCTACATTTAAATTAACCCATTGACTACATAGGACTTCTGAGTCACTAAGAATCTGATAGAGACTGAGTCCATTATAACTAGGATATTTTTAAAAATTCTGACTTTCTCTCTGTATCCTGCCAGATAAAGAATAGACAAGAAAGCTAGAAAAAGAAATAGACCTTGTTTTTTTATTAAAAATTTCCCCAATGATTTAATAATTTAAAATATATACATACTAATATTACAGGATTATTTGACATGATGTATGCCAGCAAATTTGAAAAACTCAGCAGTGGCCACAGGACTGGATAAGGTCAGTTTTCATTCCAATCCCAAAGAAAGGCAATGCCAAAGAATGCTCAAACTACCGCACAATGGCACTCATCTCACACGCTAGTAAAGTAATGCTCAAAATTCTCCAAGCCAGGCTTCAACAGTATATGAACCATGAACTTCCAGATGTTCAAGCTGGATTTAGAAAAGGCAGAGGAACCAGAGATCAAATTGGCAATATCCGATGGATCATCAAAAATGCAAGAGAGTTCCAGGAAAACATCTACTTCTGCTTTATTGACTATGCTGAAGACTTTGACCATGTGAACCACAACAAACTGGAAAATTCTGAAAGAGATGAGAATACCAGACCACCTGACCTGCCTTTTGAGAAATCTGTATGCAGGTCAGGAAGCAACAGTTAGAACTGGACATGGAACAATGCACTGGTTCCAAATAGGGAAAGGAGTACATCAAGGCTATATATTGTCACCCTGCTTATTTAACTTATATACAGAGTACATCATGAGAAACGCCGGGCTGGATGGAGCACAAGCTGGAATATCGCCAGGAGAAGTATCAATAACCTCAGATATGCAGATGACACCACCCTTATGGCAGAAAGCTGAGAAGAACTAAAGAGCCTCTTGATGAAAGACAGAGAGGAAAGTGAAAATGTTGGCTTAAAACTCAATATTCAGATAACTAAGATCATGGCATCTGGTCCCATCACTTCATGGCAAACAGATGGGGAAACAGTGACAGACTTTATTTTGGGGGGTTCCCAAATCATTGCAGATGGTGATTGCAGCCATGAAATTAAAAGACGCTTGCTCCTTGGAAGAAACGCTGTGACCAACCTAGACGGCATATTAAAAAGCACAGACATTACTTTGCCAACAAAGGTTCATCTAGTCAAAGCTATGGTTTTTCCAGTGGTCATGTATGGATGTGAGAGTTGGACCATAAAGAAAGCTGAGTGGTGAAGAATTGATGCTTTTGAACTGTGGTGTTGGAGAAGACTCTTGAGAGTCCCTTGGACTGCAAGGAGATCCAGCCAGTCCATTCTAAAGGAAATCTGTCCTGAATCTTCATTGGAAGGACTGATGCTGAAGCTGAAACTCCAATACTTTGGCCACCTGATGTGAAGTACTGACTCATTTGAAAAGACCCAGAAGATTGAAGGCAGGAGGAGAAGGGGACGACCGAGGATGACATGGTTGTATGGCATCACAGTCTCAATTGACATGAGTTTGAGTAAATTCTGGGAGTTGTTGATGGTGAGGGCGGCTTGGCGTGGCCATGGGGTTGCAAAGAGTCAGACACAACTGAACAACTGAACTGAAGTGAATATGATAGTATTATCAGATGACTGTTTTAGTCGATATTTGTTCACCTCATAGAAGATACCTCATAGGTTTGGCAGAAAACAGCAATTTTCTATAAAGCAATTATCCTTGAATAAAAAAATAAATAAATAAGAGGTAGATACCTTATGGAAGTAGAACCATAAAACATTGTCTTTCTATGACTGGCTTATTTCACTTAGATATTCTGAAGGATCATCCTTTTTAAAGGCTGAATAATTTTCTATATGCATATACCAAATATGCTTTACCCATTCCTCTGCTGATGGACATTTGTTTTCCATGCTTTTTCATCTTGGCTATTGTGAATAGAACTACCGTGCAAATGGGAGTACATGCATCTCTTTGAGATCCTGATTTCAATTCTTTTGGCTAAATACCCAGGAGTAGGTTTTTTTGGTAGTTCCATTTTTAATTCTTTTTAAGGAAACTTTGTATTGTTTTCTGTAGCAGCTGCACCATTTGGCATATAATTTCTCCACCTCCTCACTTGTCTCCTGTTTGGAAATGTGTTCTTTATATTTTTCCAGTATCATATTCCACCTTCCTTTGGGAAATATTTTTCCACTCATTGCGGTGTACAGGTGGGTTGATAATTGAAACCAAGCCAATCATAATACTCCATCCTCCTGGTCACCTTGATTGGTCCAGAGGTAAGTTGGAAGGATTAAAACTGGAGATCAATTGTAGCCATAATTCATATAACAAGGAAGGATTCTTCTTGCATTAAAATCAAATGGAATCAAGCGAAAGTGGGTGATCAATGGCAGTCCAAGTCCCCAAGACTCATTTTTGATTCTGAGAACCAATATATCACCCTTATGCTCAAGCTGGTTTGGTTTGAGTTTTTGTCACCTTCAATTGGCAGAACCTGACCTTTACAATTTCAGTTCTTGGAGCATTTAACTATAAATTTCCCAGATTCTACTTATTTGTGTTTGCAGTTCATCCCTTGTACCCAGCTTTGAACTCCTTGAGAAATGTCACCATGGCTGATTTGTCCTGTGTCTTAGAAGATTCCCAGCTATTTCATACTAATTTCAGGTGAACAGAGAAGGGACTCAGTCATACATGTGTCTGCATGTCAAGTCACTTTGGTCATGTCCAACCCTCTGCAACCCCATGGACTGTAGCCCACCAGGCTCCTCTGTCCATGGATTCTCCAGGCAAGAATACGGGAGTGGGTTGCCATTGCCTTCTCCAGGGGATCTTTATGACTCAGGGTTCAAACCTGCACCTCTTGCATCTCCTGAATTGGTACATGGGGTCTTTACCACTAGTGCCACCTGGGAAGCTCCATTTCATACTGTCTTATAAGCATTTGCATTTGGTAAAGAATTTAAATACACACACACACACACACACACATATATATATATATATATAAAGAGAAAGAGAGAGTCATATTAGCTATTCTTTGTTGAATGTGTGCTATGTAGTAGGTACATTCCAGAGTGCAGTGTATGTTGGTTAATCTTTATAACCCATTTCAGAGGTAGGCACTATTGTTACCTATTTTACAGATGAGCAGTCTGAGTTTTAAAGAGGTTACAACCTTATGCCCAAGTTCACCTAGTAAGTGGTGAATCTTAGATGTGACCCAGGACTCTTGCCTGTAAAATCAGTGCCTTAAGTGATTGCCTGTCAATACTGGCCATTTCTCCCCTAAAAGTTAGAATAGACATGACTAGCAAATACCCCCACAATGGGTAGAGCACTTTGTTTCCTTCAAGGAAAGTTCTGATTTTTATTACTTTTTGCATATTTACAATCAATTTGAATATTGGGCTCAAAGGTAAAATGAATATAGGCCTCAAAGGTCAAATTACTCTTTCCCTCAAATTAGATAGGATTTAGACAAGTCAACTTTGCATATCAAAAGGTCATGCTTTCTGGGAAGAGAGAAAACATGTGTGCTAGAGATCTAGTGTGCTAGAGATCACGGTTGGTTTGGCTACTAATATTTAGGCTTGTAGTAGATTCGTAGGAGTACAGTTTCATGTTGACAGCATACTATCATAGTTAAGTCTTGATTAAAAGGTATAGAAATGGTAACTACTTATGAGAAACATTGCTTATTCAAAGAGCCTCAGTTAAACATATATGTACTGCTAAAGGCAAACTTCACTATTTGTGTTTATTCAAGTTGCCTATATTGTGTGGTATTCAGTGAATTTAAGGTGTTTTTAATGCTATGACTAATTTAAAGTAAGAGAATGAACCAATGACGTTCTCACTGATAATGCACATTAAGTCTTAAGCTTAACCCTGCATAGGCCTGTTATCACTTTTCAATGCCAGGGAGTTCACAGGCACTCCAGTGCTATTGGTTATGAGAGAGAACTTAAGAAAGCATGGATCACTCAGTGCAACCAAAAGAACTTGTCTTCTTATGACTCATTTATTTATTTTTTCAAACCATTACGACTGCCTAATATATGTCAGGTACCATGCTAGGTGCTGAGGTATCTAATGGTGAACAAGACAGACACCATTTCTATCTTCATGGAGCTTAGTTAAGTAGACAGACAATAAAGAAGTAAAGAAATAAAGAAGAGGACTTCCCTGGTGGTGCAGCAGATTGGAATCCACCTGCCGATGCAGGAGACACAGGTTCCATACCTGGCCCGGGAAGATTCCACATGCCACAGAACAACTAAAACTATGCACCAAAACTACTAAGCCCATGCTCTAGAGCCTAGGAGCCACAGCTACTGCGCTCGTGTGCTGCAACTACTGAAGCCCGCACGTCCTGGAGCCCGCACACCACAACTACTGAGCCCTTGCACCAGAACTACTGAAGCCCATGTACCTAGAGCCTGTGCTCCACAACAAGAGTAGCCACTGCAATGAGAGGCCTGCACACAGCAACTCAAGAAAGCCTGTACAAAGCAATGACGACTCAGCACAGCCAAAAATAAAATATAACTAACTAACGAAATAAAATTTTTAAAAAAGAAAATATCAGGTGGTGATAAGTGTTATAGTGAGAATAGAAGAGGATGATCTGATTGAAAATGACAGTTTTAACGTGAGAAAGTTGGTAAGGAAGGCTCCTCTGAAGGAGCAGAAACCTGAAATAACAAGAAGGAACCAGCATGAGAAGGCTTTGGAAAAGTATTCCAGGCAGAGGGGACAGTTGGTACAAAGGTCCTGAGGTAGAAATAGACTTGGTGCTGTCAGGTGTCGGAAAGATGATTGCTAAAGTATAATTTTTCAGTAGAATAGGATACATTGATCTAATGGCCCTGCCATTGTTAACTGGAAGAAAGCCTTCTGCTGCTACTGCTAAGTCGCTTCAGTCGTGTCCGACTCTGTGCGACCCCATAGACGGCAGCCCACCAGGCTTCCCTGTCCCTGGGATTCTCCAGGCAAGAACAC
Source organism: Bos indicus (assembly GCF_029378745.1). Classification (NCBI taxonomy): domain Eukaryota; kingdom Metazoa; phylum Chordata; class Mammalia; order Artiodactyla; family Bovidae; genus Bos; species Bos indicus. The sequence goes on along the minus strand of NC_091789.1, from coordinate 31,427,867 downwards.
CGGAGTGGGTTGCCATTTCCTTCTCCAATGTATGAAAGTGAAAAGTCAAAGTGAAGTCGCTCAGTTGTGTTTGACTCTTAGCTACCCCATGGACTGCAGCCTACCAGGCTCCTCCGTCCATGGGATTTTCCAGGCAAAAGTACTAGAGTGGGTTGCCATTGCCTTCTCCAAGGAAGAAAGCCTTACAATGATTCAAATTATCCTCTGAAACTTTGCAAATGTTAGCCGTGATGATTCTAGAGGCGGTGGAATTATTTTTGCTTCTCTGTATTTTCCATTTTCTTGCTTAATGGACATAGTTTTTTTCCAAACAAAATGAAAAAAATCCCATGGAAGGCATAGAAATGCAGTTGAGGACATTAGGAAAGGTAGATTTCGGGATGACAATACAACAGAATTCATTAGAAAAAGGTACTGGAAAACATAAATATCATTTTGGTAGAAGTGAAGAAGATGGGTTCAAGAGAGGGGAGAGACCATTTGTCAGAAAAAAGGGAGTTAGAAATGAGTAAATGGCAGTATCCTGTCACCTAAACCAGAGGGAAATCTCAGACTTTGATAAGAAAGAGGATGACAGTGTCCTGGACATATGTGCTCAGGCACCAGTAACCCTGACTTTCTTGGTCTCTGGGTTCAGACAGGAGAGTCGGGCTCTGTTAGTAGTGGTGTTTTTAGACTGGGGCTGACTTCCCAGTTTGTCCTTTGGATAGATGTGCAGCACTTCCCTGAGGGCCCATTAGTGATGAAGCTCCAGGCAAACTCTGAGCTGAGACACTAGTCAGATAGGTAGGATAGAATAGCAGGTCTGGGACACCTTAGTGCTGTCCATTGTCTGCATGCCTGGGCAAACTACCCTCCATCTTGGAGCCTCACACTTTCTCATCTCTAAAGCCAAGGGGTTGAACTAGAACCTCTTTAAGATTCTTTCTAGCTCTAAATTTGTATCTCTACTCTGAACCTCTTCCTATGAAAATTCTTGTGGCTGTATTTTGCCCTGAGAGGAGCATAGCATTGACTGATAAGCAAAATTTAGGTCAGTGAAGCATCCAAGCATGCACAGACCAGAGGCAGGAAAATAGATGATATGCTAATTTTTATTTTCCCTTTCCTCAGCCCGTTACAGAGAAATGTTAACAGTGGTGACATTTTTAGGGAGCTGGCCAGTATGCCATGAATTCTAGCTTATACCTGCATTGGGGAACGTGAAAAGGCCCTTTCATCCCATAAGCCAGTGGGTGAAAGGGTCTTTCTGGAGTGTCCCTGTGTGTGCACATGCATGCTCAGTTGCTTCAGTCATGTCTGACTCTTTGAGCCCCCATGGACTGTAGCCCACCAGGCTCCACTGTCTGTGGGATGGTCCGGGCAAGAATACTGGAGTGGGTTGCCATTTCCTTCTCCAGGAGATCTTCCCAACCCAGGGACTGAACCCACATCTCTTATGTCTCCTGCATTGGCAGGCAGGTTCTATACCACTAGCGCCACCTGGGAAGCCTTGGGTGTCCCTGGTGGTGCTTTAGATGCTAAGTTGTATCTGACCCTTGTGAACACATGGACTGTAGTCTGCCAGGCTCCTCTGTCCATGGGATTCTCCAGGCAAGAATACTGGAGTGGGTTGCCATTTCCTTCTCCAGGGAATTTTCGCAACCCAGGAATCAAACATGGGTCTCCTGCATTGCAGACAGATTCTTTACTAACTGAGCTACAAAAGAGCTCAAGGAGTGTCCCTACTCTCCCCTAAAATGACTAATATCACATCCTGTTCCACTTTGATGGAAGGATGGTTCAGAACAGGAATTATGGGTTACCTTAAGACAAGGAAAGGTGTCACTTAGTGGTAATGCAGAGCCTTGCCAATGTCATCACGCGTCTACTAAGGACTGCTCATGTGTGCTTTCTGTTGTTTGGAAAGAGAAGCTGTAGGAGGAAGTAGCTTCACTGTGTGAAGACACAGCAATGCAACATTGTAGGAACATTGCTGTGGAGTTGTACAATTCATACCAATGCAGTATTTGGTTATGGTTATTGTATTAATATTAGTAACATTACAAAGAGAGCTTTTTTTCTTTGTTTTATTATTAAGATTATAAAGAGAACCATATTCCAGTAAGGCTTATTAATTGACTATGGTGGGTGAGGAACTGAAAATCTCTTCTCTTTTCCTTCTGTCAGCAGGTTGTTTTGAAATTAAACAAGAATCTAAAACGGACTGATGTCACTCCATGCTGTGGGATACTAAGTTATTGGCAATAGCAGTGAGCATTGCTTCAGATATAAAGTATATTAGAAAAAAATTAACAAATGGAAGACTTTACTTGCTGATTCTCTGTACCTTGATTTCCTCATTTTAAAAATGGGAATAAATTTTGTAAATTGTGAAACCTTTAAACATATGTATTAATAATTAGGACTTCCCAGGTGGCTCTAGTGGTAAACAGCCTGCCTGCCAATGCAGGAGACCTAAGAGACATGGATTCAATCCCTGGGTAAGGAAGATCCCCTGGAGGAGGGCATGACAACCCACTCCAATATTCTTGCCTGGAAAATCCCATGGACAGAGGAGCCTGGCAGGCTACAGTTCATAGCGTCACAAAGAGTTGGACACGACTGAAGCAACTTAGCATGCATGCATGCACATTAACAATTAATTTAACATTAATAATTATGACATAGAAACTTAGTGGAGTGAAATGGTTTAGGGGATTACTCAAATAATGAATCCCCTCCTGGGAGCTAATTTATTCAGTATGAGATTCTCATTCATTATTTGATTAATGCCAACTATACCATACTTGGGACTTCCCAGGTAGTGCTACTGGTAAAGAGTCTACCTGCCAACGCACGAGATGAGGGTTTGATCCCTGGGTGGGAAAGATCCCCTGGAGGAGGGCATGGCAACCCACTCCAGTATTCTTGCCTGGAGAACCCATGGACGAAGGAGCATGGTGGGCTACAATCCATAGGGTGGCAGAGTCAGACGCGACTGAAGTGACTTAGCACAGTACACATACCATACATATCTATTATGTTCAGGATATTTGGATATAAACAAGCACATGTACATGTTTATACATAAGAACAGGCTGTATCAGTCCATGGGAAACTCAAAGCTCACAGATGAATTTTGGCCACTTGGATTGAATTTCTCTTGAGCACTGCTAAGTGTTTGGGAAATTGCTGGTGTTAATCAACCTAAGAGGAAAATAAAGAAGGATTTCTCCAATTTATTGTCATTAAAATGAACTTTCCATTGGATATAAATGTTCACATAAATTGATGTCATGTGGAAGCTAGAGAGTAGCATTTAGACGGTTGTCATTTTCTATCATACAGTGAAATTGCTCAATTTGGGAAGGGAGTACAGAGTTGAAATGTATAAATAGCAACATGAAGTCTCTTTGTATGTGAGTGATGCTTGGTGACCATTTGAGGATGAACCAAGGATGGAGGCAAAAGATCCCCACAGCACTTTGTCCTTGCCTCGTCTGAATTAATGGTTATGATGTGAGTCACAGGTAAGTAAGACTGTCCCCAAATGAGGTAACTGAGGGGCCTCCCAGGGAAGGGGAATGCAGAAGGCATTACAACAAGATATTCTTAATATTTTCATAAAATTCATGAGAACAATTGGACAGTCCATTAAAAGTTGGCATGTTACCAGCCGCATCTAGACATCCAGAGAGCCTGCTGCCATCAGTCAGAAAGGACACTGTGTCCTAGATACCATAAGCCAAGACCATGTAGGAATGGTAGTGTTAGAGGCTGAGACTGCATGATCGAGATGATGGCACACGTTTTCTGCCCAATGCTTGTCTTGAGAGATTCTGTGCACCATATCCCAGGTGTTCTCAGCGCCATAACTGTGACAGTTAGATTCATTCTCCTCATTTTCCTGAAGAGGATTACTGGCAAACTGACTCACCCGAAGATGCACGACACATCTCCTGTTTCTTAGTCTAATGATTTCCCTACCATAAGAAATGGTTCACCTTGACTCTTGTATGTATTCCTAAAATATACTGCAAGAGTTATTTCACTATATGTTAATATATATGAGGAAAATCAATATGCAAGGAAAATAATTGCAACCACTGTGGTCATATAATAGCACTTTTCTGACGCTACTGTGTGTGCTGGTCATAACCAAAAGGAGAGTAGCTTGACGAGCGAGACCAATTGTTGCGGCTCCTTATGTGCCAGTACTCTTCTACTAAATGCATTCTTTTCTGTTCCTTTCACACCACCTGAGAGCTTCTGAAGTATAACTGTAGCAAAAGAGAAGTGCCACGGTCTCTTACTAGTCACTTCTGATCTGGGTCGTATCAGCGGTCACATAATAATCGCCTACATGTTCCGCACACTCCCACTGGGAAAGAATGATAAGCACTGTCAGAAGGATATTATGTTTCTTGAACACATTCCTTCTACCCCAACAGTTGTGATGGTCTGGCGAGGTCCAGGGCTGAAGGCAAGGACCCATGATGATTTCTTCTTGGCAAAGAAGCTGTTACTACTTTCCTGGGTGCACTTTTCTGTCCCCAAATGGTGTCCCTCTTGGGCCTCCCGTGATTGCCCCCTCACCTTCCCTCACCACCAGTACCCCCATTAGCCTTGAAAGGTGTCTGTTGTATTACAGAATTCCATAGTGATACAGCGGTCTGGATCTAGATCCCAGACAGCTGCTTTGATTCAGGAAACACTTGTCAGAACACAGACTCGGCTTATAGCCATATGGGATGAATTACAGGAATGAGCCTTCTGTTCATAAGCCAAGTTTATAGTCCATAGGTGCAGAGCACCTTCAAGAATGTGTTGACTGTTTGGAGATATATATTAGTTATTTGTGGTAATTCATAGAGGCTTCTTTCCTTCCTCAAACACCTCATTTGTCAAAGTTTGGTGGGAGATGAGCTGTTTCACATATGTGAATTATTCAGGTGGCTGGATGCTACCTTTTAATTACCAAAGCTTGGTTTATTTTAGCTGGTCTTTTGGATAGATTGCTTAAATGAACTGGATGGTCCTCTGCCTTCTACACTGAACAGAATAAACCATATTAGTCTTTTCTTTAAAGCATAAGGGTGAAAATGAGCATCAGTGATTTCATTGTGTCCTGACCCAGTGCTGTCTTCAGGAACTAGTAAGGTGTATGGGACAGCTCCTCCCTTTACTCATTAACCCCAGCCTGTTACGCTGTATGAATCCTGGTCCCTGCTTTGGGAAGTTCTCTCTATCTTGTTTTCATTACTCGGAGCTACCAGTTGCAATCATCTCTTCCTTCCTTCATCTTCTCTTTCCCTGCAGAATCCCTCTGGACTTCCCATCTCCCTAGCTCCACAGACCCCTTTCTTAGTTTCCTACAGCTGGTATTCTGTGCACTGGGAAACTATGACTGAGTACGTTAGAGCTGTGTGTACCAGCAGAGGGAATGAACAGATTGCATAAGGTCACAGAGAGCATGGATAGGAGGGAAGCGTGGGAACAGAGTGTCTGAATGTTGACAATGTTGGAGTCCTCAGGGGTTCTTTTTGTTTCCCTCCCAGTTCTAAGCTGTGTCCTAGATTGGTGTTGTTCACACTCTTTTTTATCACAGGGGCCTAGGAAGAGAAGCCAGAGGTGGCTGAGAGGTGTGTGTAGGTGTAGGTGTAGGTGTAGGTGTAGGTGTAGAGGCATGATTGCAGTGTTAGTGTCATGGGTTGTGTCACAGGCGGATCAGTGATTGCACTCTGCCTCCATTCTAACCAACCAGAGTAGTATCCCTTTACATCATCTCATGCACCAAAGCTAAGATTTCATTAACAGACACACAAGATGAGCAAAAAAAAAAAAAAAAGTAACATCTACAAAAATAAAACAACTTTTGTTCCTTAAAAAAAAAGACAAATCTGGATAAGTTATGATAGTATAATTAGCTAAGGGTTAGTTATCCCCTCCTAGAACATGCTTTATAACCTGGTGTTATCATGAGCTGGGAAGGCATTTAACATTCTCTAGGCATTTGGAAATCATCTAGTCCAAAGAGTTTAACTCACTATCAGGGATAAGAAGCATAACATTTTAATTTTATTAATTTTATAACATAAGTATAATTTTACATAAATTGTGCGTTTCTTTTTCCTGTCTGAGTTGAACTAGAGAGTGTGTGCTTTAAAACTGTGAAATCCAATAGAAATATAATGTGAATTACATATGAAATTTAAAATGTTGTAGTAGCTACATTAAAAAGTAAAAATAAATAGGCAAGAATAATTTAATAATTTTATTTAACCCAGCATATCCAAAATATTTTCATTTTAACCTATTATCAACATAAAAATTACATTGCTTTGGCTTTTAAATTTAAATTGCTTAAAATGATGTAAAATTTAAATGTCAATTTCTCATTCATCCTAGCTACCTTTCAAGTGGTCTGCACTTGTGTCTAGTAGCTACTATATTAAACAGTATGAATTTTACAACATTTTTGATACATTGAAAATGTTCAACAAAGATTGGCTGGCCGTATCATGAGAAGAGCTTAAAGGAAAATCTCATTAATTTAGCTCCACTAGTTTGGAATTTATGATAATTTTATCAGAGTTCAACTGAAGTTTACAATCTGATCTCTCTGCAGAGAAAGGTTTTACTTGGCACATTTACTGTATAAATCAGATCACAGGAGGCAGGTTTAATCCACTTAAGAGTATTAAGTGTTTTCTGGGACTTTAGCGAAACATTTATGAATGCAAAAATATTCTGCTATGCACAACAGAGTGTCCTATATTCACTAAAGGGCATCTAACGGGTATCCTCTCCTTTTGGACACTTTGTTAGCAGTTAGTTATTATTACACTACTTTTGAAAGGTTTATATAAGTCACATTTCCTCTAGAATTGTCTAAAAATTTGATTTGTTAGTATATCAGGTATTATATAAATCAAATAAATGAAATAAAATATTCACAGATGTAGTCTATGTCAAACTTGAATATAAAAATAACATGGAACTTCCTTTCAAGGTGGCTAGTATCTTTCTAACACAGTTGTGAAAATTAAATGAGATAAGGTACTTCATAAATTTCAAAATGCTTTATGCATGTTACGCATTCATTCATTATTTGTTTATTGGCTTCTTTAAGGCAAGCTTTGTGCTAGATGGTAGGGGTATAGTTGTGAACCAGATGGGCAGATGTGATCCAAGCCCTCTAGGAACTTAGAACCTGGTGGGGAGAGACAGGCAGATAAATAGGCGATTAAAGTAGGGAACAGTAAGGGATATGATAAGGGAAGCACCTGTTGCTAAGAAAACCTATAGGACAATCACAGAACCCAGAGTAGTTGAAGGGGATGGTCAGGGAAGTCTTCGGAAGAAGTGGAATCCAGGCTGAAACCTACACATTTGATTTGGAGTTAGCCAGCTGAAGGAGTGGACTGTGTGGGAAAAATGCTCCAGAAGGAGGAATCAAAATGTGCAAATGAAGCAACTGACAAAGAATTAATCTCAAAAATATACAAGCAGCTCATGCAGCTCAATACCAGAAAAATAAACGACCCAATCAAAAAATGGGCCAAAGAACTAAACAGACATTTCTCCAAAGAAGACATACAGATGGCTAACAAACACATGAAAAGATGTTCAGCATCACTCATTATCAGAGAAATGCAAATCAAAACCACAATGAGGTACCATCTCACACCGGTCAGAATGGCTGCTATCAAAAAGTCTACAAACAATAAATGCTGGACAGGGTGTGGAGAAAAGGGAACCCTCTTACACTGTTGGTGGGAATGCAATCTAGTACAGCCACTATGGAGAACAGTGTGGAGATTCCTTAAAATCTGGAACTAGAACTGCCATATGACCCAGCAATCCCACTGCTGGGCACACACACCGAGGAAACCAGAATTGAAAGAAACATGTGTACCCCAGTGTTCATCACAGCACTGTTTATAATAGCCAGGACATGGAAGCAACCTAGATGTCCATCAGCAGATGAATGGATAAGAAAGCTGTGGTCCATATACACAATGGAATATCACTCAGCTATTAAAAAGAAAGCATTTGAATCAGTTCTAAGGAGGTGGATGAAACTGGAACCTATTATACAGAGTGAAGTAAGTCAGAAAGAAAAACACCAATACAGTATATTAACACATATATGTGGAATTTAGAAAGATAGTAATGATGACCCTATATGTGAGACAGCAAAAGAGACACAGATGTAAAGAACAGTCTTTTGGACTCTGTGCGAGAAGGCAAGGGTGGGATGATTTGAGAGAATAGCATTGAAACATGTATATTATCATATGTGAAATAGGTCGCCAGTCCAGGTTCAATGCATGAGACAGGGTGTTCAGGGCTTGGTGCACTGGGATGACCCTGAGGGATGGGATGGGGAGACAGGTGGGAGGGAGGGTCAGGATGGGGAACACATGTACACCCATGGCTGATTCATGTCAATGTATGGGAAAAACCACCACAATATTGTAAAGTAATTAGCCTCCAATTAAAATAAATTAATTAATTAAAAAATGTGCAAAACCCAAGGGGTGAAAGGAGGGAGCATGAAGCAGTCTTGGAACTGAAAGTAGTTCTTTGTGGCTGCAGTGGGGAGTCCAAGTGAAAGTGGGAGCACGTGAAGGTAGAGAGACGAGGAGGGACCAGATCACAGAGGACCTACACAAGATGGACTTTATTTTATCCCAAGGACTATGAGTGACTGTTGATAATGTGATGGAATGAGCAGTTAGGTTAGTGCGTGAAGAAAGGGCTGTGGGAGGCTGAGAATGGGAGCCATGAGCTCAGTGTGGCCTTGGCTGGAGACCCAGGAGGCCTAAACCAAGGGAATTGGGGGAGGGGAGGCAGAATTTGATAGATATTTAGGAAGTCAAAACAGTAAAACTTAGTGATTAATGGGATGTCGGGGGAGAGGGGCAAGGAAGAGTGACATGGGAACTTGGGTAAATGGAGGTACCTGTTCACTAAAGCTGCAGGTGGAGCAGACTGTGTGTGTTTGTATGTGTGTGTGTGGGTATGTGGCAGGGTGTGTGTGATCCCGGATGGGTTGTGGCCATGCCACAGCTGATGTCCTGTGGCAGTCTAAGTAAGGACGTCCTGCAGTCAGTTGGATTTGTGTCTAACCACAGTCTGCTGAGACTGACTGGCGTTTGAAATTTACATGCAAATGATTCAACACGCCGCCCCCCCCACAAGCAGTGGGCGCTCTGCCTCCTTCCTGAAGTCTCTACAGAGTCTACAGGGGGTGATTAATATTGTTCCTCATTGCCTCTAGACCTCAATTCTGGTCTCTGCTGAATTAGTTCAGTTTACGGGTCATCTATCCTCCTGTCCTGGTTCTGTGCCACACTTTCCCAGCTGTTGAACTAAGCTACTTTTCTTAATTTTCACAATTCCCCAACCAAAAGCCCAGTCACACAAGGCCACTGGGTATGCAGCAGGTTGGACTCATGATTTGCAGAGGTGGCAGGGGTTTGGATGGCAGCAGTGGTGTACAGTTTAAAAATGAGTAACCATCATCCTTGTTCTTCAGAAGCCCTTGGCCAGCCTGCCAACCTGAGCTGCAACCTTCTCCCAAGTTACTTTGCCTTCTCTACTTTCCCTGTCTCAGTGCCTCCTAGCAACAGAAGCAAACTAACCAAACCCAAACAAAACAAGCCTCCCATTATATTATGCAAAATTTCTTTATAGTTCCTTTCTTCAGGACATCTTTACATATTCAATGATTCATAATGTGCTCTTTCCACAGTGGTATGTATCTTCTAGGTTCTCCCCAGCCCTCCTCATCCCCCTCCCCACCCACCACATCTTTGTGTGGAGGAGGAGGAATATGACTGTTTTCACCACTGATTTGAATGATATCTCCCAGAAGGAACATCACCATAGTTAGTTTTGATTTTAAATATCCATTTGTTTCCCTTCATAATATGAGTTTGGCTCTTCAAAGTAGGCTGAAGGTAGAGGTTTGGCAGTTAACAATAGACAGCTTCTGCTTGAAGCAGGGAGAGTGCATGTGATCACCCGAAGGTGACATGTAAATTGAGAAGAGAAAGTGGCCTAGGATGGAAATCCAATATCCAGCAATGTTTAAGCCCTACATTTTAAGGGAGTTACAGAAGAAAGGGACCCTGAAAGGGCATTGAGGAGGGTAAGAGGCAGGAGGAAAAGCAGCAGTCTGTTGTCATGAAAACCAAGTTAAGAGGGTACTAATTCTTATGAGAAAGGAGGTGAAATCTGGGTTGTGTGTCTTTGTCACCCCACTGCCTGTGAGTGTGCCTGCAGTATATTGAATGCTCACTGAATGCTGGTTCAACTGGAATGGGCAACCTTGCTAAGCTGTACTTGTACTCTCTCATAGTCAGCACAACAGCTGTTCCAATTCTTTTCCATATGTTTCAAGTCTCCAGTGTACTCCTCCCTTCCTCACCCTCTTTACATAACTTAGCTTGAGGTCTTCCAAGAAGTGTTCCCTCAAATTCTTTTTCCTCCTGCTTACAGCTTACAACACATGTCTCCCCAGGAACCCTCTGTACCTCAACACTGCACTGTCCCTCTCTTCTTTCCCTTGTGTTCTGGAGATAAAGATGGCCCTTCACTTTTGGCAATGCTCACTACACTGTCTACCAGCTCTGTCCCTTTAAGGGAGCTCTGATCTGTGATTGTGAGATGCTCTAATGGTCAACAAGCCTAGATTAAGCATCACTACGAACAAAGCTAGTGGAGGTGATGGAATTCCAGTGGAGCTATTCCAAATCCTGAAAGATGATGCTGTGAAAGTGCTGCACTCAATATGCCAGCAAGTTTGGAAAACTCAGCAGTGGCCACAGGACTGGAAAAGGTCAGTTTTCATTCCAATCCCAAAGAAAGGCAATGCCAAAGAATGCTCAAACTACCACACAATTGCACTCATCTCACACGCTAGTAAAGTAATGCTCAAAATTCTCCAAGCCAGGCTTCAGCAATATGTGTACCATGAACTTCCTGATGTTCAAGCTGGTTTTAGAAAAGGCAGAGGAACCAGAAATCAAATTGCCAACGTCCGCTGGATCATGGAAAAAGCAAGAGAGTTCCAGAAAAACATTTATTTCTGCTTTATTGACTATGCTAAAGCCTTTGACTGTGTGGATCACAAGAAACTGTGGAAAATTCTGAAAGAGATGGGAGTACCAGACCACCCGATCTGCCTCTTGAGAAATTTGTATGCAGGTCAGGAAGCAACAGTTAGAACTGGACATGGAACAACAGACTGGTTCCAAATAGGAAAAGGAGTTCGTCAAGGCTGTATATTGTCACCCTGTTTATTTAACTTCTATGCAGAGTACATCATGAGAAACCCTGGACTGGAAGAAACACAAACTGGAATCAAGATTGCCGGGAGAAATATCAATAACCTCAGATATGCAGATGAAACCACCCTTATGGCACAAAGTGAAGAGGAACTCAAAAGCCTCTTGATGAAAGTCAAAGTGGAGAGTGAAGGAGTTGGCTTAAATCTCAGCATTCAGAAAACGAAGATCATGGCATCCGGTCCCACCACTTCATGGGAAATAGATGGGGAAACAGTGGAAACAGTGTCAGACTTTATTTTTCTGGGCTCCAAAATCACTGCAGATGGTGACTGCAGCCATGAAATTAAGACGCTTACTCCTTGGAAGGAAAGTTATGACCAACCTAGATAGCATATTCAAAAGCAGAGACATTACTTTGCCAACAAAGGTTCGTCTAGTCAAGGCTATGGTTTTTCCTGTTGTCATGTATGGATGTGAGAGTTGGACTGTGAAGAAGGCTGAGCACCAAAGAATTGATGCTTTTGAACTGTGGTGTTGGAGAAGACTCTCGAGAGTCCCTTGGACTGCAAGGAGATCCACCCAGTCCATTCTGAAGGAGATCAGCCCTGGGATTTCTTTGGAAGGAATGATGCTAAAGCTGAAACTCCAGTACTTCGGCCACCTCATGCGAAGTGTTGACTCATTGGAAAAGACTCTGATGCTGGGAGGGATTGGGGGCGGGAAGAGAAGGGGATGACAGAGGATGAGATGGCTGGATGGCATCACTGACTTGATGGACGTGAGTCTCAGTGAACTCTGGGAGTTGGTGATGGACAGGGAGGCCTGGCGTGCTGCAGTTCATGGGGTCGCAAAGAGTCGGACATGACTGAGCGACTGATCTGATCTGATGACTGTAATTGTCATTAAATACGATTTGATAAACAGTAACTTTCAAAAATTGCCTCCAAGATAGTGATGCTGGTTATGGAGGAAAAAAATGCAAAAGGCTCATGGTGATGAAGAAAATGGGAACTTTTGGTTCACTTATCCTCTTTACTTCCTTTCAACTTGAAACTTCTGGAGAGAGAACTATACTTGTAGTTCGAATTCTTCATAACTCACTTACACTTAACCCCTTATAATCTGACTTCCTCTGTTGTCAGAACGGCTCTTCTAAGGATTTGGCTTGTCAAGTTAGTGGATTTTTTCTCAGATCTGATCCACTTCTTTTCTTCTTTCGATTCACTGATACTCCATTTGGATTTCTCATCTCTTCTCTCCCATTTCTTACAGAACCTTATCATTCTCTAATGTTCTTTCTAACTATAGACTGCCTTTTGAGCTTCAGACTTGTACTTTGAACTGTCTGCTGAACGTCTAGTACTCTGAACAGAAATTTTAAAGTATGTATCTAAAAGTAAATTCATACTTGATTGGATCCTGGTTTAAAGAACCAGCTATACAAGACTTTTGTAAAATTGGGTAAATTTGGATGTGGATTAAATATGATATTAGGGGATTATTATTAATTTTTAATGTTATTAAAATTACATTTCTAGGATTGTGAATTCATAAGAAAACAACCTTACTCTTAGAAGAGCTATACTGATGTATTGAGGGGGAAAGCATCATAATATCTGTGATTTACTTTTAAATAGTTTAGAAAAAGTTCACACACATGCACTCAAAATATGCATAGAGACAAAAAAGCAAATATGACAAAATGATAATCGTTGTTGGATCTAGATGGTTGCTATACAGAGGTGCTCACTGTACCATTATGAATTTTTTTTGTGTATTTGAAAAATTTAATAATAAACAATTGGGCATAAAAGTACATAATCTCCTTATTAGTCCCAAACCAGTTCCTCCTGCTGCTTTCCCTGTATCTGAGATACAGGTGCCATGGTCTGCAACATCATGGACACCTGAAAACTGCTTGTCCAGCACACCTGTGCTGGGACCCCTCTCTCTCAGTCCTCCACATGGCTGCACAATGATGTGCTCTGTCAAGTGGTCCAAAACACCGGACCAGATCTTCACCAAAGAATCCATTCTCTTGGATTTAGAAGTTAGACAGCCACCTATTGGTTGAAGCTATAAGATGTACAATGTAGGAACATTTGTTGCCAGGTTTTTTTTTGTCTTATGAAAAAGAGTTATAGGGAGAGAAGACTGAATCAGATGAGCAAAGAAGGCCAGAGACAGCGAATGGAGGGAAGGTTCTGCAGGCCTCTTTTCTTATGATCCATAATATTTTTAATTGAGAAAAGTCAATGATTATTCAGGTATCTAGTAAATTTCAGACGGGATTCTGCCTAATGGAAGATAATCTCAATACCAATTTTTTCATATTTAATTGTGTAAATATTTTATTTTTTTGTTAAAATTGAATTAAATTATTTCTGTTCTTTGTCAAAAATGATTATATTGCTTTTTAATCTAATAAAAGTAATATAGTAAAAACAAGACTAGCTTAATTTCAATAAGTATTTTAGTCATGTAAAATATTTCAATAAATTTTAGCCATAGTCTATAAAAAAATCTCACTAAGTTTAATAAACAAAGTTGAAAATATTAAGAGAGTAAATAATTATGTATTTTAATACTACATTTCAAATTTTAATTGTATTAACTCTCTGCACAAAGGAAATCAATACTCTTATACTTTCTTCCACTTTCCTCTTCCATTATGTGTTGGTCTCCTGGATTTCATCTTCAAATTTTCCATTCATTCCCTTTCTTCCTCTCTATCTCTTTTTCTTTTACTCATTGTTATAGGTTCTATATCCTTTACACAGTCTTTGAAATATTTTAGGAAAGCAGTCTGTAATCTGAAATTTGCACAGGTACTGACTTTTTTTTCTTAGGAGATGCTTTCTTCAACAAATACTTTATGCGACAAAACGTGTCAAATATATTGTCTGAATTTATGATTTTAACAAATCTTTGCCAATTTTAAATGGTGCAAAATCATAGGCCTTCTCAATTTCATTCCATTATGGTACAGAATGTATATTTGTCCAATTATAAAAGGAACTCCTTGAAAGTCTCTTTTCACAAATAGGAATAATCCAAAACACAATTATAGAATATAAAAATAAAAAGTTTGCACACCATATGCTCTATCATTGATTTGTTTCAGTCACTTACTTGCCTTTGTAGAAATACATTTTAGTGTCTTTTCCAAGTTTCATTTTCAATAGATAGAAATTACTAAAAGCTTCAAGAGGTAACATTTTTATCAATCTACTCATTAAAGACCCAGTTAAGATTATTAAATGATTTTGAACAAAATGGAACCAAATTTACATAACTAATTTACAAGTTCAAATTTATAGAATACTGAGGTTGATTTAAAATGTGGTTCTTCCAAGACTCAAAAATGTCTAAAATTTAATAGTTGATGGTCATTAAAGTGGGAAAGCATGTACCAATATAATAGGGTAAATTGGAGGATTCAAATTAGCTTCCTTTTTTAAAAAAAATTATTGGAGTTTGGCTGAATTACAACACTGTGTTAGTTTCAGGTGTACAGCAAAGTGATTCAGTTCTACATATACTGGGTTAGCAAAACAGTTGGTTCAGGTTTTTCCGTAACATCGTACAAAAAAACCCTAATGAACTTTTTGACCATTCCAGGACATCTATTTGTGCTTTTTCAAATTCTTTCCATCTAGGTTTAAATTAGCTTCTTGATGACAGTGTTGTAGTTGCCTTCTGTACCTGTGTATGTGTAGAAATATTTGTACCTTCTGACAACTATAGCTTCTATTTTGACATCTTTGAGTGTAGATAGGAATTATGTGTGCACCACAAATAAATCAGAGTACGCTTCTGCCCCATAGGTTTCTTCTTTTTTATTTTATTTTATTTTTTTATTTTTTTTAGGTTTCTTCTTAAATTAGTAAAAATAACGTTTTTGCAGTGAGTGACACTGTGCCTCACCAATGCTTTGTATTTGTATTCCCACTCAAAACCAAATATTTTCTCTTCATTGTTGAAGCTTTTAATTGAATTTACAATCCAATTCAAAACATAGTCAGGTATTTCCCCAGAATTAACTTTCATAGCTTTACTTTGACTCCATGAATTGGAAGAAAGAAATCAGATGATTAGTGAATATTCTGTTTAAAGCATCTGATGGCCCAGATGCAGCTAGCATCTTTTAATTCTTTGGCAAGTTCTCCTGATAATGGAACTAATATATTAACAGTTGTAGCTTTCCTTTTTCTCAAAATATTAGGAAATATGTCATGGAAAATGAGTTAAATTAACTAAGAGTAGTCATTTGATCTAAATGAAAATCACATTTTGCAGAGTGATATCTAAGCCTGCCTTCTGCAGCTGCATGTTTTCTTTGTACAGATTCTTCTTAAAATACTCACTTTGGAAGGAGTGTCGAACGTTTCTTCAGCATATTTGTTTCTTCTGGTTGTCTTGTGGGCACAGTGATACCACTTTGGCTCCCATGGTGGAGAGTAAATGCGGGCAAATATTTTGTGCAAGTTTCCCATTCATTGTCAATATTCTTCAAAAATGGAAATTTGGTACTTAATTTTTCATTAAATATGCACTTAAATATTTTGAGTTTATTGTTGCCCCTAAGGGTTCTTTTAAAATAAAAAAGGATTGCCTAACAATAAAATAACTAGTTGTACATTTATCCTTTACAATAAATCACAGAGTCACTGTAGCAAGGACAATCAAACTACGCTGCATACTCTGCAATGAGGCTGCTGTCCCTGTTGCCTATTTACGTACATCAAACATATCCTGCATTGTGTAACTTGCAAGTCAAGGCCTTGGTCACAGCTCAATTGGCTGGTACATCAAGTATCAATATATAGCTAGGGCAACAGAGACAAATAATCCCCTCTTCTACCTGAAGCCAGAGGAGGTAACTATTGCTAGCTCTTCATATCAGAGAGCACTTCATTTCAGCAGTGATTGTGTTTCAGTATGTCCTTGAAAGGAAAGTGTTCGTCATGCCTCAGCAGAGACGGTCTTCTTTTTCGGTACCTTTTAGATTCAGCAGTGCGTTAAGGTGAGCACTCTGTGCCCTGCACATGCCTCTCTCACTCTTCTACAGGAAACCATGGCAGAACTTGGATCCTCAAAGAACAAGGTACCAAACACACCCTAGCTGATTTCAATGAAACCATTAATATTAATGCCTCATTAAAAAATTACCAGGACAAATGCCAAACTAAATGGGATTGTGGGACAGTAGGTATGTACCAGGACTGTCTCGGGCATTTGGGACCCTGTGTTTGCCTGTTTAGGAAAACCCACACATTTACAGATAATCTGTTACTCCTTTAAACTTGCATCCTGCTTTGCCTTTTCAGTCTTCTTCCTCCACAAACTCCAAGATCCTTGAGAGCGTGAATTAAAATTTGTTTCCCTTTGGGGTCCCCTTAGCCTCTCACATCCAGTTATTTAATAGTAAACATGATTCATTGACAAGTTTTTTCTTTGGAAAAGACAGCTTGAGAAAGTTGGAGTAGCCTGGTCTTAGCTCTATTTCTTTCTATGTGTGTGACCTTTGAAATTTACTCAGTTTTCCCAACGGTCATTAAGGGTCAGGAAGCCTATATTATAGGTGGGATGGATTATTTGTTATCAACTAGCATCATCTTCAGCTCTTTCTAAATTTTCCCTGGCTCACAGAGTTTAAACTTGGACTAACATGTCATAGAATATGTTTCCAGCATCAGCCTGGGTTACAGCCATTGTGTGAGAGGGACTTGAGTGCATTTTAAAAGTAAAAGAGAAAGAGAAGCTGAATTATCAACTGCTTCCCTTGGATTTAGGATCCTTCTGAGACTCTCCCACCCAAGTGCTGTAGCAGCTGAGATCATCACAGCACTGTCCTTACTATCTCTGCACTTTTGAATTTCTGGAAAGTAGCCTTCTTCACTGCTCATTCCCCTAGCCCTTCCACAGACTGCAAAGCTTCTAATTCTCTGTATTCAACTTTCCCATTTAAAATGCAGAGTAGCTCTGTTTTCCTGAAAAGCTCTGATACCTTGGTTGGAAGGGTGAAATTATGTGCTATGTGTAAAGTGTTCACCATGGGACCCCACAGGCATTAAATAGATGTTCAGTCAACAAATTATCATCAGTAGAATGTCTTAATTGATTCTGTTGCTCATCCCATCCCACAACAGAATCTTGTGCTGGATCTTTGTACCTTTGAATCCATTCTTTGCTCAGAAGTCTCGGCAGTGTGGCCATTGTTGGGAAGACTATTTTTGCTGTCCATGGCTCCAGTCTGTTTCATCCCTGACCATTGTTGGCCCATGGTTCTCTTTCTTGATTGCTGAATGAGTCACAATAGGTCCAGATAAGGAAGCTTCATAAGGATGAGGTCTGAACTTAAATTTAGAGAATGAAAGCAGTGTGATAAGGAGAGGAAAGCCTAGGTAGGGTCTTCTGCTCAGTGAGCAACTGATACACAGAGACAGCCAGCTAGGAGAGGATGACTCTACTCATGGTGGTGCCAAAATCCACCTAATTCTTAAATACTGTTCCAGACAGATTTGTGGTGACATTGCCTGTGATCAAGGGAGAATGAGTGGCAGTGCCCCTCTTTGTTCCGTTACACAATTTATGATTTTTTTTTTTAACATTCTGATCCACCCACACCAATATAGATCTCAATAGGATAAAGAGAGAAAAGAATAGTATTTTCTCTACACCCCAACATTCCCCCTTCTCTCTTCTCCATCTCTGAAACAACACTTGGAACTCTAACTTTACTCTACACTGTTTCGATATGTTAAGGGAACTGTGGGGATTAAGGGAGTTCGCCACGGTGGGCCTGCTTTTCTGTTTTTCAAATGATGCAAGACAAATTTCCCTTGTAAGAAACCCCAGGTATGTGCTAGTATCTATATCATGGTAACATAGTATAGTGGACACAGCATCTGTATGGGAAATAGGAGATCTGACTTCTCCACCTAGCTATGATACCTCGGACAATTCATTTCTTTTCTGGAACAGATTTCTTCAAGTGTAGAATAGGAAGTTAAACAGATTTGTAACCCTTTATCCAGAACTCTTGAGTCCAGATGTGAGTGGAATTCAAAAATTTTCAGAATACTAGAAAGGTCATGTATTTTGTGTAATGCCTTCATCAAAGTTAAGGACAGCATCCTGTAATCAAATACGTTAATATTTCTGCAGCAAAAGCTATGAACAGTCACAATGAGTGCAGTAGATACTATAAATAGCATAGTCAGATCAGGTCAAATTTTCTCCTTTTGGGAAAAGGGGTATTTTAGCCAACAAAATGAATGACAAAATGGACCTGGCCATGTAAAGGTCAGGGGGAAGAGCTGTCCAGAGAGGGAGTAAAGTTAGGACACAAGTTGCGACGTAGGAATGAGCTTGGCACTTGTGGAACGAAGGAAAGGCCAATGTGGCTGAAAGTAATCAGGAAGAAAGTGGTATCAGAAAACTGGGGAGGAGATAGGGATCCATCACAGAGGGCCCTGCCAGCCTAGGTAAGGAGATGGGATTGCATTCTAAGTAGAGGAGAAAGATTTGTGAAGGCTTCAAGCAGGGGGTGGGTGGAGGTGGGGGTGGTGTAACATAATTTAAGCTAACTTTGAGCCAAATTTCTGCTGACCAGCATGTGACAAATGGAGGTGAGCCAGGGAGGTTGTAGGGAAGCCAGGAGCTCCAGTTGAAGAAGTCACCAAAACAGGGTCAAAAAGAAGCTTGTGGCTAACTGTGTTGACAGCTGATGAGGGGTTGATGGTGAAAGCTCAGCCTCTGTGTATGATAGCTGAATCAAATCTTGGAGAGAGAGTTCTGGGTAAAGTAGGAAAGGATAGCTGTATTACTTTGCCAGGCAAAGGGGGAGACACCAGACTTCTGCCTTGAAAAACTTTGTGTCCCCACCCAGGAGGATTTGGTGAGTAGTTTTATGGCAAGGTTCAAAGATGGGGTCTCTGACAAGATTAGGGTGTGTGCAGGGCCTGCCCTCCTCTAATGTGGTCTCAGTTAATCTTCTTCATGAGCTACTCTGATCCCTTTAATCCTGCCTCAGGTGGTTTCTTGGGTGCTCATCCTTTGATGAGCAACTGTTCAAGTCTGCCCTTTGGAACTCAGGGAAGGTCACAGAGGTTGGAGTCTTGCCTGCAAGAAATGGAGAACAAAAAGGCCTCTGGTGCCTGTGAGCCCCGTAAGGGCCTGCTTGATTTCAGGATCAAGTACAGTGAGAATCAGAAACTGGTGTTTGACTTGGCAATATGGAAGAAAATCACTGCTCCAGGAATCGTCTCGGTGGAGAGATGGGGACAGAAGGCTGATTGAAGTGGGTTGAAGGAAGGACTGATGCTGAAGCTGAAGCTTCAGTACTTTGGCCACCTGATGTGAAGAACTGACTCATTGGAAAAGACCCTGATGCTAGGAAAGATTGAAGGCAGGAGGAGAAGGGGACAACAGAGGATGAGATGGTTAGATGGAATCACCGACTCGATGGACATGAGTTTGAGTAAGCTCTGGGAGTTGGTGATGGACAGGAAAGCCTGGCCTGCTGCATTCCATGGGGTTGCAAAGAGTCAGACATGACTGAGTGACTGAACTGAATTGAAGAGAAAAGGCTGTGCTGTTAAGGGGAGCAGAGAAATGGGGCTGGGATTGAAGAGAGATGTGGCCTGAAGGACAGTGGGTGCCATAGTCTGAATGATGGGCTAGGGCTAGCAGTGGGAGGAACCTTAGGGACCTAGTTAGAGTGAGGAGAGGGTCGGGGAAGTCACAGAGCTTGAAGCCAGTATCACAGAATGTGACCAGAATGTGACCAGCTGAGAACTCCAACCCCAGCTGATGCAGCCAGGATTGCCAATAATGACTGCTGTCAGCTCAGGAAATCTGCTTTAGGCTTTCTCTTGCAAATGTCCTGGGAATAATGATAATTAAAAGCATTCCGGAAAATGTCAGTGCTTGAATACAAATGCTTTTAAGCTCATCATTCCCAGGAGATTACCTCTTCCCCTGGCCAGTTTTTATCTGAGGTAATTTATCTGGTACTTAAGAATTCCCAAACTTATCTTAAACCTGGCTGGTTTTCTGCTTTGCTCATGGTTTCAAAGCTCATTCTTATGAAATTGAAATAATCTGGCATTTCTCAAAGTGAAAGTCAGCTCACCAGAAGCCTCTGCAATTCTTTCTCTGGGAAAAAAGAAACATGGGAGGCAATCTGCTCTGCTGGGGTACAGTTAGAAAAGGGCAGTTCTATTTCTTCCCCAGCTGTCTGGTCCAAGAGGGCATTCTGAAACCACTGGCTCAGTGTCGCCCTGTGCAGGACTCTAAAGAGCATGTCAGTGATGCAGATAGGATTATTTTGTTGTTGTTGTTGACTTGGACAAAAGACTAATCATAATGATTAAGTAAGTAAGTAAGTAAGTGTTAGTTGCTCAGTCCTGCATGACTCTCTGCGACCCCATAGACTGCAGCCCACCAGGCTCCTCTGTCCATGAGATTTTCCAGGCAAGGATACTGAAGTGGGTTGGCATTTCCTTTTCCAGGGAATCTTCCCAACCCAGGGATTGAACCTGAGTCCTCTGCACTGCAGGCAGATTCTTTACTGAGCTGCAATGGAAGCCATCATAATGATTATGTGTCAGATATTCTGTTGAGCACTTCACCTTCATGACGTCACTGGGCCCTTATCTGTGAGGTACATTATCCAGGCATCCCACTTCACAGACAAGAAGACTGAGGCTCAGAGAGCTCAACTAATTTGCTCAAAGACACACAATTAGAAAGTGGCGGGGCTGGGATTTGAAATTGCAAAAGAACTTTCTGTAGTGATGGACATCTTCTGCCTGTGTTGTCCCTCATGGTAGGGATTAGGCACATGTGGGTCTTCCCAGGTGGCTCAGCGGGTAAAGAACCCACCTACCTCTGCAGGAGACACCGTTGGATCCCTGGATTGGGAAGATACCCTGGAGAAAGGCATGGCAACCCACTCCAGTATCCTTGCCTGGAGAATTCCATGGATAGAGGAGCCTGGAGGGCTATAGCCCAGGTGGTTGCAAAAAGAGTTGGGCACAACTGAGCACATGTGCGCGTATGCGCGCGCGCGCGCGCGCGCGCACACACACACACACACACACACACACACACACAGGCATGTGTGACTTTTGAACAGAAGAAATGTTGCTGGTGCAACTTAGTAACGGAGTTTTAATTTTAATTCATTGTATTTAAATGTAAATAACTCCCTGAGGCTACCCTAAGGAACAGTGCTTGCAGAGTCTGTGTGGGCCAGGTAGCCGCAGGAATGGTGTAATGAGGAAGGCCATCCCTTTGTCCTCCCAGCTTTGAGTGCCCCCATGTTCTCCAGTCCATCCCTAAAGTGGTGAATGTAAGCTCTGGCCCTCAGCACACAGAACAACTAAGGAAAGTAATGAGTGCCAACGCCCAAGTACAGAAAAGGGGAGGTGAGGTGTGCCTTAGGTAGTGACTGGGGTGATGAGCTAGTTTCACATCCCACAGCAATTGAGAAGCTGAGAATCATGAAAGTGGTAGATGGCTGGGTGGGCTGTAACCCAGACTGATTATTGCTCACGAATCAGTATAGTGCTCGCCCCCCACCCTACCCCCGCCCCCTTCCTAGCTCCTCCAGGGCCTCTAGGTCTGTGGCGCAGGGCCAAAGGCACTCAAAGCGTTCATCATTTATTGAGCTGAGCAACACCCTGCATTGTTTTCTCAGAATCCTATTATATCTTAAAAGAACTCTAGGGAGCCACATGTTCAACCTGTTTGAGTGGAGGAAGAAGGACAGGGCACATTCTCTTCTCTGCCTATCCCTTCTTTGTTTGCTTCAACATGATTTGAGATAAGACCAAGGCCCATGTCACTAAAGCTGAGATTAAAAATCTTTTTTTTATCCATCCCTCTTCTTAGTTTGTCTTTAGTGAATGGAATGGAAAGTATTTTCCCAAGGTCTTTCTGGTTCTGTTTTTCATCCAGAGCCTTAGGATGGAAATTCCCACACATAAAACAGTGCTCTGGCGTGTGGGTGGTATTCTCCCCAGGCTTCCCAAGTGCTGTGCAGCTAAGCCTGAAGGCTAGATAATTTTCTTGCTCTCTTTGCCACTTAGGGCCAGAATTTTAATTTATATGGTTCTTAACCTACCTGTTGATGTGTTCTGTAATGTAAAAGCAGTCTTCCTGCACTCATCTCCTTACCCTGTCTCACAAGTTTCACTCCTTTCCCCCACATACCTTCAAGTTCTGCTTGGGAAACAGCACCCAGATTTTTCCCTGGCTGACTCTAATTCATCATATATGGGAGTGATTTTCCCTTCTAGTTCTCCTTGGAGCAATAAGTAGCATCTGTGGCCAGCCTTCACCTTTCTGCTCACTCTTCACTACTGAGTACAGGAAGTATCCTGAGTCTTCCTGCCAGGAAATAATGTGTTCCTCCAGAAGGTGGCCAGCATGGTTACTCTAATTAGTCTTGAAGGTTCTATACTTACCAAGGGTGATCTCTCCACACTCATTCCAGAGAAATTGTTAACCCCAAACTGAGTTCACTTCTTGGTGGGCATTGAGGCACAAGACACACCCAAGTCAAAGACAGGAAAAAAGAAAGATTTGTTACTACTTGCAGCAGCTAAGGAGAGCACTGGGGATCTTTCCCAAAGCAGTGTCTCCCCAAACAGCAAAATTGGACAAGTCTTAAGTTATGGGTTATATGCATATGCATGAAGGGACTTGGCTAGTAGGCAGAGTCCAAGCTTTTGTTGATTGAAGTCAGAGGGTCAGAAAAGGTCACCATGTTCATTCCTTAGATTCCACTTGATCTAGTTGAGCACCAGAGGGGTATTTAAATTCTTCTAGACAGCTCCAGACATTGCTTTAGGCTAGTCTTTACCCCCTAAAATAGAACTGGGAGTCTTGACAACTGATTTGTTATCTTTGCTATTATTCTCTTTCCGTTTAAGTTCCTCCTTCCATTCTCTTAAAATCATTATTCCCGAAACCTGTTCAAGGGCAAGAATTGTGGTGGCCAAGCTAAGATCACAAAATGGTCAGGCCCAAAATGACTTCTTTTCTGTTGAGAGAGCCATGCCTGGTTCTCTTTCTCTGAGGACTCCCCCTACCGTCTCTGCTTACAAAATCAATCAGCAGCTACAGATGCAAGAAGATACACCAAGCTTCTATCAGGGAGAAACTGGAGGTAAATACTGTGCTCTCGTTCCTGGTGGTATTACAGATATGTACTCAGAATGTCATATTGACTTCTTTTTGCTGAAATTGTGGCCACCAAATTTGTAGGTTAAAACAGAAACAAACATTGTGCTTTGGAGATTTTGTGGGTATGGTAAATAGTTATCTTGAATTTTTGCACCCCAGCTGACAAGTATTTCTCACAAGTGAGTGACTTTCAGCATCTTTCCCTTTATCTTAGTGGCTGAGCAACTTTTGGGTTGTACCCCGTAGGCCTGACCTGTAAGCTTTGTGTTTGCCAGCCTCTAAACCAAAGAGCCTGGAGTCAGTGACAGAGACATCAATGGTTTCATGAATAGAGATCAAATTACTTGTTTGAAGCAAGGTCCCAGAGTGACAACCCACCATGGGCAGCAGAGGCGGGCAGGAGGACACTTCCTTAGGGATGGGGTGCGGAGGGAGGTTACCTGTTATGGGGGAATTGACGTCAGGTTGGTGCTCATTGGCTGCCAGGGAAAGCAGTAGAAGGGTGCACCCCTCACTGCCACTTTGATAAACCATCACAGTGGAGATATTTCTGATCAAAAGACTAGATCAATCACTAGCTGGGGCCAGTAGCGAGTACATAGGCATTTACTGATCAGCCTCTATAACTAAGAGGGAAGGTTTGTCATGGGAGTGGGTTGTAGGTGAAGCAGGGGCTGGTTCAGCTGAGGATGTACAGAGAGCAAGAGAACAGCCATCTTGGGTGGCCTGATCATACAGCAATCCATCCAGACTTGCAAATTTGACATCTGCAAACTCTACCATGGAGGACTTGATAGAGTCATTAAGTGTTAGAACATAAGCCTATATACAGCATGCTATTACTAGCTTACCATTTGATCACAGACTCCTCACCCACTCTGAAGAAGTCAGAGAGAGGCTAAGGTGGCTGAGAATCCTGCTGCTTGCAGGGGCTTCTTTCTTTATTGGTTTACTGGTCTTGGACCTGATAACTTTGAGTTAGGTCTAATCAGGAAAACCAGTCCACTCTGAGTGTTTAAAATAGCAGGGATTTAATATAGCAATCAGATAATGGAGATGCTGGAGTTCCCTAAGAAGCAGGATGCTAGAGCAAAACAAAGCTGATCTCCCATGCTGAAGCCACGCCAAGGGTAAGCACAAGCACTAAGGGAGTCTGTCTTCCCCTCCTCCTGACTTCTAGTCTCCTTCTATCCACCCTTCAGCAAAACTGTTAGGGAGCCAGCTGTCATGACAGTCTTGAAAATGTGGTGTGCAGAGTCCCAGCCAGAGAACCACAGAATAGAGTAGAAAAAGGTTGTTGTGGAGGTGAGAGAAAATCAGGAAGTAACCAGTACAGTCAGGAAATGGCTTGGCTAGTCTGGGTTAGTTTTTCATAATTATTTTTTTAATCCAGTGAATTGAGGAAGGCTTTAGTTCACTATAGCTGGGGGATAAGACCAGTATCATTTTGAGGCCTGTAATTGCTGTACACAAGGACGCTATATGTCCAACACATTTTTCTGAGGTATTTGGAACTAACATTTATCCAAGGACAGCTTCAGACATGCCTTCCCCAGATAGTCCAGTACTGTAAAGGTATATTCCTTCAGGGTCCATTGGAAAGTCATGTCATTTTAATAACTCAACACTTCCAGGTATTTTTTGTCCCCATTCACGCTTTTAAACACTTAAAAGTATCAGAAGCCACAAAGATGACTTGAGGCATCATTTCAACTGAAAACCCTCTCAGAATAAATGAAGGCAGTTTTTCTCTTTGTCCTCTGTTGCTGTAAACATTTGAGAGAAAACAATGTAAGACACTGAACTCAGGGTGCAGTGTATGTTTTGCCATGACTGTTCAGAGTACAGGATTCTACGCATATCAGTGCCTTGTGTGATATAGGCTATATATGGGCTATAGGCTTCTTTACTGTGTTCTCAAGGAATGGAAAGGGGGATTGAAAAGGAAAATACAGTATACTAATGCATATATATGGAATTTAGAAAGATGGTAATGATAACCCTGTATGCGAGACAGCAAAAGAGACACAGATGTATAGAACAGTCTTTTGGACTCTGTGGGAGATCTTGGGCCAGGGTGGGATGGTTTGGGAGAATGGCATTGAAACATGTATATTATCATATATGAAACAGATCGCCAGTCCAGGTTCGATGCATAATATAGGGTGCTTGGGGCTGGTGCATTTGGATGACCCAGAGGGATGGGATGGGGAGGGAGGTGGGGGGGTGTTCAGGATGGGGAGCACGTGTACACCCATGGTGGAGTCATGTCAATGTATGGCAAAACCAATACAATATTGTAAAGTAAAAAAAAAAAAAAAAAAAAAAAACCAATAAATTTTAAAAAAGAAGAAAAGGAAAGTTTAATCTAGGAATAACATTTTTCTCTTCCATGAATTAGGCCTGAGTTGAGCTTACATTGGAAAGCTTAAAATAGATCGGTAAGACCCTCAGCCCTTTAGGGAAATGTCTAGAAAACTAGACAATAGAAATTAATCACAGCGCCCCCCCCTCCCGCTGCCCAAGAGAGCCCGGACCTATGAAAAAGAATAAAATTACTTAATATTTCTGCAGCAATTTGTTCTGTCAAATGTGAGAGTTTCCTGGGACCTTTTCCATTAGGAAAAGGTAGAAGAAGCAGAGCTTTCTACTGCACTAGCTACCGTTTATGAAGAGAACTGTACACCAGGCACTGTGTGAGGTTCTAAATAAACACTGTGTATATTAACAAGTGTGCAAGAGCAATGTGTTGCCCTATTGTAAAGATGGGGAGAATACCTTTTAGAACCTTCCTGAGACACAGAGGAACACTCAGTGAATAAACCCAGCAGTTCAGAATTCTAGACCCTCACTACCTAAGGGGTGGTCCCTGGGCCAGCTGCATTGGCATCACCTGAGAGTCTATCAGAAAGCCACAATCTCTGGCTTCAACCCCAGACTCAACAAGTCAGAATCTGCATTTTCAGCAAGATGCCCAGGTGATTCATAGGCACATGAAACATGGAGAAGCCTGACCCTAGAGACAAGGTCAGCATCCTTTTTCTTTAAAAGGCCAGAGAGCAAATATTTGAGGCTTTGCAGGTTTATAGAATCTCTGTTGCAGCTATTCAGCTCTGCCATTATAACACAAAGGCAGTCACAGACAATATAGGAATGAATGGGTGTGGCTATATGTCAATAAAGCTTTATTACAGAAACAGGCAGTGTTGGGCCATATATAGCCTGTGGACTGTAATTTGCCAAGCTCTGTCCTAGTTGGTCTGTACTTTATTTTTTTTTTACTGTACTAGATTGTAATTTCCTAGAGGGCCATGACTATTGCATTCTCCAGCAGGGTCTTTGGCACATGTGTGTGTATGTGCTCAGGCGCTTCAGTCTCGTCTGACTCTGTGCAACCCTATGGACTTTA
This sequence comes from Bos indicus, assembly GCF_029378745.1. Lineage (NCBI taxonomy): Eukaryota > Metazoa > Chordata > Mammalia > Artiodactyla > Bovidae > Bos > Bos indicus. The sequence continues at coordinate 31,400,978 of NC_091789.1, read as the reverse complement.
GCCCTCTGGGCTCCTCTGTCCATGGAGTTCTCCAGGCAAGAATACTGGAGTGGGTTGCCATGCCCTCCTCCAGGAATCTTCTCAACCCAGGGATTGAACCCTCATCTCCTGCATTGCAGGCGGATTCTTTACCTGCTGAGCCATCGAGGAAGCCCTTGACACATAGCAGTGCCCTATACATTCTTACTGATAGGTTGTTTTGCTGTGTGGATAAGATGCCTTATTCATGAAAAAATTCAAGTGACGGGAATTCTGTGTGCTGGAGGCAAGCCTGTTGCTCTAACACAGGAGGCCTCCCAGGGTTTGGCTTCAGTCCAGTGCCATCTGTCAATCTTGCTAGCACAGAGACATGCTTGGCTAGCTCACTGAGAGCAGTTTCAGGTCTCAGTGTTGGATTCATAGTGGTCAAGTTCATAAAACTGCTATATAAAGGCACAACAAGCAGTTATAATTGTACACTGAGAAATTGCTTCCACAGGGGTGATGATGTGCACTGGCATGGCCAACACGTTCTTTTCCTTTAGGTCAGGAGTTCTTCATTTGGAGTCTCAGGATTCATATGACCTCAGGGCACCTGAAAATTATATGCAAATATGTCTACTGTATTTTTCTTGAAGGAATGTCTATAGTTGTCATAGATTCCTAAAGAGCCCCATGAATGATGCAAAGACTAAGAATCACTGGAGGTACACTGATGTGAAAATCCAATTTGTGATTTAAATCCCAATTTCCTACTTTAAAATGAGAATTGTTAATGTTATGGCAAGGTAATATTTTTGAAAAATTAACCTCTTCTTATTTTCAACAACCCCTCTCCTCTTCAGTTCGTCTGCTACAGCTGTGCCATTCTTTGCCTGAGGAGAAAGGTGACAGACTAAATTGGAGAAGTCAGTTCTTGGCTGTTGAGTTTCAGAAGCCGAGCTCTGGGAGTGGTGGTGGGTGGGAAAAAAGAGCTGGAGCAGGAACACTGAGTGCTTGATTTGCCTTTGATGAGAGCAGAAACTGTCTGCTCTGGCTGAGGAGTCTTCAGACTGAGGGAGAGGAAGTCAATGGGAAATCAAAGACAGCTTGGGTTTTAGTGGGTGGTCTTCTGCCTGCCTTTTTAGGTTGAGTCCCAGTGGTGGATGAGCACAGTCATAATTTTCAACAGTTTGGGGGAATTGGAAAACAGACGAGACCTGTGCTTCCTCCTCCTCTTTCCCAGATCAAGTCCAGTGAAGCAGAGGGGCCTCCAGGTAGAAATGTGTGAATGGTGAGGTAAGTGCACAGGCTTGAGGAAAGCCTCAGAATATCCTAGGTAGTACGGCAGCAGCAGGATTCTTCTTAAGTACCTGAGGGCTACACAGACATGGCATAGAGAACTGGTAAACCTGGAGAACTCCGTAGTCAGGGCTTGGCAGGAAGATGTGGTAGCGACCTGTGTTAACAGATGATCAAAGACCGGATAAAAATGAAAACAGCTCAGTGGCTGTTAGTATGGCAAAATGAGACCAAGGACAGGGTGTGATCATGCCAATGTCTTCTCACCAATTTTGACAACTCAGGAGAAAGGGAGGGGGGCAAGTTTAAATTTCCACCACCTGGGACTCAAAATAGCAATTAATTATAGATATGGAAAAAATAGAGGTAATTAGTTTTTACCAAACTTGAGTTTGTGGATTGGAACACATACCTTCCACTTTGACAGGACCTAGAGCCCTGTAAGTCTGAGAATATAAACTACATATTCTCTTCCAATAAGTCAGTGATTCACACACTTGTTGCATATTAGAGTCCCCTGAGGAGCTTTTAAAATCTTTATGCCCAGACCATTTTGCAGATCAATTAAATTAGAATCTTTGAGGTAGAACTCAAGCATCTGTGTGTGTTTTTTTAATGTTACCTAGCTTATTCCAATGTACAACCAAGGTTGAGAATGGTGCCTAAAGGCTGGTCTCCATGGGAAGCAAAACCATAATAAGAAGGTTATATTGTGAGAATTGAACCAAAACCTAGTGAATGAGTTATGTGTGTGTGTGTGTGTGTGTGTGTGTGTGTGTGTGTGAGTGCTCAATAATGTCCAACTCTTTGCGACCCCGTGGACTGTAGCCCACCAGGCTTCTCTGTCTATGGAATTTTCCAGGTAGGAATACTGGAGTGGGTTGCCATTTCCTCCTCCAGGGGAATCTTTCTGAGCCAGGGATCAAACTTGAGTCTCTTGTGTCTCCTGCATTGGCAGGCGGATCCTTCACCATTAAATATATAACCTTAATATATATTATATTTATGTTATAGTTTATAAATATATTATACTTTCAGACACTCATCTTCACTCTAAGAATGGGGTTAAAAACTCTTGGCTTATGGCAGAGTTTGGATGATACTGCTAATGTTTGCCTTCTCTACTCTTTAATGTCTTCTGCTTCTGTAGGGAACCAAGCCATTTTCTAAAGGACATGTCCTCTCTTTAGTCATATCAAGGAGTTCAACCTGTTTATTGTCTAGTCTTGCAGGCTTGGGAGACTTTCTGTGTCTTAAAGGTGACAGCATATCCCTGCTCTGATTCACTCTGTATTGATTTTAAAGTTGAACTCTCAGAGGGGAACCTTATTTTCCCTATGTCCAAGTTCCTAGAGATATGTTACTCTACTCCCTCAGGCTTCCCTGGTGGCTCACATGGTAGAGTCTGCCTTCAATGCAGGAGACCCGAGTTCGATCCCTGGGTCAGGAAGATCCCCTGGAGAAAGAAATGGCAACCCACTCCAGTATTCTTGTCTGGAAAATCTCATGGACAGAGGAGGAGCTTGACAGGCCACAACCCATGGGGTCACAAAGAGTCAGACATGACTGAGTGACTGCCGTTGACAGGCTATTAATATATAATATGGCCCAAAGCACATCTGTCACTGATTGAAAAGGATATTCCCATCAAGAACTTATTTTAAAACATTCAGATACTATAGCAAACATTCTTTGACTATGTCAGATAAGTAATATGGAGAAACAGCTTGTGAGCATGACCATGTAGTCTTATGTTAAATCATATGGAGCAATGCTCTGAAATACCAAGAAGATGAATATTGGTTAGCAAGCATTTGTTGAACATCTATTATCTGCAAAGAGTGTACCAGTGGAAACAAAAATAAGATATCTGCTCCCTGGCTGAAAAATGACTTGATCTAGCCTACAACCTATCTGGGTACTATGTTTATTTCAATATGTGCATTGTAATACTTACAAATCTGGCGAAATACATGTTTTGGAAAAGTTAATGATGAATTTTGATAATATCCTAAGGTTTATCATATGTGGATGTACACACTACACACACACACACACACACATACACAAACTTATTTCCATTATTTGTGGCCAAGTTTGGCTTACAACAAAACAAATTAAACCTTAGGTGTTGCTTCTTTCCTTAGCAGATAAATAAGGCCACTTTTGCTCATTAACCATTAACAGGAAGACAGAAATGTACATTTTTTTCCCTTTCATAGTATTAGTCCTCAAATAAACTGTGCTTTCCTTGCCTTCAATCCGCACAGTAGCCAGAGTGGTTTTACAATCATTGTGTCCCACCTCTATTGGAAAATTTCAATGTCTTTCCATTGTCCTTAGAATAAAGTCTAAATTGAAAAACATGTCTTACAACTCCCCTCTCCAACCCTTGCAGGAAGCCTTCCTTAATTTCCTATCTGACTCCTGTCCTCACTGGACTAGATATTCTTTCTGAGTGCTCCAGTCATAGCTAATCCCATACTTCATTATGAGTGCTTGCTAAATTTTCTCAATGAACTGTAGGACCAAGTCTAGATATTTATGATTATATCCCAGGCACCTATCCCAATACTTGGTACATAGTAGATGCTCAATAAATGTTTGTTGAATGAATGAATGCCTCTGTCTAGGTTCATCTGTGCTGCTATAACAAAAATACCATACACTTTGTGGATTAACCAATAAACATTTATTTCTCACAGTTAAAAAGGCTGGGAAGTACAAGGTCAAGGTGATGGCAGATACCATGGCCTTGGTGAGGGCCCTCTTCCTTGTTCATAGATGGCTGTTTTCTTGCTGTGTCTTCACATATAAGAAGGGACAAGGGAGCTCTCAGGAGTCTCTTTTGTAAAGACACTAATCCAGTTCAGGAGAAGTCTACCCTAATGACCTCGTTGCTTCTCAAAAGCCCCACCTCCAAATAGCATCACATTGGGGTTAGGTTTCAACATATGACTTTGAGGGGAAAACAAACATTCAGTCTATAGTAGTGTCCATATAATCTCCTGTTTATTCTTTGTCTTCTCTACTAGACTCTAAATTCCTAGAGGGAAAGAGTGGTGTCTAGTGTTCTTGCCTGGAGAATCCCAGGGACGGGGGAGCCTGGTGGGCTGCCAGCTGTGGGGTCTCACAGAGTCGAACACGACTGAAGCGACTTAGCAGCAGCAGCAGCCCTGTGTTATTAAGGAGCCCCAACCAGGGAATGCAACCTTTGCAATCACACAGGGCCCTACGCTTAGGGGAGTCTCTCATTTGGTTTAATGCTCTGCTGTCACCGTCTTAAAACTCATAATGATTTTTGAATGAGAGACCCTGTATTTTCATTTTGTCTTGGGCTCTGCAAATTAGAGCAGAATCCTGGGCCCAGTGGAATGCATGGGACCTAGCCTGGGGTTCACTAAATGATTTTGAATTGGAATGTCAAATGGTCCAGTTTTTCCTGTCCAGAAAAGGAACCATAAATGTGTTTCTGTGAGATTCCTTTACGTTATTTCAACACATTTATCAAAGTCTTATGGCTCTCCTAGATCTTGCCTGATTCACACTTGGCATTGCATTCACTGAAACCACAAAGGAAATGTTCTCATCCTTGAAGAACAAATCCCACTCCAATTTTGCATTCCTTCAAATGATCTTATAGAAAAACAGAGAGTACTTGATGGTTTTTCATCAAGAGGAGAGGCTTAGATTTGCTGAGGTGCTCCTGTGAGGAGGGCAGCACAGGGGATCTAACAGCCTCCCTGGAATGTGCGCTTCACCTCTCTCCTTCTTGGACTTGGCTTCTTGGAAAAGCCTTCACTTTGATAACACCTCGAAGAGAGGGCTATTAAGAAAGTGCCTTTTTAGTTGAAATAGAAAAACATGTTATGAAACAAATGAATGCCTTCTCAACCTGGTTTGATGTAAATGTATGATTTAGTAGTTCCGCTCTATAATTCTATTCACTTGTGGCTTGTAGAGAACATTGTTCCTAGGAGTGAGTGGATGGAATTTGTCAAGGTCAGTTGCAAGAGTCAAGCATCCTCAGTTCTCAGATTCGGATGCAGCTGACAGACTGTCCAGTAACCATGTGATTGGAAACAGCTTGAGTGGCGTATAGCACTAGCACTATATTTCCCCTGATTTGCTTAAGGAATTGTTGGTTCAGTGGTTGTATTGTTTTGTTTGTTCTCAAAGCCTTAATAAGGAGGTAATGGGCATTGCAGAAAGAAAAGTTGGGGCTTTGCCATCAGCCATGGTAATTTATTTGATCAATAGCAATATAAAATAAAAAGTTTTTTCAAAATAGCATTGATATCAGGACCACATTGCCATCATAATCATCACCACCACCACCCCATATGTTTGTGTAGGGCTTAGTTTCCAAAGTGTTTTCAATTCAACTGCCTGTCTCTATTATTGCATTTTTAGGGAAGGTATGTTTGTCATTTTCTTTTCACGCCCACCTACTGGAGATATTTGAGAAATTAAAAAGAGAACTGGAAGAGGCAGAAAAAATGTGGATGCTCAGAACATAAAGACCCTAAGCATTATACAATTGGTTTAGGAAGGAAAAGTCTAAAATAATAGGAAAAGATTTCAAACAGGAAAGGAAGGGATTTGAGCTCTGTGCCTAAAGAAGGTAGACAGAGGGTCCCCACAGGTGTCCCCCACAAAGGTCCCCAACAAGCTACAGGCATTGATAGTTGGCTTTCACGGGTTCTAGCTCTCTTGGGGCTGTCTGATGTGGGCTTCCTGGGAAAATGATAAAGAGGAATGGGGGTGGGGGTGGGGTTGAAAGTCTTGCTAATTGCTGGCTGCAAACAAATACATGGTGAGGATGAAAGAATTTGACAACTTGAGACCTCTAAAAAATCTACTTGGCATCCCAGTGTGATGATGCCCTGAGAAACACAGTCTGTGCTCAGAAGGATGTGTTTGGCTCTTTGGAAAGGGGCACTGCTGAGGCATCCTATTCCCTTCTTCCACTCAAATCAGAACACAAAATCAGGACATGACTAGGCAGAGGGACTCCCAGACAGGCCCCTCTGTCTACTCCAGGGCCTTCTCTTCTCACCACCCTCTACCTTTGGACCCAAGCACTAATCCTAGAGGCGTGAGGAAGGCCTGTTGCTGTTCCTTTCACTACATATGGTATGGATTCAAGAGTAGATCCTAATGTTCAAGACGTTCAACTCAATACGTATTTCTTGAATGCCTGCTATTTTTAAAGCTGAAAGCATGTGGACTGAAGCCATTAGTTGATACGTTTGAGAAGGTATTGATCAGTAGCATCAGTTGAGTGGATATTGCCTTGTCAATTCTATTTCCTAAAAGTATCTGACCTCCATCCCACATCCCAACCTTCCCTTTGCTGTCTTGTCTGAGCCATTATCCTGTCATGCATGGTTGCCACTCGCCAAACTCCCTTTTCCCCACCTGCTCCCCTTCAGTCTGTCCTGCATATAGTAGCCAAAGGGATCCTTCAACAACTTCAGTCAGATCCTGTTCCTGTTCTTCTCAAAATTCTCCAATGGGACCTGATCTCACTCATGGTCCCTAAAAGCCAAAGTTTCTCCAAAACCCATTTATCTCCTATATCACTCCCTGGTGTCCATTTGGCTCCATCTAGACTGGCTGCCTCTTAGTTCCTTCAACACGACAAATTCTTTCCTGTCTCAGGGGTTTTGTGGAGCCCATCTTTTGGGAAAGTTCATTATCTGCTGGCTTTTACCTAACTTCTAGGCCATAGCTTAACTTGTCCATTCTTTGATCTATTCAATTTGTCTTTTATAACATCCCATTGGCTTCCTTAATGGCATTCATTACAGTTTCTCATTCTGTATTGTGATTGATGTGATATCTAACTCTTCCACTAGAATACAAGCTCCATGAGGGCAGACATCATGTATGTTTTTGCTCACTGTTGTAGCCTTGCTGCTGCTACTGCTAAGTCGCTTCAGTCGTGTCCGACTCTGTACGACCCCATAGACGGCAGCCCACCAGGCTCCCCCGTCCCCGGGATTCTCCAGGCAAGAACACTGGAGTGGGTTGCCATTTCCTTCTCCAATGCATGAAAGTGAAAAGTGAAAGTGAAGTCGCTCAGTCGTGTCCGACTCTTAGCGACCCCATGGACTGCAGCCCACCAGGCTCCTCCGTCCATGGGATTTTCCAGGCAAGAGTACTGGAGTGGGCTGCCATTGTAGCCTTAGAGCCTAGCAAAATGTTTGGTGCATAGTGTGTAGTCAGGAAATGTAACCCATGATTCTCTACCCAGGGTGAAGTACAAATAATGTATCCCTAATGCCTGCATGCCACATGCAATCAATTTAAAGTGTACATTCAACAGAGCATTTCTTTTATTTGCCTTGTGCTCTTATTAAATCGGTAGTACATTTCAATGATAGGTGTCTTTGAATAAAGGAGATATGGCATGCAAAGCCACCTGAAGGTAAAGCAGTAATTCATGGGTGGGCAGGATTTGAATGTAGCCTCATAGTAAGACATCAACAAAAGAATATGTTCATACAAGGGCTGTTTGTGTCGTTAGTGGTAGAAGCTTAGCAAACGATGTTTTATTGATAAATATGAGTCATTACAAATTAACACACTGGCCTCTGGTTTTATAAGTATCTGCGAATTTGTTTAATGTGACTTTGCCCTTCAGAGATGAACTCATTCCATTTCAAATGGGCTAATAAAAGATAAAATCAGATTTCAGAGCCTACAAAATTAAAGTCCAGACATTTGACCTACCTTGATAATTCATCAAGATAATGTCATTCGGTTAGGACTCTTCATATAGGGTTCATCCTGGTCTGTGGGATTTCAATGCATGGAATATGTCAATCCTTGAACTTGAACTGAGGCTGCTACTATTTCAAGTGTATGCCAAACATGCAGTAGGGTACAGAGAAATGCTAAATAGATTTGGAAGTTTCAAGGGAAAATTCTTTCAAAACTGGCTATTATTATGGGAAATTCTTCCACATTAAGTAAGTGTTAGTTGCTTAGTTGTGCCCGACTCTTTGCTACCCCATGGACTGCAGCCCACCAGGCTCCTCTGTCCATGAGATTTTCCAGGCAAGGATACTGGAGTGGGTTGCCATTTCCTCTCCAGGGGATTTTCCCAACCCAGGGGTCAAACCCAGGTCTGCTGCACTGCAGGCAGATTCTTTACCAACTGAGCTACAAGGGAAGCCCTATTCCACACTGCAGAGAAATAAATATACTCAGTTCATATTATTATAAATTAGACCACCCTAACATAAATACACTATTCCTCTTTCTTTCACTCTCCCATTTTGAACTATATCCTATGCCATTAAATTTCTTTGATCTTGACTTGATAGGTAGTTTTTTCTTCTATGGTTTTCTTTTTTACATTTCTTCCTCATGAGGTTTGCTTGGCAACTCATGAACTCTCTCCTTTCCATCTCTGCTTTTCTTCTCCTTATCCTATTTTCTCTTTCCTTTTTCTTCCCTGCTGCTTTTACCCTTAGCTGAGCTTACAAGTAAGAAGTCTAAATAGCTACTTATGAAGTAGCATTAGAACAAAACCAGCAAGTCCCTCCATTCTCAAAGAAAATTGCTTGACTCTGCAAAGAACATTGTCATGCAGCCATTTAGGTTGTTGTTGTTGTTCAGCTGCTAAGTCATGTTTGACTCTTTGTAATCCCATGGACTGCAGCACACCAGGCTTCCTTGTCCTTCATCAACTCCCAGAGCTTGCTCAAACTCATGTCCATCGAGTCGGTGATGCCATCCAACCATACCATCCTCTGTTGTCCCCTTCTCCTGCCCTTAATCTTTCCCAGCATCAGGGTCTTTTCCACAAAGTATTGGAGCTTCAGCTTCAGCTTCAGCATCAGTCCTTCCAGTGAATATTCAGGACTGATTTCCTTTAGGATTGACTGGCTTGATGTCCTTGCAGTCCAAGGGACCCTCAAGAGTCTTCTCCAGCACCACAGTTTAAAAGCATCCATTCTTCGGTGCTCAGCTTTCTTTATGGTCCAACTCTCACATCTGTACATGACTACTGAAAAGGCCATAGCTTTGACTGTACAGACCTTTGTCAGCAAAGTGATATCTCTTCCTTTTTTTTTTTTTTTTTTTTCTTTTGGTATTATAGTTTTAGTCTTTAATTTTTTTTTCCCTTCTGAGAAAATTCAGATTTCTGATCTTTGTCAGGAAAAACCTTTAAAGTAAGAGATGGTCATTTGTTTGGAAACTTTAGCAAAGAGGGCTAGCTGTGTCTTCAGTTATCTATTGCTAGATAACAAACCACCTCAAACTTAGTGGCTTCACATAGCAGCCATCTTATTATCTCTCATGATTCTATAGATTGATTGGCTCTGCCTGGTGATTCTTCTGTTAGACTTTCTTGGGATCTGTCACACATCCACAGTCAGATGATGGTTGGGGCTAAAACATACAAGAGATCTTCACTTACACAGTTTGGCTCTTTGAGGGGGATGGCTGCAGGCTGGGCTTGCAGAGGATGGTGGGATACCTGGCTCATTCCTGTTTCAGGTGGCCTTTCCACATGGTCTCGTTATCAGAGTTTCTTGATATTTCACCTTGTGGTTCAGCACATCAAGGGGCACAGAAGCAGAAGCTGCAAGGCCTTCTTAAGGTTTTGTTCCAGAAAAGGCCAAGGGTCACTTCTGCTGTGTTCTGTTGATTAAAGCAAGATGCAGGACAACCCAAGTTCCGTGTGGGAGGGGGCTAGTCAAAGGCATGAATAGTGTGAGGCATGGTTCATTTTGAGCTCTCTCTGGAGATTAACTGCCATACTGCACAACATAATTCATGTCCCCTCTAGTGTTGCTGGGCCATGACTGGCCAGCAGAAGACTATATTTTCCAAACTACATTGCCTCTAGTTGTGGCCAGTGACTAATTCTTACAGTGGAATGGGAGTGAAAATTATGTACATCACTTTGGGATCAAGGTTTTATGAAACAAATGGGCCATTTCTTTCCTCTTTCTCTATCTATTGACTGGATAGAAGTAGTAAGATCTGAGAGGATGACAGAGCCACAGATTAAAAGGAACCTGGGTCCTTGCATGATTGCATGAAGGAAAGGTGCTACTAAAACAGATACACCAAATTTGCACTATTATATGAACAAAAAATTAACTTGTGTTTTGATAAGCTCCTGAAATTTTGAAGTGTATTTGCTACCACAGCCTATTACTACTCTAGAAATATAGAAATGTAGTACTTGATGAAGGCCAATTGATACTTTTTGTCATGCTAAGCATAAGGATACCAAACCCAAAGCTTTATTCCTACTTTACTGTGACACTAAAACGAAGATCATAAACTTTCAACACTTTAACTCACAGAGGAAATGCAACAGATGCCATTGTTGATAAAGAATTTTCCCATTAATTCATGGTCACAACTAATGTTTTCCTAATATTTGTAGTCAATATTTGTGATAAATTGCTGATAATACACTGTGAATTGATATAAAAACCTCTGAAGAGTTGCATAAAGGATGTCAGACACTATAGGTGTACTAAAAGATAAACTCCTGGCAAACAGAATCCAGTTCAGTTCAGTTCAGTTGCTCAGACGTGTCCGACTCTTTGTGACCCCATGAACCGCAGGACGCCAGGCCTCCCTGTCCATCACCAACTCCTGGAGTCCACACAAACCCATGTCCATTGAGTCCGTGATGCCATCCAACCATCTCATCCTCTGTCGTCCCTTTCTCCTCCTGCCCTCAATCTTTCCCAGCATCAGAGTCTTTTCCAGTGAGTCAACTCTATGCATCAGTTGGCCACAGTATTGGAGTTTCAGCTTCAACGTCAGTCCTTCCAATGAATACCTAGGACTGATCTCCTTTAGGATGGACTGGTTGGATCTCCTTGCAGTCCAAGGGACTTGCAAGAGTCTTCTCCAACACCACAGTTCAAAAGCATCAATTCTTCAGCGCTCAGCTTTGTTTAGAGTCCAACTCTCACATCCATACATGACTACAGGAAAAACCGTAGCTTTGACTAGACAGACCTTTGTTGACAAAGTAATGTCTCTGCTTTTCAATATGCTGTCAAGGTTGGACATAACTTTCCTTCCAAGGAGTAAGCGTCTTCTAATTTCATGGCTGCAGTCACCATCTGCAGTGATTTTGGAGCCCCCCCCCAAATAAAGTTAGCCACTGTTTTCCCATCTATTTGTCATGAAGTGGCGGGACGGGATGGCATGATCTTAGTTTTCTGAAGGTTGAGCTTTAAGCCAACTTTTTCACTCTCCTCTTTCACTTTCATCAAGAGGCTCTTTAGTTCCTCTTCAGTTTCTGCCATAAGGGTGGTGTCATCTGCATATCTGAGGTTATTGATATTTCTCCCGGCAATCTTGATTCCAGCTTGTGCTCCTCCAGCCCAGCATTTCTCATGATGTACTCTGCATATAAGTTAAATAAGCAGGGTGACAATATACAGCCTTGCTGCTGCTGCTGCTGCTAAGTAGCTTCAGTCATGTCTGACTCTGTGTGACTCCATAGATGGCAGCCCACCAGGCTCCCCCATACCTGGGATTCTCCAGGCAAGAACACTGGAGTGTGTTGCCATTTCCTTCTCTAAAGCATGAAAGTGAAAAGTGAAAGGGAAGTCGCTCAGTCATGTCCGACTCTTAGCGACCCCATGGACTGCAGCCCACCAGGCTCCTCCATCCATGGGATTTTTCAGGCAAGAGTACTGGAGTGGGGTGCTGTTGCCTTCTGTGATACAGCCTTGACGTACTCCTTTTCCTATTTTGAACCAGTCTGTTGTTCCATATCCAGTTCTAACTGTTGCTTTCTGACCTGCATACAGATTTCTCAAGAGGCAGGTCAGGTGGTCTGGTATTCTCATTTCTTTCAGAATTTTCCACAGTTTATTGTGATCCACACAGTCAAAGGCTTTGGCATAGTCAACAAAGCAGAAATAGATGTTTTTCTGGAACTCTCTTGCTTTTTCTATGATCCAGCAGATGTTGGCAGTTTGATCTCTGGTTCCTCTGTCTTTTCTAAAACCAGCTTGAACATCTGGAAGTTTATGGTTGACGTATTGCTGAAGCCTGGCTTGGAGAATTTTGAGCATTACTTTACTAGCGGGTGAGATGAGTGCAATTTTGCAGTAATTTGAGCATTCTTTGGCACTGCCTTTCTTTGGGATTGGAATGAAAATTGACCTTTTCCAGTCCTGTGGTCACTGCTGCATTTTCCAGATTTGCTGACATATTGAGTGCAGCACCTTCACAGCATCACCTTTTAGAATTTTGACATAGCTCAACTGGAATTCCATCGCTTCCACTAGCTTTGTTTATAGTGATGCTTCCTATGGCCCACTTGACTTCACATTCAAGGATGTCTGCCTCTAGGTGAGTGGTCACACCATCGTGATTATCTGGGTCGTGAAGATCTTTTTTTGTATGGTTCTTCTGTATATTCTTGCCACCTCTTCTTAATATCTTCTGCTTCTGTTAGGTCCCTACCATTTCTGTCCTTTATTGAGCCCATCTTTGCATGAAATGTTCCCTTGGTATCTAATTTTCTTGAAGAGATCTCTAGTCTTTCGTATTCTATTGTTTTCCTCTATTTCTTTGGATTGATTGCTGAGGAAGGCTTTCTTTTCTCTCCTAGCTATTCTTTGAAACTCTGCATTCAAATGGGTATATCTTTCCTTTTCTCCTTTGCTTTTCACTTCTCTTCTATTCATAGCTATTTGTAAGGCCTCCTCAGACAGCCGTTTGGCCTTTTTGCATTTCTTTTTCTTAGGGATAGTCTTGATCCGTGTCTCCTGTATTGTCATTGCTGCTACTGCTGCTAAGTCGCTTCAGTCGTGTCCGACTCTGTGCGACCCCAGAGATGACAGCCCACCAGGCTCCCCTGTCCCTGGGATTCTCCAGGCAAGAACACTGGAGTGGGCTGCCATTTCCTTCACCTATTGTCATTAGGTGGGATGAAGATCATATATTTATTAGGTTGTGGAACAGACTGGATTCTTTGAAAGAAGATGGGCTTAATATATTGCCTGGTAATATTTTTGAATATGATCTGAATTTCCAGGTCAGTTTAAATGATTTAACTCCCATTTATTTACATGTCAGGTTTTTTTAAACTATACAGATTGGGACAAAAGCAGGTGTATATGGGTGTTGGGGATGCAAGCTATGTCATCTCTGAAAAATCCTTTAACCTCTGCTCTCTAGTTTTCTTATCTCTAAAATAAGGAATAATTGCAAGCAGTTCCCTCATAGGATTGATATGAGAATGAAATGAGTATATATATGTGTGATCTATATCTTAATTAGTTGCTTAGTACATCATTGTGTGTGCTCAGTTGCTCACTTGTGTCAGACCCTTTTCAACCCCACGGAGTGTAGCCCACCAGACTCCTCTGTCCATGGGATTTTCCATACAAGGATACTGAAGTGAGTTGCCATTTTCTACTCCAGGGGATCTTTCCCAGCCCAGGGATCAAATCTGCATCTCCTGCATTGACAGGTCGATCCTTTACCACTGCACCACCAGGGAAACCCAGTACATTATTACCATTGTTATTATTTTATGTATCTTTATTAATGTACATTGTTATAAATGTACATGTAATAAACAATGTACATGTAATAAACAAGGTACATGTTATAAATGGACATGTAATAAAAAATGTACATTGTTTATGTAATTGCTTAGCACATTGTTATTATTATTAATTGCTTAGCACATCATGGTTAGTAGTAATAGTATTTTTATGACCTGGGCCTGAGATTCCTTGCAAAGACTGAAGAAGTTGTCTAAGGGTGAGAATATCTCCATTCTAGGAGGAATGAGCTGTAACTGTCGGTTTGCGTTTATTAGGGTTTATTAAAATTACCAGAATTCTGTTGATTTCACAGAGGGTATATGAGTCTTAAGTATTTGTTGGACAAAGTTTGAGGTGATACTTATAAGTGTAATAAAAATTTGAGTTCATCTTGTTGATTTTTTCATTGTTGTTGTTGTTGTTCAGTCACTCAGTCATTTCCGACTCTTTGTGACCCCATGGACTGCTGCACGCCAGGCTTCCCTGTCCTTCACCATCTCCCAGAGCTTGCTCAAACTCATGTTCATGGAGTCAGTGATTCCATCCAACCATCTCGTCCTCTGGATTTTTTTATAGCCCCCATTTAACCATTTGATTTGATTTGATTTTTTTCTAAAAGGTAATCTCTTTTAAGAACTGGGACCATGACTATTGGCTTTGAATTCCCAGTGCCTGGTGCTTGTCTGATGAGTGCAAAAGAATAGTTGTATCTTTGGTCTGTGCGTATGTGAGGTAATCCAAGAAACAACCTGTGTGTTACTATGTGTGAAAACATATGCTTGTGTGTATGTGAGCATTTGTGTGTGATTTTATGTGCTGTATGTAATTAGACAGGTTCCTCTGTGAGGTAAGTGAGAGTATCTGTCTCATTTCCTAGGCTCAGTAGATGCTGTGGTCAAGTGCCCAGCACTGGGTAAGACCTGAATAAATACTTCTTGGATGAAAGAAAGAATAAGCATGGGATTTATGGTTGTCCAGAACAACTTCTATGCTCTGGGATTGTGGAGAAGTTCCTTTTATCTAAGATCTAGGTTCCTCATAAGTTTAAAGAGGGATATTAATAGTACCTATGTCATAGGGTGGTGGTGGAGATGGAAGAACCAAAGCATGCAAAGCGCTTAGCATGAGGTTTGGCAAAAACAAAAGCTAGTTGTAACCCCTGCTTCTGCTGCTGTTATTAACATAATGCCTGTAATGTTCCAGGGTAAATATCTGTGGTTTTGGCTTTTGGAGGGTGGAATCCATTGATAAAATGCTAGGCTACGCTACAGTAACAAATTAGCCCTGAAAACATAATGATTTCACATCAACAGCTTTATTTCTTGCACGTGCAGTATAACATAAGTCAAATGACTCTCCTGGCTAGGTCTACTCCACGAAGTGACTTAGGAATCAAGCTGACCGTTTTCTGGCTCCGTCACTTCAATATGTCCTCCAAAATGAGGCAGAAGTAGAGAGCTGGAGGATTGTGCAGAGGCTTTTAAATGCTTGAGCCCTGAAATGACAAACATCACTTCTCATATTTCATTCACTAAAACATATTTCATTCACTAAAACACATTTCATTCACATGTCCCCCCTTCAATGCAAGATGAATGAGAAATGCATTCTTCTACGCACCTGGGAAAGAGAACTGGATTTGAGTGAACTTCATCAATCTTATCCACATAGGCTATGCTATTATGGGGCAGTCATTAACTATCACTTGATAATTAATGGCAATATTTAGCCTCTTGTAAAATATGTACATAATTTTTATTATTTGTTGCAATTGTTCTTTGAAGACTTGCCTGAACTTCAGGACTGAAACTAAGATTTCAATATTCTATTCATATGACTTGTGACAGGACATCTTACCTTTTTATCTAGGGCTGCCACATTTATGTAGATTGAGCAATGAACAACTAAGTGTTCACTGATTGACTTTCATATAGATTTACCTTTCTAAGTTCTCATTCTCACTTTGTATATTCTTTACTTACTTTCCTGCTCACTGATATATTTATGTGTGTGTTACTTGCTCAGTTGTGTCCTACTTTTTGAGACCCCATGGACTGTAGCCCTCCAGGCTTCTCTGTCCATGGGATTCTCCGGGCAAGAATACTGGAGTGGATTGCCATTCCCTTCTCCAGAGGATCTTCCTGACACAGGGATCGAACCCTGGTCTCCTGCATTGCAGGCAGATTCTTTACCATTTGAGCTATAGGGAAGTCATCTAAATACATAACTGATACATTTAAATACATTAAAAATCTATATACATATACACACATATATAAAATATGCATACATACATGTGTATATTATATATAGTATATGTATATATATGTGTATATTATACATACACACACACACACACATATATATATATATATTAAAAAATCCATTCAGCATTATTAGTTACTTTCAGTGGAAGGGTCATTCAGGGCATATGTTCTATCATATTTCTAGTATTCAAAGAATTCACATAGATTAAAATT
Source organism: Bos indicus (assembly GCF_029378745.1). Taxonomy (NCBI): domain Eukaryota; kingdom Metazoa; phylum Chordata; class Mammalia; order Artiodactyla; family Bovidae; genus Bos; species Bos indicus. The sequence goes on along the minus strand of NC_091789.1, from coordinate 31,384,681 downwards.
CAAAGAAATGTGAGTTCACAGAAAAAAATACTCAAAACATGCTAAAAATTAAGGAACTATGAACAAAACTCACCTGAAATGGTAGAAGATTCAGAAACTAAAAAACTTTAGATGTTGGAATTATCAGATACCAAATTTAAAAGCATATTTATTATATTTAAATATATTCAATAAAAGTTTAAAAATATGAGCATAAGATTATAAAGGTTATCAAGAAGCTTTGAAAAACAATGAAATACTTTATAGTAATAAAGGAACAATTGAAGTTTAAAACTCAATGCATTTAATGATTACCTGTAAAATTAAATTAATATAGTTAATTAACAAATCGGAAGACAGAGCTGAAAAAATGATTGACTTTCCTTTAGGGTAACGGTGGACTGGGTAATTCATACCTACCTTTTTTTTTCAACACGATGTTTACATTTAATCCACTTCTTAAAATTATCTTTTTAAAAGCATAAAGGAGTTTAAAATCATAATAATTACCCGGCAAAGATATGGGGGAAGACAGGGAAACAGGGAAGTGTCCTGTCATTCAAGACCGCCTTTCTCCCTGGGAGAGTTTGCCAGTGATTTGGAATAGGTAACCAAGATGCTAAGTCTCTTTTTAAAAGCCTTTCAGGTCTACGGGAAAAAGGTTTGGGGTACAGAATCTAACAAAGGGTGCGTTAGACCAGGGTTGGCAAACTTTCTCTGCAGAGAGCCAGATAATTATATCTTTGCAGGCCATGGTCTCCAATTCATCTTGCCTTTTGATTGTTTTTCATAACCCTTCCAAAATGTAAAAAATGTCCTTCGCCATGGATCATGCAAAAGCAGGCTTTGCATTGGAATTGGCTTGTCAGCCATGTTTGACCTGTGGGCTGCAGTTTGATTACCCCTTCTTTAGACTGAGAACATGGAAAGAAGCATCCTAAAAGTAATGGTAAACGGGAAGAAGAAGGATCCTTGCGCAGATGGCAGTCAGTTCTGTGAGATTTGTCCCCCAAATCTCAAATTGGGTTAAGGTGATCCCAGGTTTACAAGCAATGGAAGGCACCTGGCAGAAACAAAAACTTCTCTTGAGGAAGTTATCATTTTCCTAAAGAAATTAACATCTACTTATAATTTTTGAAATAAAGTGTTCAATACTCAACAGAATATAACTACACACAATAGGAAACAAGATGATATGAACATGAAACAGCAGAAAGAACAAAATATACAAATAAAATTCCTGTCTTACATTTCAAGATGGGTTTTCACTACATAGATTCATATGATTAAAACTTAGTGAAAGTACTAGTTGCTCAGTTGTGTCTGACTCTTAGTGACCCCACGGACTGTTGCCCACCAGGCTCCTCTGTCCATGGGTTTTCCCAGGAAAGAATACTGGAGTGGGTTGTTGCCATTTCCTTCTCCAGGGGACCTTCCAGATGAGACCAAATTAAAAATCTCTGAAGAGGACTAGAAAGTATCAAAATAAAAAGTGACATAGGTTTGAAAGAGAACCAAATAGAAAGCCTAGAATAGAAAAAAAACACAGCAAGTGAAATCAGGTTCTTACAAAGTAGGGGTTTGACAGTTTAAGAGAGAATTTGTGAGTGAATTAGAGAGTAATTCAAAATAAATAATCCAAAGTGAAACACACAAAAAGGATGGAAAATACAGAACAGATGGTTGGAGACAGAGGATACAATGAGAAGCTTGAATATATTTAAAATTAATATCAAAGACTGATCACAGGACAGTATTTGAAGAGCTAATAGCTGAGAAATTTTCAAAGCATATAAAGAGAATAAAGGCAAATTAAAGGTTTCAGAGTAATATAAACAGGAAACTCTCTATGTGCATATTTACAATACAGGGTAAAATTCACACAAAAGAAAAGTAATCCCCATTGGAGATGTGGAAATACATGAGTGAATAAGGAATGAGAAGAGTAGAAAATGTGGGTAAATCTAAATGAACATTTTTAAAGCAAGTATAACAATAATAATAGCATTTTGCATTTGTGTATATATATTTTTTTATATAAAATTGAAATGAATTAGAACTTTATTATAGAGTGTGTGCATTGAAGAAGTAAAGGTACTCAGCAATAGCATCATTTAAGCAAAAAAGGCAAGTTGTTGAAGAGTGCATATAGTATAGATCTATTCACAGCAAATTTAAAACATATAAAATTAAACAGCATATTGTTTAGGAGACAAACATGGCTAATCAATAGAGAAGTCCACAGAATGATGAACACAACATTCAGGGTGGGACAATCTTTGGCCAGAGGATGGAGATAAGAGCAGGGAACATCAGTATCAGTGATACTTAAAGCAGGTGGTGCGAGTAGTGTTGATTGAATCATTCTTCTTCTTCTTCTTTTTTTTTTTTTTTTTTGCTTTTACCAGTTTTCTATCTTTTTAAAAAAATAATTAATATATTTTAATTGGAGGTTAATTACTTTACAATCTTGTGGTGGTTTTTGCCATACATTGACATGAATCAGCCATGGGTGTACATGTGTCCCCCATCCCGAACCCCCCTCCCACTGCCCTCCCCATCCCATCCTGCTGGGTTGTCCCAGTGCACTGGGTCTGAGTACCCTGTTTCATCCATCGAACTTGGACTGGTCATCTATTTCACATATGGTAATATACATGTTTTAATGCTATTCTCTCAAATCATCCCACCCTCGCCTTCTCGCACAGAGTGCAAAAGTCTGTTCTTTATATCTGTGACTCTTTTGCTGTCTCACATATAGGGTTGTTGTTACCATCTTTCTAAATTCCATATATATGTATTAATATACTGTACTGGTGTTTTTCTTTCTGACTTACCTCACCCTGTATAAGAGGCTCCAGTTTCATCCACCTCATTAAAACAGATTCAAATGCATTCTTTTTAATAGCTGAGTAATATTCCATTGTGTGTATGTACCACAGCTTTCTTATCCATTCGTCTGCTGATGGACATCTAGGTTGCTTCCATGTCCTGGCTATTGTGAACAGTGCTGCGATGAACACTGGGGTACACGTGTCTCTTTCAATTCTGGTTTCCTCGGTGTGTACGCCCAGCAGTGGGATTGCTGGGTCATATGGCAATTCTATTTCCAGTTTTTTAAGGAATCTCCACACTGTTCTCCGTAGTGAAAGTGAAAGAAAGTGAAGTCGCTCAGTCATGTCCGACTCTTTGCGACCCCATGGACTATAGCCTACCATACTCTTCCATCCATGGGACTTTCCAGGCAAGAACACTGGAGTGGGTTGCCGTTTCCTTCTCCAATAGTCTCCAATAATGGCTGTACTAGTTTGCATTCCCACCAACAGTGTAAGAGAGTTCCCTTTTCTCCACACCCTCTCCAGCATTTACTGTTTGTAGACTTTTTGATTACTGCCATTCTGACTGGTGTGAGATGGTACCTCATTGTGGTTTTTTTTTTTTTTCTCATTGTGGTTTTGATTTGCATTTCTCTGATATTGAGTGATGTTGAGCATCTTTTCATGTGTTTGTTAGCCATCTGTATATCTTCTTTGGAGAAATGTCTGTTTAGTTCTTTGGCCCATTTTTTGATTGGGTTGTTTATTTTTCTGGTATTGAGCTGCATGAGCTGCTTGTATATTTTTGAGATTAATTCTTTGTCAGTTGCTTCATTTGCTATTATTTTTTTCCCGTTCTGAAGGCTATCTTTCCACCTTGCTTATAGTTTCCTTTGTTGTGCAAAAGCATTTTATGTAAGTTTCATAAAAATTTTGTATCTCCTCAATATTACTAAAAACAATGACAGAGAAAGTAGGTTTATAATGTCTTATGAGATTAAGAAGTAATTTAGAGGTAATAAGACACCAAGAAGGAAAAAAACTCTAAAATCCAGCAAAAATGATAGATAAGAATTCCTCTAAGCCTCACTCAGTTAGCAGGAAATAATTAAGCCCCAAAGATAATATAGTTATTAAAACAAAGTCATATGACAGTGTATATACTGATAAATTGTTATTAATGCACTAGAAAACAAGTATAAGTGTCTAGGAACAAAAATTGTTTTTACTACTAAGTGCTATATATAATTTTATCTTAAGATATATTTTATTTATGTTATAGATTTAAATTTTTGCATATTTATAGTTTTAAATTTATATATTATTCATGATATACTTGAATATTATACCTATTATATATGTTTATATGTGTAAATTTATAGACAAATAACAGTGTTATATGTAGTGAGCCTCATGTATCCATTACTCAGATTAAAAAATTATCAAGACTTTGCAAAATTTACCTCCCCCTCTTTCCCCATTGCCTTTTATGTTGTGCAAGCAAGCTGGAGTATTAAAATCTGAGGATTAATAAAAAATTATGAAAGAAAGAAAGAATCCCAAAGAAAATTTGAGGAAAGAAACTTGTTATATCAGCAGAGAATTCTAAAGTACAATAGCATTTAGGCAAGTTGGAGAGCTAATTCAAACCTCAGAGTTTGTGGAGGGTGAGATTTAAAACTAAGTTAATTTCAAAAGAGATTTGCTCAAAAGTACTGGAGTGAGGATCAAGGAGCAAGAAGAGAAGATCCTTGTTCTACAAAACTCACTGTGGGTAGACAGAAATAATGTAGTGGTTACAGTTGTGCACTGTGAGTGGTGGAAATTTACTGCTAGGGCAGCAGAGAGAAAGGTATGGGAAATCATGCCTGGGGTACAAGAAGGAAGCACACAATTTATCTGAACAATACCTCGAAAGATGGGCAAAATTTTGCCAAGTGGAGAAAAGCCAGAGAGGACAGACCCATTGACAGAACAGGCAGAATCTTTTTACAATAAACGCTGTAAGTCAGTTCCCATAACTCTTTTCCTCAAGAAAGTGGTAGCCCCAAGCCCTACCATTAAGCTAAGGTTTCCAGAAGTCTGGTGAAAAATCATATAATGCAAAGTGTGAGTTAATGAAGCAGATCGGTTACTGTGATGATGTCACATGTGGCAGGACATGGTCATTTTGATAAAAGGCTAGACTTTGATCAAAAGTCTAGAAAATAGACAGTGGACAAATCTTGGGGTATTTCTAGGGGTAGAGCTTCTGAGTTGTGTGTGATGACCCCTCATGAAGAAGAGGAAAAGGGCATAAACTAGGTAGACAGTTTTGCTTCTTTACTCGTCAAGGGCTGTTGTTCTCAAACTTAGCTGTATACTAGAATTTCCCTGGAATTTTTGCCTTTGCCTAGCTTTGCCCACAGAGATTTGATTTGGTTTGGCCAGGATATGGCCCTGGAATGAGCATTTTACAAGCTTCCCAAATGATTCTAATGTGCAGGCAGGGTTCAGAACCATCACTGGATCTCTTATGTCTCTTCTGGAGTGGCTATATTGTATAGGGCAATTCTTATTTGTCTTTATGCCCACTGAAGTGCCTAGCACAATGCTTCATAGTTACCAGTTATTTAGTCAATGCTTTTTAAATATTCAGTTATTTCTACAGAACATACTGTACTAAAATATTGTTATGTGTCTTTTGCTACAATGGAATCATAAGTTTCTTTTGGATATACGTTGGTTAAATATTTTAGTGAGAATGTCTCAGATCAGATCAGTCGCTCAGTCGTGTCCGACTCTTTGTGACCCCATGAACTGCAGCACGCCAGGCCTCCCTGTCCATCACCAACTCCCGGAGTTTACTCAGACTCACGTCCATCGAGTCAGTGATGCCATCCAGCCATCTCATCCTCTGTCGTCCCCTTTTCCTCCTGCCCCCAATCCCTCCCAGCGTCAGAGTCTTTTCCAATGAGTCAACCCTTCACATGAGGTGGCCAAAGTACTGGAGTTTCAGCTTTAGCATCATTCCTTCCAAAGAAATCCCAGGGCTGATCTCCTTCAGAATGGACTGGGTGGATCTCCTTGCAGTCCAAGGGACTCTCAAGAGTCTTCTCCAACACCACAGTTCAAAAGCATCAATTCTTCAGCGCTCAGCCTTCTTCACAGTCCAACTCTCACATCCATATATGACCACAGGAAAAACCATAGCCTTGACTAGACGAACCTTTGGTGGCAAAGTAATGTCTCTGCTTTTGAATATGCTATCTAGGTTGGTCGTAACTATCCTTCCAAGGAGTAAGCATCTTTTAATTTCATGGCTGCAGTCACCATCTGCAGTGATTTTGGAGCCCAGAAAAATAAAGTCTGACACTGTTTCCACTGTTTCCCCATCTATTTCCCATGAAGGGATGGGACTAGATGCCATGATCTTCGTTTTCTGAATGTTAGCTTTAAGCCAACTTTTTCACTCTCCACTTTCACCTTCATCAAGAGGCTTCTTAGTTCCTCTTCACTTTCTGCCATAAGGGTGGTGTCATCTGCATATCTGAGGTTATTGATATTTCTCCCGGCAATCTTGATTCCAGCTTGTGTTTCTTCCAGCCCAGCGTTTCTCATGATGTGCTCTGCATATAAGTTAAATAAACAGGGTGACAATATACAGCCTTGACGTACTCCTTTTCCTATTTGGAACCAGTCTGTTGTTCCGTGTCCAGTTCTAACTGTTGCTTCCTGACCTGCATACAAATTTCTCAAGAGGCAGATCAGGTGGTCTGGTATTTCCATCTCTTTCAGAATTTTCCACAGTTTCTTGTGATCCACACAGTCAAACGCTTTGGCATAGTCAATAAAGCAGAAATAGATGTTTTTCTGGAACTCTCTTCCTTTTTCCATGATCCAGCGGATGTTGGCAATTTGATCTCTGGTTCCTCTGCCTTTTCTAAAACCAGCTTGAACATCAGGAAGTTCACGGTTCACGTATTGCTGAAGCCTGGCTTGGAGAATTTTGAGCATTACTTTACTAGCGTGTGAGATGAGTGCAATTGTGTGGTAGTTTGAGCACTCTTTGGCACTGCCTTTCTTTGGGATTGGAATGAAAACTGACCTTTTCCAGTCCTGTGGCCACTGCTGAGTTTTCCAAATTTGCTGGCATATTGAGTGCAGCACTTTCACAGCATCATCTTTCAGGATTTGGAATAGCTCAACTGGAATTCTATCACCTCCACTAGCTTTGTTCATAGTGATGCTTTCTAAGGCCCACTCGACTTCACATTCCAGGTTGTCTGGCTCTAGGTCAGTGATCACACCATCGTGATTATCTGGGTCGTGAAGATCTTTTTTGTACAGTTCTTCTGTGTATTCTTGCCATCTCTTCTTAATATCTTCTGCTTCTGTTAGGTCCATACCATTTCTGTCCTTTATCGAGCCCATCTTTGCATGAAATGTTCCTTTGGTATCTCTGATTTTCTTGAAGAGATCTCTAGTCTTTCCCATTCTGTTGTTTTCCTCTATTTCTTTGCATTGATCACTGAGGAAGGCTTTCTTATCTCTTCTTGCTATTCTTTGGAACTCTGCATTCAGATGCTTATATCTTTCCTTTTCTCCTTTGCTTTTTGCTTCTCTTCTTTTCACAGCTATTTGTAAGGCCTCCCCAGACAGCCATTTTGCTTTTTTGCATTTCTTTTCCATGGGGATGGTCTTGATCCCTGTCTCCTGTACAATGTCACGAACCTCTGTCCATAGTTCATCAGGCAGTCTATCTATCAGATCTAGGCCCTTAAATCTATTTCTCACTTCCACTGTATAGTCATAAGGGATTTGATTTAGGTCATACCTGAATGGTCTAGTGGTTTTCCCTACTTTCTTCAATTTAAGTCTGAATTTGGCAATAAGGAATTCATGATCTGAGCCACAGTCAGCTCCTGGTCTCGTTTTTGCTGACTGTATAGAGCTTCTCCATCTTTGGCTGCAAAGAATATAATCAGTCTGATTTCGCTGTTGACCATCTGGTGATGTCCATGTATAGAGTCTTCTCTTGTGTTGTTGGAAGAGGGTTTTTGTTATGACCAGTGCATTTTCTTGGCAAAACTCTATTAGTCTTTGCCCTGCTTCATTCCATATTCCAAGGCCAAATTTGCCTGTTACTTCAGGTGTTTCTTGACTTCTTGCTTTTGCATTCCAGTCCCCTATAATGAAAAGGACATCTTTTTAGGGTGTTAGTTCTAAAAGGTCTTGTAGGTCTTCATAGAACCATTCAACTTCAGCTTCTTCAGCATTACTGGTTGGGGCATAGACTTGGATTACTGTCTAAAGTAGTATATTAATCAATTCCATACCTTCTTGTGGCAGACACTCTTGACTGCCTTTCCAACAGTCATTTCCTTCATTTTTTTCTTTGCTAATAGTACCCTGGACGACATAACCATTCTAAAGTAATCATGGAATACCATTCCCATTGACTGGTCTAGTGATAGGTTACATGTGACATGATTTTTGGCCATCTAGATTATGAGGGGCCATGTGCGAAGATTTTTTTTCCATAATTTATGGAGACTTTAGAAAAGGATCCCTTCCACCTCTTCCCTCCTGTTTTGCTTTGAATCTTGTCCTGTGACTGTCTGGAGCTGCAGGAGATATATTGTGTCCAAGAGGCAACAAGGTGCAGGATGTTGGAAGAGAATGATACAAAGTGCTTGATTTATGGATCATGTCTTTGAGCACTCAGACAGACCCTGGGACTGGCTTTCACCAGATTTCTTTTTTGTTTTTTTTCTCCCCCTCCCCCCTTATTCAGTAAACAGTACATGTCTTCCTGGGATAAACCATTGTTGGTTAGAATTTTGTTACTTGCAACCAAAAAAACTCACACATTGAAGATATTTCTTTATTTTTAGAGAATACACATCTTGGTCATAATCTTAATCACAATTCGTGAGTTACCTCAGGGATTTTTCTCAGTATTTTTAAACAATCTGTTTATAATAGTAATCCAGATTCACTGAGGGAAAAATTCATAATCTGGAGAAGCATAGTGAAGAAAATGGAAAAACACATAATCTCACCATATGGGTATACCTACAGCTAAAATTTTGGTTTTGTTTTTCAAAATCATTTTAAAATTTTACTTTTATTTTTATAACAATTTTATATAATATATATATGTATATAATACATGGCGCTTCCCTGGTGACTCTGCGGTAAAGAAACTGCCTGCAATGTAGGACACGTGGATTCAATCCCTGGGTTGAGAAGATCCCCTGGAGGAGGAAATGGCAACCCACTCCAGTATTCTTGCCTGGGAAATCCCATGGACAGAGGAGCCTGGTGGGCTACAGTCCATGGGGTCACAAAGAGTCAAACTGTGTGACTCAGCACACACATATAATACATGCATTTATATAATATACATATATTAATTTATAGTATATAAGTGCATAAAATGATAATGAAATATAATTATATTAATATATTTATATAATTAAAATGAATTAATTAAATATTAATAAATGATCTATTTATATTATATGAATATATAATATAAATATATAGTAAATGCATTCTATATTATATAATACATATTTCTATATAATATATATTTATAGTCTAAAAATTAAATAGTTTTATAAATTCCATAAAAATAGCAATTAACTATCCTGTGTTTCCCAGTTCCCATTGCCATTTCCTAGATGCAGTTAAACTCTTTTTAACTATTTCTTATTGTATGTACCTCTGTATATTATAAATAACATGTAATATCCCTATTTCTTTATAATTATTTTCATATATATCACTTCCAAATATTAACAAAGAGAGCTAGGCTTTCTTACATAGCTTGCAAACTTCCTAGCTCTGATCCCATCCTTCCTATATGGTTATATTACAATTTAATTCCATATTCACTCTTTATATTATTACTATTATCATGTGTGTGCTGTGTGCTAAGTTGCTTCAGTCATGTCCGACTCTTTGTGACCCTTTGGACCATAGCCCTCCAAGATCCTCTGTCCATGGGATTCTCCAGGCAAGAATACTGAAGTGGGTTGTCATGTCTTCCTCCAGGGGATCTTCCAGACCCAGGGATTGAGCCTGCATCTCTTACATCACCTGCATTGGCATGTGGGTACTATAATGCCAGCTGGGGAATCCAACTATTATCATAGAACTTTTAATGACTAAATAATGTAGTATGTTATATGTCCTTCCTTAGGTGACTCTCTGATCCTCATGGATTTAAAAAATATCTTTTTTCTTTTACTGCTTATGGCACCTATCACTATTGCATCATCATATTCTCTTAACAGACAGATGTGTCTTCTCTCAGTAGCTATCCCCCAAATATTATTTTTGTAAATTAATTTATTTATTTTAATTGGAGGCTAATTCCTTTACAATATTGTAGGGGTTTTTGCCATACATTCACATGGATCAGCCATGGGTGTACATGTGTCCCCCATCCTGAACCCCCTTCCCTCTTCCCTCCCATCCCATCCCTCAGGGTTGTTCCAGGGCACCAGCCCTGAGCACCCTGCCTCATGCATTGAACATGGACTGGCGATCTATTTCACATATGATAATATACCTGTTTCAATGCTATTCTCTCACATCATCCCACCCTCTCCTTCTCCCACAAATTCCAAAAGTATGCTCTTTACATCTGTGTCTCTTTTGCTGTCTTGCATATAGGGTCATTGTTACCATCTTTCTAAATTCCAATATATATGCATTATTATACTGTCTTGGTGTTTTTCTTTTTGACTTACTTTACTCTGTAAAATAGGCTCCAGCCTATTTCATCCACCTCATTAGAACTGATTCAAATGCATTCTTTTTAATAGCTGAGTAATATTCCATTGTGTATATGTACCATGACTTTCTGATCCATTCATCTGCCAATGGACATCTAGGTTGCATCCATGTCCTAGCTATTGTAAACAGTGCTGCAATGAACATTGGGGTATACGTGTATCTTTCAAATCTGGTTTCCTTCATGTGTGTGCCCAGCAGTGAGATTGCTGGGTCGTATGGCAGTTCTATTTCCAGGTTTAAGGAATCTCCACACTGTTTTCCATAATGGCTGTACTAAACTGCATTCCCACCAACAGTGTAAGAGGGTTGAGAGAGTTGCCTTTTCTCTGTGCCCTCTCCAGCATTTATTGTTTATAGACTTTTGGATAACACCCATTCTGACATGAGTGATGTTGAGCATCTTTTCATGTGTTTGTTAGCCATCTGTATGTCTTCTTTGGAGAAATGTTTGTTTAGTTCTTTGGCCCATTTTTTTGACTGGGTCGTTCATTTTCTGGTATCGAGCTGCATGAGCTGCTTGTATATTTTTGAGGTTAATTCTTTGTCACTTGCTTCATTTGCTATTATTTTCTCACATTCTGAAGGCTGTCTTTTCACTTTGCTTATAGTTTCCTTTGTTGTGTAGAAGCTTTTAATTTTAATTAGGTCCCATTTGTTTATTTTTTGCTTTTCTTTCCATTACTCTGGGAGGTGGGTCATAGAGGATCCTGCTGTGATTTATGTCAGAGAGTGTTTTTGCCTATGTTTTCCTCTAGGAGTTTTATAGTTTCTGGTCTTACATTTAGATCTTTAATCCATTTGGAGTTTATTTTTGTGTATGGTGTTAGACAGGGTTCTAGTTTCATTCTTTTACAAGTGGTTGACCAGTTTTCCCAGCACCACTTGTTAAAGAGATTGTCTTTTCTCCATTGTATATTCTTGCCTCCTTTGTCAAAGATAAGGTGTCCATAGGTGCGTGGATTTATCTCTGGGCTTTCTATTTTGTTCCATTGATCTGTATTTCTGTCTTTGTGCCGGTACCATACTGTCTTGATGACTGTGGCTTTGTAGTAGAGCCTGAAGTTAGGCAGGTTGATTCCTCCAGTTCCATTCTTCTTTCTCAAGATAGCTTTGGCTATTCGAGGTTTTTTGTATTTCCATACAAATTGTGAAATTATTTGTTCTAATTCTGTGAAAAATACTGTTGGTAGCTTGATAGGGATTGGATTGAATCTATAGATTGCTTTGGGTAGTATGCTCATTTTCAATATATTGATTATTCCAATCCATGAACATGGTATATTTCTCCATCTATTTGTGTCCTTTTTGATTTCTTTCATCAGTGTTTTGTAGTTTTCTATATATAGGTCTTTTGTTTATTTAGGTAGATATATTCCGAAGTATTTTATTCTTTTTGTTGCAATGGTGCATGGAATTGTTTCCTTAATTTCTCTTTCTGTTTTCTCATTGTTCGGTTCAGTCGCTCAGTCGTGTCTGACTCTTTGTGACCCCATGAATCACAGCACGCCAGGCCTCCCTGTCCATCACCAACTCCCGGAGTTCACTCAGACTCACGTCCATCAAGTCAGTGATGCCATCCAGCCATCTCATCCTCTGTTGTCCCCTTCTCCTTAGTGTATAGGAATGCAAGGGATTTCTGTGTGTTAATTTTATATCCTGCAACTCTACTGTATTCATTGATTAGCTCTAGTATGTTTCTGGTGGAGTCTTTAGGGTTTTCTACAGAGGATCATGTCATCTTCAAACAGTGAGTGTTTTACTTCTTTTTTTCCAATCTGCATTCTTTTATTCCTTTTTGTTCTCTGATTGCTGTGGCTAAAACTTCCTAGAAAACTATGTTGAATAGTAGTGCTGAGAGTGGGCACCCTTGTTTTGTTCCTGACTTTAGGGGAAATGCTTTGAATTTTTCACCATTGAAGATAATGTTTGCTGTGGGTTTATCATATATGGCTTTTATTATGTCAAGGTATGTTTCTTCTATGCCTGCTTTCTGGAGGTTTTTTTTTTTTTTTTTTTTTTTTTAAATCATAAATGAATATTGAATTTTGTCAAAGGCTTCTGTGTATCTATTGAGATAATCATATGTTTTTTGTCCTTCAATTTGTTAATGTTGTGTATCACATTGATTGATTTGCAGATATTGAAGAATCCTTGCATCCCTTGGATAAAGCCCACTTGGTCATGATGTATATGATCTTTTTAATATGTTGTTGGATTCTGTTTGCTATAATTTTGTTGAGGATTTTTGCATCTATGTTCATCAGTGATATTGGCTTGAGTTTTCTTTTTTTTGTGTGGCATCTTTGTCTGATTTTGGTATTAGGGTGATGGTGGCCTCATAGAATGAGTTTGGAAGTTTACCTTCCTCTGCAGTTTTCTGGAAGAGTTTGAGTAGCATAGATTTTAGCTCTTCTCTAAATTTTTGGTAGAATTCAGCTGTGAAGCTGTCTAGTCCTGGGCTTTTGTTTGCTGGAAGATTTCTGATTACAGTTTCGATTACCGTGCTGGTCATGGGTCTGTTAAGATTTTCTATTTCTTCCTGGTTCAGTTTATATAACCTTCCTGGAAGGTTATACTTTTCTAAGAATTTGTCCATTTCTTCCACATTGTCCATTTTATTGGCATATCATTGCTGATAGTAGTCTCTTATGATCGATCCTTTGTATTTCTGTGTTGTCTATTGTGATTTCTCCATTTTCATTTCTAATTTTGTTGATTTGATTTTTCTCCCTTTGTTTCTTGATGAGTCTGGCTAATGGTTTGTCAATTTTATTTATCTTCTCAAAGAACATGCTTTTAGTTTTGTTGATTTTTGCTATAGTCTCCTGTTTCTCTTTCATTTATTTCTGCCCTAATTTTTATGATTTTTTTTCCTTCTCCTAACCCTGGTGTTCTGCATTTCTTCTTTTTCTAGTTGCTTTAGGTGTCCAGTTAGGTTATTTATTTGACTTTTCTCTTGTTTCTTAAGGTAAGCTTGTATTGCCATGAACCTTCTCCTTAGCACTGTTTTTACTGAATCCCATAGGTTTTGGGTTGTTGTGTTTTCATTTTCATTCATTTCTATGCATATTTTGATTTCTTTTTGATTTCTTCTGTGACTTGTTGGTTATTCAGAAATGTGTTGTTTAGTCTCCATATGTTTGTATTTTTAAGTTTTTTTCCCTGTAGTTGACATTTAATCTTACTGCATTGTGATCAGAAAAGATGCTTGGAATGATTTCATTTTTTTGAATTTACCAAGGCTAGATTTATGGCCCAGGATGTGATCTATCCTGGAGAATGTTCCATGTGCACTTGAGAAAAAGTTGAAATTCATTGTTTGGGGGTAAAATATCCTATAGATATCAATTAGGTCTAACTGGCTCATTGCATCATTTAAAGTTTGTGTTTCCTTACTAATTTTCTGGTTAGTTGATCTATCCATAGGTGTGAGTGGGGTATATTATTGTGTTACTGTTAATTTCCCCTTTCATACTTGTTAGCATTTGCCTTACATATTGTGGTGCTCCTATGTTGGGTGCATATATATTTATAATTGTTATAGCTTCTTCTTGGATTAATCCTTTGATCATTATGTAGTGTCCTTCTTTGTCTCTTTTCACAGCCTTTATTTCGAAGTCTGTTTTATCTGATATGAGTATTGCTACTTCTGCTTTCTTTTAGTCTCCATTTGTGTGAAATATCATTTTCCAGCCCCTCATTTTCAGTCTGTATGTGTCCCTTGTTTTGAGGTGGGCCTCTTGCAGACAGCACATATAGGGGTCTTGTTTTTGTATCCATTCAGCCAATCTTTGTCTTTTGCTTGGGGCATTTAACCCATTTACATTTAAGGTAATTATTGATAAGTATGATCCCATTGCCATTGACTTTGTTGTTTTGTTCAGTTCAGTTCAGTAGCTGAGTCATGTCTGACTCTTTGTGACCCCATGAACCATAGCACGCCAGGCCTCCCTGTACATCTCCAACTCCCAGAGTTCACACAAACTCATGTCCATTGAATTGGTGATGCCATCAAACCATCTCATCCTCTGTCGTCCCCTTCTCCTCCTGCCTTCAATCTTTCCCAGCATCAGGGTCTTTTCAGATGAGTCAGCTTTTTGCATCAGGTGGCCAAAGTATTTCAGTTTCAGCTTTAACATCAGTTCTTCCAATGAACACCCAGGACTGATCTCCTTTAGGATGGACTGGTTGGATCTCCTTGTAGTCCAAGGGACTCTCAAGAGTCTTCTCTAACACCATAGTTCAAAAGCATCAATTCTTCTGCACTCAGCTTTGTTTATAGTCCAACTCTCACATCCTTACATGACTACACGAAAAACTATAGTCTTGACTAGAAGGACCTTTGTTGGTAAAGTAATGTCTCTGCTTTTGAATATGCTGTCTAGGTTGGTCATAACTTTCCTTCCAAGGAGTAAGCATCTTTTAATTTTAAGGCTGCAATTACGATCTGCAGTGATTTTGGAGCCCCCCAAAAGTAAAGTCTGACACTGTTCCCACTGTTTCCCCATCTATTTCCCATGAAGTGATGGGACCGGATGGCATGATCTTAGTTTTCTGAATGTTGAGCTTTAAGCCAACTTTTTCACTCTCCTCTTTCACTTTCATCAAGAGGCTCTTTAGCTCTTCTTCACTTTCTGCCATAGGGTGGCATCATCTGCATATCTGAGCTTACTGATATTTCTCCTGGCAATCTTGATTCCAGCTTGCGCTTCATCCATATCAGCATTTCTCATGATGTACTCTGCGTACAAGTTAAGTAAGCATGGTGACAATATACAGCCTTGACGTACTCCTTTTCCTATTTGGAACCAGTCTGTTGTTTCATGTCCAGTTCTAACTGTTGCTTCCTGACCTGCATAAAGGTTTCTCAAGAGGCAGGTCAGGTAGTCTGATATTCCCATCTCTTTCAGAATTTTCCACAGTTTATTGTGATCCACACAGTCAAAGGCTTTGCCATGTTGTTTTGGGTTCGAGTTGTAAACCTTTTTGCATTTCCTGTCTAGATAAGTTCCTTTAGTATTTGTTGAAGAGCTGGTTTGCTGGTGCTGAATTCTCTCAGCTTTTGCTTGTCTGTAAAGTTTCTGATTTCTCCTTCATATTTGAATGAGATCCTCACTGCATATAGTAATCTGGGTTGTAGGTTTTTCTCTTTCATGACTTTAAGTATGTCCTGCCATTCCCTTCTGGCCTGAAGAGTTTCTATTGAAAGATCAGCTGTTATCCTTGTGGGAATCCCCTTGTGTGTTATTTGTTGCTTTTCCCTTGCTGCTTTTAATAGTTTCTGTTTGTGTTTGATCTTTGTTAATTTGATTAACATGTGTCTTGGGGTGTTTCGTCTTGGGTTTATCCTGTTTGGGACTCTCTCAGTTTCTTGGACTTGGGTGGCTATTTTCTTCCCAATTTTAGGGAAGTTTTCAACTATTACCTCCTCAAGTATTTTCTCATGGCCTTTCTTTCTGTCTTCTTCTTCTGAGACTCCTATGATTCGAATTTGGGACATCTGACATTGTCCCAGAGGTCTCTGAGTTTGTCCTCATTTCTTTTAATTCTTTTTTCTTTTTCCCTCTCTGCTTCATTTATTTCCACCAGTCTATCTTCCACCTCACTAATCCTATCTTCTGCCTCTGTTATTCTACTATTGGTTCCCTCCAGAGTGATTTTGATCTCATTTATTGCATTATTCATTAGTGATTGACTCTCTTATTTCTTCTAGGTCCTTGTTAAACATTTCTTGCATCTTCTCAATCCTTGTCTCCAGGCTATTTATCTGTAACTCCATTTTATTTTCAAGATTTTGGATCATCTTTACTGTCATTATTCTGATTTCTTCTTCAGGTAGACTCCCTATGTCCTCCTCTTTAGTTTGGTTTACTGGGCATTTATCACGTTCCTTTACCTGCTAAATATTTCCATGCCTTTTCATTTTGTTTAGATTGCTGTATTTGGGGTGGCCTTTCTGTATGCTGGAAGTTTGTGGTTTCTCTTTATTGTGGAAGTTGCTCCCTGTGGATGGGGTTGGACTAGTGGTTTGTCAAGTTTTCCTGGCTAGGGAAGCTTGTGTCAGTGTTCTGGTGGGAGAATTGGATCTCTTCTCCCTGAAGTGCAATGAAGTGTCCAGTAGTGAGTTTTGAGGTATCTATGGGTTTGGTGTGACTTTGAGCAGCCTGTAGTTTAATGCCCAGGGCTATGTTCCTACATTTCTGGAAAATTAGCATGGTATGTTTTGCTCTGGAACTTGTTGGCTCTTGGGCGGAGCTTGGCTTCAGTGCAGGTATGGAAGCTTTTGGATGAGCTCTTGTCATTAATGTTCCCCAGAGTCAGGAGTTTTCTGGTGTTCTCATGTTTTGGATTTAAGCCTTATGCCTCTGGCTTTCAGTCTTATTCTTGCAGTAGCCTCAAGACTTCTCCACTGATACAGCATTGATGATAAAACATCTAGGTTAATGGTGAAAAGATTCTCCACAGTGAGGGACACCCAGAGAAGTTCACAGTTACATGGAGAAGAGAAGAGGCAGGAGGGAGATAAAGGTGACCAGGAGAAGAAGAGGGAGAGTCAGAAGGGAGAGACCAATCTAGTCAGTAATCAGTTCCCTAAGTGTCCTGGAATGTGAAGTCAAGTGGGCCTTAGAAAGCATCACTACGAACAAAGCTAGTGGAGATGATGGAATTCCAGTTGAGCTATTTCAAATCCTGAAAGATGATGCTGTGAAAGTGCTGCACTCAATATGCCAGCAAATTTGGAAAACTCAGCAGTGGCCACAGGACTGGAAAAGGTCAGTTTTCATTCCAATCCCAAAGAAAGGCAATGCCAAAGAATGCTCAAACTACCGCACAATTGCACTCATCTCACATGCTAGTAAAGTAATTCTCAAAATTCTCCAAGCCAGGCTTCAGCAATACGTGAACTGTGAACTTCCTGATGTTCAAGCTGGTTTTAGAAAAGGCAGGGGAACCAGAGATCAAATTGCCAACATCCGCTGGATCATGGATAAAGCAAGAGAGTTCCAGAAAAACATCTATTTCTGTTTTATTGACTATGCCAAAGCCTTTGACTGTGTGGATCACAAGAAACTGTGGAAAATTTTGAAAGAGATGGGAATACCAGACCACCTCACCTGCCTCTTGAGAAATCTGTGTGCAGGTCAGGAAGCAACAGTTAGAACTGTACATGGAGCAACAAACTGGTTCCAAATAGGAAAAGGAGTACATCAAGGCTGTATATTGTCACCCTGCTTATTTAACTTATATGCAGAGTACATCATGAGAAACGCTGGGCTGGAAGAAACACAAGCTGGAATCAAGATTGCCAGGAGAAATATCAATAACCTCAGATATGCAGATGACACCACCCTTATGGCAGAAAGTGAAGAGGAACTAAAAAGCCTCTTGATGAAAGTGAAAGTGGAGAGTGAAAAAGTTGGCTTAAATCTCAACATTCAGAAAACGAAGATCATGGCATCTGGTCTCATCAGTTCATGGGAAATAGATGGGGGAACAGTGGAAACAGTGTCAGACTTTATTTTTCTGGGCTCCAAAATCACTGCAGATGGTGACTGCAGCCATGAAATTAAAAGACCCTTACTCCTTGGAAGGAAAGTTATGACCAACCTAGATAGCATATTCAAAAGCAGAGACATTACTTTGCCAACAAAGGTTCGTCTAGTCAAGGCTATGGTTTTTCCTGTGGTCATGTATGGATGTGAGAGTTGGACTGTGAAGAAGGCTGAGCGCCAAAGAATTGATGCTTTTGAACTGTGGTGTTGGAGAAGACTCTTGAGAGTCCCTTGGACTGCAAGGAGATCCAACCAGTCCATTCTAAAGGAGATCAGTCCTGGGTGTTCGTTGGAAGAAATGATGCTAAAGCTGAAACTCCAGTACTTTGGCCACCTCATGCGAAGAGTTGACTCATTGGAAAAGACTCTGATGCTGGGAGGGATTGGGGGCAAGAGGAGAAGGGGACGACAGAGGATGAGATGGCTGGATGGCATCACTGACTCGATGGACGTGAGTCTGAGTGAACGGGAGTTGGTGATGGACAGGAAGGCCTGGTGTGCTGCGATTCATGGGGTCGCAAAGAGTTGGACATGACTGAGTGACTGAACTGAACTGAACTGAAGGCTATTTTTGATAGCTCTTATAGTAACCTAGTTTTGTTTTTGTTGTATAATTTCATATTGTTTCCTGTATTTTCTGTTATTTTTTTCCTCTTCCTTTTCCATGTGTTTTTCTCTTTGATTGATTCTTTCCCATATGAGTTTTTCCTCATGTATACAGTGTTAGTTGTTCATGAAGAGCCATTGTGGGTATCTCTGCTCAGGATGGTATCTTTTCCTTAATCTCCTCTTCTTTCAATGTTTTCACCCTTAGCTCTGACTGGTCTTTCTAAATGTAGAGTTTCTGTGGATCAACTTCTACACAGTGTACCTCTTGTCAGCAGAGTAAGGGCTTCTCACTCAAACTTTCAACCAATCCTTCTGTGTTTTAGAAGCATCTACAACCTGCCATCAGTGGTATCTGCTATCTCACATTACTGCACTCTTCCAGAGTTGTTTACTAGTTTATTATAAAGGATACAGATGAATAGTCAGATGAAGAGGTACATAAGGTGAGGTCCAGAATGATCTCTAGCATAGGAGCTTCTGTCCCCATGGAACTGGGATGCATGAAGCTCCTGAAACAGCTGCCTTTTTATGTTTAATGGAAAGGTCCTTATCTATGAATATATATATATATATATATGTGTGTGTGTGTGTGTGTTTATATATATATACACTGTATATTGTACATGTATATTGAAAGATTGGGGGCAGGCAGAGAAGGGGGCAACAGAGATGAGATGATTGGATGGCATCATTGACTCAATGGACATGAGTCTGAGCAAACTCTGGGAGAGAGTGAAAGACAGGGAAGCCTGTCATGCTGCAGTCCATGGGGTCACAAAGACACAACTGAGCAACTAACAGCAAAATATTGTATGTATATATGTACTTATTTTCACTTTCATACATGTACTTATTTTGAATTTTTTGATCATGTAAAAAAGTGGAAGAAAAATAGACATCTTTCAATAGGCAGATGGCTGGATAAAATTTGCTATATCTAAATCAGAGAATATAATGCAGCCATTAAGAAAAAAATTGAAGGGATTTCCACACAAAATTAAAATAGCAAGATGCTAAAGATGATGTATAACACAATCTTATCTTTGTAAAACATAGCCAACAGAAAAAATCCTGTGTATGAGATATATGCACAGATGTGTCTGTATAGAACCATGAGGGTGGGAAAATATGGATGATTGAATTTGGGGTGTTTAAAGTGGATCATCTCACTGTGAGGAGTGGAGTGGGGCTGGGAGTCACATGGAGTGAGGGGGAGAGGAAGAAAAATGGAGAGCCAAGTTATAAAAAATATCATCATCATAACGGAAAGATATTTTGTCTGCATCCTACCCGTCTGGCAGATGACGGATTTAGAATTCTCAAGTTTTAATTTCCATTTTGCTATAGCAACAGCCAACTAATGGAAGGACCTTACTGAATGAGTTTACATTGGATGATACTTGAAAAGACAGCTTTCTGATTGGAAGACATTGGCCACATATTAATTTAATAACTAAGCGCTATAAATAGGACTTGTATTATCATTAAGCGTATCAGAGAAAAACATGTGGAGTGTATACATTATGTTCTTTAAATCCACTGGAATTTTTGTAACTCAAAATTATTTATTCAGTAGACTAGGTCACTAATGAACAATAGTTTCCTACAAGCTCTGAAAACCTATTCTCCTAGGATCTAGTTCTTCAACTAGATTTGCACATTAAATATTAAGGAATGAAAGAAGGAAAATAACATTTAATGCCCTGTGCCAGCCAAGCCTTTCCTAGTGGTAGTTCCCAGGAGTGGCTTTGGGCACAAATCTCCCTCAAAGTCACCACATGTAATTATATGATCAAAGTAAGTGTTATGTTTGCTATGCAAATAACACTTTAAGACACATCCTTTCTCACTTTTGCACCCTGCTATCCCTCATCCCTGGAGAAGGCAATGGCACCCCACTCGAGTACTCTTGCCTGGAAAATCCCATGGACAGAGGAGCCTGGTAGGCTGCAGGCCATGGGGTCATGAAGAGTCGGACACAACTGAGCGACTTCACTTTCACTTTTCACTTTCATGCATTGGAGAAGGAAATGGCAACCCACTCCAGTGTTCTTGCCTGGAGAATCCCAGGGACGGGGGAGCCTGGCGAGCTGCCGTCTATGGGTTTGCACAGAGTCGGACACGACTGAAGCGACTTAGCAGCAGCAGCAGCAGCAGCATCCCTCATCCCCTCTTAGAGGGATACTCTGGAGCCTGCCAAGAGTACTTCGAGTTACAGTGAAAAACTAGATGACATCCCCATTTTACAGATAAAGACATAGAGATTCAGAGAGGTCACATAGGATTCAAATGTAACTGCAAAGTCAGGATCTACCCCCACTGCTTTGTATTAGTAGTACTTTGTATTGTCATTTGCAAGCAACAGAAAGCACTTCTGGCTAGTAGAGAAGGGAATTAATTACTAGGAATGATGGAAAATTAGTCTCAGAACTATGCAATGGAAGCAGTGCTCACAGTCAGACCAAAGAATCGGCGGAACGAGGCACTGTTTTACCGGACTCTGTCCTTTGGAGGATAGGTCACTGGTGATGGATGTTCTCGCCAGCACTGCTGTCAGGCTACTTGAGCCACTGGATTGTGCTGCAGTGACCACAGACTCCTGGTCATAGTTGCCCTCGCCTTCCATCATTCATATATCAAAGCCCCAACATCTGTTTATTGAAGTTTTGGCCTAAAATAAGGGTTTTTAAAGCTTCACTATATAATGGAATTCCCTATGAAACTACTCACTCCATTCCTCTGTCCCTCCCTCTTCTCCATCTCTCTTGCCCTTTCTTTCTCTCTCCACCCCAGAGATGATTTTGATTCAATTGGCCTGAGATGGGGTCCAGGAATCCTAGGTTTCCAAAGCTCCATAGATTAATCTAAGTTGCTTAAAAAAAAAAAATAATAATAAAACCAACAACAACAACAACTGCTGGGCTATTTCCAGGCCAAGTTTTGGTTACCAGGCTTCCTTGATAGGAAGAATCACTTGGGTACTTTTAAAGGCCTGGCTTAATCCCAGAGCTGCTTAGTCAGAAGCTCCTTGAGAAGAGCTTGTGTAGCTGTTAAGAGGAACCTCAGGTGATTTTTATCAGGGAAGTTAGAAAAGTATTCTTCTAGAGCAGAAGTCCGGAGAAGGCAATGGTAACCCACTCCAGTACTCTTGCCTGGAAAATCCCATGGACAGAGGAGCCTGGTTGGCTGCAGTCCATGGGGTCGCTAAGAGTCGGACACAACTGAGCGACTTCACTTTCACTTTTCACTTTCATGCACTGGAGGAAGAAATGGCAACCCACTCCAGTGTTCTTGCCTGGAGAATCCCAGGGACAGGGGAGCCTGGTGGGCTGCCATCTATGGGGTCGCACAGAGTCAGACACGACTGAAGCGACTTAGCAGCAGCAGCAGCAAAGCAGAAGTCAGTACTCTAGCAGCAAGGACCTGGGATTTTCATCATCTGTAAGGGAGAAGTGGGGCTTCCCTGGTGGCTCAGTGGTAAAGGTTCCGCCTGCCAATAGGAGACGTGAGTTTGATCCCTGAGTCAGGAAGATCCCCTGGAGAAGGAAATGGCGACCCACTCCAGTATTCTTGCCTGGAGAATACCAGGGACAGAGGAGCCTGCCGGGCTCTAGTATATGGGGTCGCAAAGAGCTGGACATGACTGAGCAACTAAACAACAACAAGGGAGATGTGGACCCTACCTCCCGTCAAAATTTGAGGTAAGGATTCCATACATCGGAAGGGGTTCCTATACTGGACTGCTAGAAAGAACACCAAATGCCTATTGCATTTCCACACAGCTTCCCTAGTGACATGTAGGTTTCTTTAAGTGGGTTGTGTATTTTCTTCCAAAAAATTACTTTAATTGTGACTAAAACATCAACTCTCAGCACACATCCTTGCCAAAGAAAGCACAATACTACTGCTTCTTCAGTTAATCTTTGTGTACACATAGGAAAAATGAGAGGCTGCTTGATCTGAGTTGGTTAAAGAGACTATGGATGAACTCTTGAATGCTATTCTGGTTCGACCTCATTTAGGTAGAAAGAAGCTGAAACAGGATTTAACCCCCAAGAAATATGATAAAATAAATATGATAAAGGCTTGAATATTGCTAGGGTAATTAGCATAAAATACACTTGAGTTGTTTCCTCTGTGTTGAAATGTCTGGGTTATAAATAATATTCAGAAATAAAATACCTTAGTGTATTGCATTCTTTAAAAATGATTCCTTTGAGGACTAGATATCATCCTTTCCTTAGAGCTGAATTTCTTTTTCTTATGTTTTTAGAAATGACCTTTCTATAGAATTTGGTCTGTATCTCTCCAACCTAGTGTTCCAATCCCTACATAGAGTGTAAGCCAGTGTAAACATTTCAATTTCAACTGCATTTAAACATCAATATGTCCCTTCACTTAGTAGTAACTGGCCTCCTCATCTCCACTACCAATTAATTAACTTCCCTTTATAGTGATATATTTAGGAGGAGAGACATCCCCTCATATGTTCCTTACATAATCTACTTCCTGTGTTAGAGTGATAAAGATAGCTATGTGCACAACTCAATCACAGGAACTTGCCCAAACTAAAGTTTGATAATGGTGACAAGGATTATGCTATTCAACCTTCTCTAGCACGGAGGCATGGTGGGGGGGTGGGGTGGGGGGGTAGTCATTGATGACATGTTAAAACTTCAAACACTCAAATCTGGGTGTTTGGAGTCAGTGAGTTTATCAAAATAACGTTTGTTACAGTTCTTAGTAACTTACATGGCAGATAACTCATCATAAGTTGCTGTCTAGAGATGCTGATGAAGTTACCAGGGAAAAGATTTGATTGATGAGATGCTGTCTCCATACCACCTGTTTAAAAGAAAGGGCCAACTCTGGTATAAACTAATTAAGGAAGACTCTTCTTTGATGGGAACAGTGTGGTCATTTGGGGTTCAAAATGTTTAATGAAATTGTAACGTCTTGACCTCCAGATGGAACACAGCTCTAGGCTGGTAATCAAAAATATCTCTGTGCATCTAGGACTGAGCAACCAGCATCATTACCACAAACTACAGTACCATTTGTTTCATGCCCTGTTGCTGGGGCCAGGTGATTAGTGGTGCCAGCTGAGGTTACACAGACTCAAATTTCCCCAGGTTCCTGGGATCAAGCAAATTGGGCTGATAACTACTATAGCTTTAAAGGGGAATAAAAGGAAAAAGGGGGAAAGTGATGTAGCTTTTAGTCTGAAGGTGTGTCTGAGAAGGTTGATGGCAGGTGGCTCTTTTGCCTGTGGTCAGAGGGCACCTGAAGTCACCTATTCGAAGGCTTGAGAGGTCCATGGCAGTAAAATCTCTCCTAAGAGCTGCTGCCTTTTACATTTCAGCCCTTTCTGCTCAGCAGCAAGGAGCACTGGCCACAAGGCATGTTCTGACACCTCTGCTTTTGGGAAGAGACTGAGTTTAGGTGACAATCTGTTTCTAATGCTTCATTTTGTAATTGGTAATTTACAAAATGAATATGTATAGAGAGAATCAGTTCAGCTGCTCATTCGTGTTTTATGCCTTGCAACCCCATTGACTGTAGCCTGCCAGGCTTCCCTGTCCATCACCAACTCCCGGAGCTTGCTCAAACTCATGTCCTTCGAGTTGGTGATGCCATTGAACCATCTCATCCTCTGTTGTCCCTTTCTGCTCCTGCATTCAATCTTTCCTAGCATCAAGGTCTTTTCCAATGAGTCAGTTCTTCGTATCAGGTGGCCCAAGTATTGGAGTTTCAGCTTTGGCATCAGTCCTTCCAATAGAGAAAATATTAGTCCTCATATCATTAAATAGCCTTTGGACTAGGCCAAAGGTCTACCGTTTCTCTGTAAAGAGCCAGATAATAACTATTTCAGACTTTCTGAGCTATAGGATCTCTGTCACAATTACTCAACAGTGTTGTTGTAGCCAAAATGTAAACAAATGGGAATAGCTATGTTCCAACAAAACTATTTATAAAAAAAAGCTGACCTGATATAACCTATGACACAGTCACACACTCAATAATTATAATGGCATTGACCCAAAAGTCTTAAGATCTGGGCTTATATCCAGGCTCTATCACCTACTACCTATATGACCTTTGGCAAGTCACTTTACCTTTTTAAGTCTCAGGTTCCACTTCTCTAAGATGGCATTACCTACCCCTACCTATTTTACACATCTGTTGAGAGAATAATATAATAATAAAATAATATTAGTAATATCTGTTGAGCACTTAGTAAGTGCTAGGTGTTAGGTTAGTGACATGTATCATCTAGATGCATCTCATACTGTAAGAAAGGTTCCATTTGATACATCTATTACCATTACTAATAGTCAAAATTATAACTCTTTATTGAGCACTTATATGTACCCATATTGTGCTAATTGTTTGGCATGAATTCTGTCAGCAATTTCTCACAAATTTGGTTGCTATTATTAACTGCAGTTTACAAGTATCAAGGTCAGAGTATGCTACTATTTAGTTGCAGAATACGCATTAAGGGAGTAGAAGTAACACAGATGAACACTCAGAGTGAGGATGTTGTTATCAAGATGGCAGAGTAATGTAAGAGGACACAGAGCTCACCTCCCCACAAGAGCACATAAAAAATACATCTCCATAAGGAATACTTCTCACTGAAAATTAACTTGAGACTGCAAGGACTCCTGAACAACCAAGGCTGTAAGAAAGATGCATATGTCATTGGGTAGGAAGGTAGAAAAGCTATCGCTTCGGGACCAGTGCCCCTGGTAGGTGACTCAAAGGCAGAAGTGACACAGGTAAATGCCCACTCCGGGAAGTGAGCTAGTCAGGTCGGCACCTGGGCCCCCCAGTCCCGTGGTTCTGCATGGAGGGGATAAGCCCCCTTGGCTGGGTGGAAAAACGCTGTGACTAACAGAAGCCTGGGCTGGGTATCCATTGTTGGCACATACACAGGCAGTGCCCCACAGGCCCCCTCAGATCCCTGATGGTGGCCACTCCACCACAGCTAATCCTGCAACACAAGCTGAGAGTCCACACAGGTCTCCATCATCCCTGCTAGTAGTTCCACGACAGGGTGTGGGAAGTGGAGGCGGCAGCAGTGATAAGCCCTGAGAGACAAAGGGGGCTCACCACCAAGGCTGCATCTGAGCTGAGATGCAGGAGCCTACCCAGGGAGTGCACTGGACCTCTGTCTGCACAAGGGCCTGCTTGCTTTAGCACTCCCTTCCTCTGGGGCAAAGTTCCCAGGGCAGGGAGAGGGAGAAACAGACACTTAAATACAATAGAGCTAACTGGAGCCCAATTCTTCCCCCTCCAGCAACTTGTGATCAGACCCTGCTCTGATAGGGTGGTGACAGCCACTGAGCAGAGAGGACATCCCGCCTCACCCCCTGAGCCCACTCCAGCTTCTCCTTCTCCAGCCCTCCCCTCCCCTCTGCCAAGGTGAGAGCTGGCAGCATACCATGGGGAGAAATGTGACTGGCATCCATGTCAAACCAGCCATTCTGTGAAAGAAAATGGGCACAGGCAGTCTGCATAGGGACATGCCCACATAAGAACACTCTCTCCAAGAGCACAAAAGGTACTATTTACCCTGAATTCATAGAGGCAAGAGCAAATTAAGCAAGATGAAAAAGCAGAGGAACTACTCTCAATTGAAAGAGCAAGGGAAAGCCCATGAAAAAAAATAATGACAAAGAACTAAACAGTTTATCAGTAAATAATTCAAACCATTGATAATAAAAAGCTCACTGAATTAAAAAGTCTCAACAAATTTAAGAGGATAGAAATTATAGCAAGCGTTTTTTCCAACCACAATGGTATGAAAGTAGAAATCAACTATAGGAAGAAAAATATGAAAAGGACTAAACAAGATGCTACTAGAAAAACTAGTGAGTCAATGAAGAAATCAAAGAGGAAATCAGAAAATACCTTAAGATAAATGAAAATGAAAACCCAACACTCCAAAATCTATGAGATGCAGCAAAAGTAGTTCTAAGAGGGAATTTTATAGCTCTAGGCCTTCCTCCAGAAACAGGAAAAATCTCAGGTAACAACCTAACCCATCACCTAAAGGAATTAGGAAAACAACAAACAAAGCCCAAAGTCATCAAAAGGAAGGAAATAATAAAATTCAGACAGGAGATAAATAGAGATTAAAAAATAATTGAGAATATCGATGAAGCCAAGAGTTGTTTTTTAAAAGATAAATATGAAACATTGATGAAAAAAAGGATGCAGTGTGCAGACGTTTGCAGGTTTGGAAGTGGGAAAATGATGGAATTCAAGTCTAATGCTACCTGCTTCATGCGTTCACTCAATATATTTTTTTCAGCCTAAGCTTTGGGGTTACAACAGAGAATAAAACAAATAAAGATCCCTGTCCTGTGGAATTGAAATTCTAGTGGAACTAAGATTGAGTGTGGAAGACTGGCTGTGGAAGGTTCAAGGAGCTATTAATAGAAGAAGGTTACATCTGCCTGCAATGCAGGAAACCCCGGTTTGATTCCTGGGTCAGGAAGATCTGCTGGAGAAGGGATAGGCTACTCACTCCAGTATTCTTGGGCTTCCCTGGTGGCTCAGATGGTAAAGAATCTGCCTGTAATGCAGAAGACATGGGTTCTATCCTTGGGTTGGGAAAATCCCCTCAAGAAGGGAACAGCTACCTACTCCAGTGCTCTAGTCTGGAGAATTTCATGGACAAAGGAGCTTGGTGGGCTATAGTCCATGGGATTGCAAAGAGTCGGACACGACTGAGTGACTTTCACATACACACATAAAGGAAAAGAATGGGATTATACTGGCATTTGATTGCCAGTTTCAGATCCAGGGCACTCGCTGGGCAATATGGCTCCAAGGTAAAATACCCTGATCATCCTATGCACCTCCTGCCTCTCAGCATGGCTACCCTAAGCATCTATTACCTGAACTGTGCTGAGTGTATTAGACATGCAGTAGGGAAGAAACAAATACAGCTTCAATCTCTAGGTAATACTCTGCCATACCAGTTTGAAGTTACATAGGTAGATAGCTCTTGACAATGGCAATTTATACAATCCCAAAGACTGTCCATAGATCCTGGGCACTCTCAAATTTTATCTTAGAAAAAGTGAATTGGAATAGTCACACTAAAGCAGCACATCAACATGTCAAACAGCTAGAGCACATAGTATGTGCCATAGGCTACCTGACCCTCATTCGATCTGTAACCCTCACCTAGTTTGAGGAATGTTCACTTTCCACTGTTCATTTCTGTATTGAATTTTTAGTGGTATGCGTGACTTTTGTGGGGCTTCCTAGGTGGCTCAGCAGTAAAGAATCTGCCTGCCAGTACAGGGTATGCTGATTCAGTCCTTAGGGAAGATCTCCTGGACAAGGGAATGGCAACCGACTCCAGTATTCTTGCCTGGGAAATCCCACGGACAGAAGAGCCTGGTGGGCTACAGTCCATGGGATCACAGAGTCGGACATGACTTAGCGACTAAACAACAGTGGCTTTCGTAATCAGAAAATAAAAGGCTTTAAGGAAATACTCCCTCTAATGTATCAATAGTACTTCTGTTCCCCTAAACTAGCGTTATAAAGGAATGCTGCTGCTGCTAAGTCACTTCAATCGTGTCCGACTCTATGCAACCCCATAGACAGCAGCCCACCAGGCTCCCCTGTCCCTGGGATTCTCCAGGCAAGAACACTGAGTGGGTTGCCATTTCCTTCTCCAATGCATGAAAGTGAAAAGTGAAAGTGAAGTTGCTCAGTCGTGTCTGACTCCTAGCGACCCCATGGACTGCAGCGCACCAGGCTCCTCTGTCCATGGGATTTTCCAGGCAAGAGTACTGGAGTGGGGTGCCATATAAAGGAATAGAAAGCGTTATTATAGGAAATAGAAAGTAGTATGCATGATGGGATGATGTCAATGATATAGTAATTGATATTTTCCTGGTAGTTCCCCTCATTGCCCTTCCCCTCATTCTAGTGACTAGAAGTACACTGTCCAATATGGTAGTTGCAAGCCATACGTAGCTCTTAGGCACTTGAAATATGGCTGGTCCAAGTTCATTTGTGCCATAAGTATGAAATACACCAAGGATTTTAAAGTTTTAGTATAAGAAGCTCTTTCATAATTTTATATTGCTTATATGTTGAAATATTTTGAATATAGTAAATCAAATAAAATAGATTATTAAAAATAATTTCACCCATTTTTTTTCCTTTTTTCAAAAATGGTGACCACGAGAATATTCATCATTTCCTATCTGGCCCTGCTCTGTGTTGCTGGCTGCCCCGACCTGGCCCTCTGCTACATTCCTGACATCATTTACTCTTCTTGTTATTCCTGTCACAGGGGCTTGACTTTGCTGCTTGCTGAGCCTGGAACACACTTCCACCAGTTATTTACATAGGCGTACCCCCTCACTCAGAGAAGGCAATGGCACCCCACTCCAGTACTCCTGCCTGGAAAATCCCATGGGCGGAGGAGCCTGGTAGGCTGCAGTCCATGAGGTCGCTAAGAGTCGGACACGACTGAGCGACTTCACTTTCACTTTTCACTTTCATGCATTGGAGAAGGAAATGGCAACCCACTCCACTGTTCTTGCCTGGAGAATCCTGGGGATGGGGGAGCCTGGTGGGCTGCCATCTATGGGGTCACACAGAGTCGGACACGACTGAAGTGACTTAGCAGCAGCAGCACCCCCTCACTTCCTTAAGATTCCTATTGTAATGTCCCTTTGATAGCAAAGACTTCCAGCTCATCTAAAAGTCCAAAATCAAACCAGTCTTTCCTAGTCCCTCCTCTGCTTGATTTTCACCTATCTGCAACTGAAAAACTGCCTTTTAGTGTCACATGCATAGTTTCTATCTGTCCCTGAAAGAGCAGGGATTTTTTTTTCTTCTTCTGTTTTGTTCACTGCTGGAATGGTGTTTGGAATGTAGTGGAACCTTAGTAAATATTTGGTGAATGAATGAGTCACCTGCCCCAGGGGAAGGATTTTACATGGTTGTTGGACCACACTAACAAAGGAAGCTCCCTGGCTCTGGTTTCCAAAAGCCTGATTCTTACAGGAATAGAAGATTCCTAGAACAAACAGAATGTTTAGGGGATCATATTTGTAAATCTAGCAGGATTCCCCACTATGGCAGAAGGGAAGTAGAAGTCCCTACAAATCTTAGATATGACATGGGGGGAAATGAAATGGATCCATGAACTGACTTAGATTAAATTTCTACTAACTGGGGAAAAGGAAGTTTCAAAGTAGAAATCAACTTGAGTTGTAGAAAGTTAGTGTAAAGTCACTCAGTCGTGTCCCACTCTGCAGCCCATGAACTGTAGCCCACCAAGCTTCTCTGTGCATGGAATTCTCCAGGCAAGAAGACTAGAGTGGGTTGCCATTCACTTTTCCAGTGAGTCTTCTGACCCAGGGATCCAACCCCTATCTCCTGCATTGGCAGATGGGTTCTTTACTACTAGCACCACCTGTGAAGCCCAGAGGATTGTCCTGGCACTTGGTAAATGTGGGATTGTACTGTCCGCCTGTGCACGTAAACCCAGGAAAGATACAGGAAGAAAAGATCTAGAAAAGATAATTTTACTTTGTATTCAAAAAAGGAGACACAGAGGAGTGGCTTTGAAGACTTCACAGTTGATCTAAGATTAAACAGATATTCAATTCAGATCGC
The DNA here is from genome assembly GCF_029378745.1 of Bos indicus. Lineage (NCBI taxonomy): Eukaryota > Metazoa > Chordata > Mammalia > Artiodactyla > Bovidae > Bos > Bos indicus. Next base: position 31,354,275 of record NC_091789.1, on the reverse strand, counting down.
ATGTGTTCTAAAGTCAAATACAGCCTGTTAAAGGATTCACTGATGGAAAAGGATATTTTAATCAAAAATTCATTTCATTTTCAAGAAATTAGATTGAATAATTAAGTGAACACATCAGTGCTGCTTGGCTCTAATTCTGGTGGGCATTTTTTTTGTTGTTGTTACTGTGGAATGTAAAATTTGCTGTTTTCCAATAAAGTCAGTTACATAGGAAGTAAAAATACTTCTGTAATTCAGAGATATAGTGCAGAAATTTGGGGGTGTGTACCATCTGAAAATAGGATAATCTTATCATAGTAAAAGAAAGCCTCTTCTAGAATGATACATTAAACCTTTCAAAAAAGCATTTTCGTTGATTTATTCTTTGTCTTGGATCTGATGGGAAAATGTCTAAAGCAGAGAAATGTGTTCTTCATGTGAAAAATGGAAATTATTGAGTTCTGTCTTTTAACTTTTCCAGGTACCTTTATAAATTACATCTTGTTTGATATCAAATAGCTCAAGTGGTCTTGAATAGCAGTCTCAATTGCCTTTCCTGTTGAGCATGTCAGGAGCTGCTCTCTCGGTATAACTCTCATGGTCTGCCTTGATGTCAAAAATAATACTTGGTGATGGTTTTTAAATGTACTATCTCTTTAAAATGTGAAGGCCAGCTGGTATCCCACTTCCCAAAACAACAATATTTAAGGAATAGAATACATAACCTTTAGAGTCAGTGAACTGTTCTGTATGCTATACAAATTTAGCCATTTTTGAAAGTCATGGGCTCATGGGAATACCTTGGTTGCCATGGTAATCTATGGCTAGGACCACTTGTGTAAGTTACAAGGCCAGAAGGTACAGTGCTCAGAGACATGGCTATACATAGTGCAGCATGTTGAGGCTTTGCATGCGAGGTACATACATCTTCTGTCAGGAAGACTCTCCTTTCCCCCTCCCACTTGGCCTGGAAAATTCCTACTTATTCTTCATACCTCAATTTATATGTCATTTCTGAGAAATCTCCCAGGTAGCACCTTGCCCCTGTCACTTATCACACACCATTATAATTACCTGTGTACCTTTATGTCTCTTTTCATCAGACCGTAAGCTCTACCAGGAGCTTTTCATCTTTGTCCTTTTAATCTTTGTATTTTCAGGACCTAGCCTGATAAAGACACTTAATAACCATTTGTTCAGTGAATGCATACATGAATTCAAAAGATCTGTTTTTATGTCTTACATATTCTAGTTATTAGTTGTGTGGACTTAGGGAAATAACCTCTTGAGTTATTTCTTCATCTGAAAGTGGGATTATTATCCACACATTATAGTCCTTTTAGAAAACTGAAACCTAGGCACAAAGTTTCATCTTGGATGTCTTATGATCGTTCAGATGAAAAGAGGCATGATCAGGTCTCAAGGACATCACAGTGCCTCTCAAATGAAGTAATTCTGAGTTGTGAAGACAACAAAGAGGAAAGTGTGTGTTTATTGAGAAAATGTTATAACTTTGATAAAGAAGCAAGGTTGTTTTCATTAAGTCTGCCAGTAGAAACACTGGAAACAGCCCACTTGTCTTTTTGGATTGTGATTCTTATGCATGATGTAGTTAGAAGACCAGGTTTGGAGTCCTTGCTCTGTGACTTCCTTAGGATTTGAGATATTGGGAAACTTTGAGCCTCTGTTTCCTTGTCTATAAAATAGGAGTAATAATGTTTCCCCCCAGCTAGGATATAGTGAGGATGAAGAAATATCTTTATAAACTGTAGATTGCTATACATATGTAAACTGTGTAATAGCTGTAAGATGGCATCATGATTATTACTAAGAAATGTTACATGAATCAGCTGTTCTCACATATGAACTCAAGGGGGACAGCACCCTTCATAAAACCAATAGAACTGAATATATTGAATTTCAGTTCTTGCTGTTATTTATACTGTGAAAACAATTTACTAGGGTGTATTTCAAATATTTTGAGTGAAATTATTCCCACAGTGTCACAAAGATAAAAGATGTCTTGGTTTCCAGTTCCCAACCTCTGGTATTTCCAAAGACAACTGAGTAGCCTCAGTAGTAAGCAGACCTAGCTGGGCAGAAGTGTATGTGTATTGCAGTTTGCTGCCTTTGCTCCAGGGCTTTGGGAAGATCGTGGTCAAAGGAATCAGTAATGAAAAGCCAGCATTCAAGACTCAAGAGTGAAGAGGATGTAGTCATACTGAATTGCTGGTTTCCTACTGCAGTTATAACAAATTACCATAAACTTCCAGGCTTAAAGCATCATGGGATTATTTTAACGGTTCTGGAGGTCAGAAGTCTAACATGGGTTTCACTGGGCTAGAAGCACAGTGTTGGCAAGGCTCTGTAAGCCTTAGAGATAAATCTGTTTCCTTGCCTTTTTCACATTCTAGGAGGTGTCTGCATTCTTGGTCCCTTTCTTGTATCACTTGAACCTCTCTCTTGCATAGTCACATCTCCTCCTTTCTCTTCTGTTATTTGAAACTCCCTTGGCCTCCCTCTTAGAAGGACACTTAGGTCAGCCTTCCCTGTGCTTCTGCTGATCTAACTTTAAAGATCAATTCTGTTTCAGCAGACTCTGGGCACATCTAAAAAGGTTGCTCACTTAAACTTATCATTCCATAGATCTGATTCACATGCCTTTAAAGTGACGGCTTCGAATTCACTTTACCTATTCTGTCTCTTCTAGCTAGGTTTCTGGTTTGATTCTGGATTTCTCTTAGTGGTTAAGAGAGAAGTGGAATGGAAGTGTTGCCAGGCTTCTGGTTTCAGATTTAGGACATCTAAGGATACATAGTGAGGAATGATTTGGGACATAGAATTGAGGTCTTCTACAATGAGCCACATTGCTCAGTGTTAAGGGGAGGAAAGTTTAGCTATTCTGTCGTCAAGAAACAAAGGACTTTTCATAGGCTCTTAGATTTGCAGGGTTGGATTCATACTGTGTGACACTTTGACAGTCCATAGTGCTCTCACAGACATTTATTTCATTCAGTCTATGAGATTGATTCTCTGAAGGTAACAGAATTACCAGCTTCTTTTTAAACTCAGACTCAGCGTGGTGAAGAGCTTCACATACTAAGTAAAAAGCAGACCTAGGACTTGAACTAAATTTCTCATTCTTCATCCACTGTGCTGTTCACTTCTGTCTGAGACCTTGCAGTTTAGTCCTCTTCTCACCTAAGTATTTGAATCTCCTCTCCAACATTTTTCTGGTCTGTGACAGCATGATTAACATAAATGGGTCTGTTCTGTTCACCTTGTCTCTCGAAATATCTGGGTAATTAGAGCAAGAGATGTGAGTGTGTATGCATGTGTATGAGGGAACTTAATAATTCTCCATTTTCTATGTTGTATAACGTGAGAAAGAGAAATTCTTTCTCTTCTATAAGAACTATTGGTATGATTTATATATGCCAGCATTCAGTTCAGTTCAGTTCAGTCGCTCAGTCATGTCCGATTCTTTGCAGCCCCATGAACCGCAGCACGCCAGGCCTCCCTGTCCATCACCAACTCCCGGAGTTAACCCAAACTCATGTCCATTGAGATGGTGATGCCATCTAACCATCTCAATCTCTGTCTTCCCCTTCTCCTCCTGCCCTCAATCTTTCCCAGCATCAGGGTCTTTTCAAATGAGTCCTCTCTTCGCATCAGGTGGCCAAAGTATTGGAGTTTCAGCTTCATCAGTCATACCAATGAACACCCAAGACTGATCTCCTTTAGGATGGACTGGTTGGATCTCCTTGCAGTCCAAGGGACTCTCAAGAGTCTTCTCCAACACCACAGTTCAAAAGCATCAATTCTTCTGCACTCAGCTTTCTTTATAGTCCAATTCTCACATCCATACACGACTACTGGAAAAACCATAGCCTTGACTAGATGGACCTTTGTTGACAAAGTAATATCTCTGCTTTTGAATATGCTATCTAGATTGGTCATAACTTTCCTTCCAAGGAGCAAGCGTCTTTTAATTTCATGGCTGCAATCACCATCTGCAGTGATTTTGGAGCCCAGAAAAATAAAGTCAGCTACTGTTTCCACTGTTTTCCCATCTATTTGCCATGAAGTGATGGGACCGGATACCATGATCTTAGTTTAAAAGTACAAGAGGAAAAACTGGATGCCCTTATGGGGGCCTTAGTCTAATGTGGTTCTTATTTTTGACTATTATTAAACTGAGTTCACTCTTCAAGAATGTGTGATAGAGATCCTTTGGTGACCTTGGGAGAAATTGAGAAATTATTAAAGAAACATTGACTGCAAGACATAGATCTGTTCTAGAGAGAAACTACAAAGTGGAAACTTGGAATACAAAGGACAAGAACACTTTCTTGTAGCAATATCACCATTGCTTTTATTAAAATGTACATAACCACAAACTTACAGAACTAGAGGGACCTTTGTAATATTAACTTCTCAATGAATAGAAGAAGGAACCAAGGTTATGATGTCCAAGTGGAAGTTCATGGTAAAGGTGAGATGTGAAAACAAGTGCAAGTCTCAGGAGCTGTGACCTTGTCTCCTGCTCCAGCATGTAGTCCACTAAGACTTCTGCATTACTCCTCTTACTATTCCTTTGTCCCTTTCACTTATTTCACAGTGGTGTTTCACACATGTGGAAACAAAAATTTAAGGACATACAGTGTAAACCAATTTTTACTGAATCTCTACTTTTTGTCCCAACAGACTGTCTGACAGTATATACAAGTCATAACCAACTTTCAATTCAATCACAGTGCTAGAAGTCAGAGAGAAAAATAAAAGAAATACATTGGTTGTAATTCAGAATACAGGAAGATTGCCAGTTTATGACTTTAAAATCATCTTAAGAGAATGTATTTCCAAGAGGACAATAATCCGATAGTTCAAATTCTAATTCATCTAGAACTATTCCTCATGAATTAGAGGGAGAACCTGATAGTTTTGTTAATTCTTTATAATCAGATCAGATCAGATGAGATCAGTCGCTCATTCGTGTCTGACTCTTTGTGACCCCATGAATCGCAGCATGCCAGGCCTCCCTGTTCATCACCAACTCCCGGAGTTCACTGAGACTCACGTCCATCGAGTCAGTGATGCCATCCAGCCATCTCATCCTCTGTCGTCCCCTTTTCCTCCTGCCCCCAATCCCTCCCAGCATCAGAGTCTTTTCCAATGAGTCAACCCTTCGCATGAGGTGGCCAAAATACTGGAGTTTCAGCTATAGCATCATTCCTTCCAAAGAAATCCCAGGGCTGATCTCCTTCAGAATGGCCTGGTTGGATCTCCTTGCAGTCCAAAGGACTCTCAAGAGTCTTCTCCAACACCACACTTCAAAAGCATCAATTCTTCAGTGCTCAGCCTTCTTCACAGTCCAACTCTCACATCCATACATGACCACAGGAAAAACCATAGCCTTGACTGGACGAACCTTTGTTGGCAAAGTAATGTCTCTGCTTTTGAACATGCTATCTAGGTTGGTCATAACTTTCCTTCCAAGGAGTAAGCTTCTTTTAATTTCATGGCTGCAGTCACCATCTGCAGTGATTTTGGAGCCCAGAAAAATAAAGTCTGACATTATTTCCACTGTTTCCCCATCTATTTCCCATGAAGTGGTGGGACCGGATGCCATGATCTTCGTTTTCTGAATGTTGAGCTTTAAGCCAACTTTTTCACTCTGAACTTTCATTTTCATCAAGAGGCTTTTGAGTTCCTCTTCACTTTCTGCCATAAGGGTGGTGTCATCTGCATATCTGAGGTTATTGATATTTCTCCTGGCAATCTTGATTCCAGCTTGTGTTTCTTCCAGCAACAGTTAATAAGGACAGAATTGCAGTCAGCAAGCATTCTCCATAATTGAGTCTTAAGCTTTTGAATTTGTCAAGAATAATAACATGTGCAATTAGAAAGTAACAGGGGAAATAATAATAGTAGTGTCTTTAATGAATACTAATGTGAAGTCAAGTGGGCCTTAGAAAGCATCACTATGAACAAAGCTAGTGGAGGCGATGGAATTCCAATTGAGCTATGGATGGGGAACACATGTATACCTGTGGCGGATTCATTTTGATATTTGGCAAAACATACAATTATGTAAAGTTTAAAAATAAAATAAAATTAAAAAAAATCAAATCCTGAAAGATAATGCTGTGAAAGTGCTGTACTCAATATGCCAGCAAATTTGGAAAATTCAGCAGTGGCCACAGGACCGGAAAAGGTCAGTTTTCATTCCAATCCCAAAGAAAGGCAATGCCAAAGAATGCTCAAACTACTGCACAGTTGCACTCATCTCACACGCTAGTAAAGTAATGCTCAAAATTCTCCAAGCCAGGCTTCAGCAATATGTGACCTGTGAACTTCCAGATGTTCAAGCTGGTTTTAGAAAAGGCAGAGGAACCAGAGATCAAATTGCCAACATCTGCTGGATCATCAAAAAGCAAGAGAGTTCCAGAAAAACAACTATTTCTGCTTTATTGACTATGCCAAAGCCTTTGACTGTCTGAACCACAATAAACTGTGGAAAATTCTGAAAGAGATGGGAATATCAGACCACCTGACCTGCTTCTTGAGAAACCTATATACAAGTCAGGAAGCAACAGTTAGAACTGGACATGGAACAACAGATTGGTTCCAAACAGGAAAAGGAGTACGTCAAGGCTGTATATTGTCATCCTGCTTATTTAACTTATATGCAGAGTACATCATGAGAAACGCTGGGCTGGAAGAAGCACAAGCTGGAATCAAGATTGCCAGGAGAAATATCAATAACCTCAGATATGCAGATGACACCACCCTTATGGCAGAAAGTGAAGAGGAACTCAAAAGCCTCTTGATGAAAGTGAAAGAGGAGAGTGAAAAATTGGCTTAAAGCTCAACATTCAGAAAACGAAGATCATGGCATCTGGTCCCATCACTTCATGGCAGATAGATGGGGAAACAGTGGAAACAGTGTCAGACTTTATTTTTTGGGGCTCCAAAATCACTGCAGATGGTGACTGACGCCATGAAATTAAAAGAAGCTTACTCCTTGGAAGGAAAGTTATGACCAACCTAGATAGCATGTTGAAAAGCAAGATATTACTTTGCCAACAAAGGTCCATCTAGATAAGGCTATGGTTTTTCCAGTGGTCATGTATGGATGTGAGAGTTAGACTGTGAAGAAAGCTAGCACCGAAGAATTGATGCTTTTGAAGTGTGCTCTTGGAGAAGACTCTTGAGAGTCCCTTGGACTGCAAGGAGATCCAACCTGTCCATCCTAAAGGAGTTCAGTCCTGGGTGTTCGTTGGAGGGACTGATGCTGAAGCTGAAACTCCACTATTTTGGCCACCTGATACTAAGAGTTGACTCATTGGAAAAGACCCTGATGCTGGGAGGGATTGGGGGCAGGAGGAGAGGGGGATGACAGAGGATGAGATGGCTGGATGGCATCACCAACTGGATGGACATGAGTTTGAGTAAATTCCGGGATTTGGTGATGGACAGGGAGGCCTGGCGTGCTGTGATTCATGATGTTGCAAAGAGTTGGACACGACTGAATGACTGAATTGAACTGAACTGAAGACATTTTTGTAAACCCTATGTAATTAGTTTTTGTGTGCTAGCAATTCTTTTTTTTTTAAATTTTATTTTACTTTTAAACTTTACAATATTGTATTAGTTTTGCCAAATATCGAAATGAATCCACCACAGGTATACCTGTGTTCCCCATCCTGAACCTTCCTCCCTCCTCCCTCCCCATACCCTCCCTCTGGGTCATCCCAGTGCACCAGCCCCAAGCATCCAGTATCATGCATTGAACCTGGACTGGCGACTCGTTTCATACCTGATATTATACATGTTTCAATGCCAGTCTCCCAAATTTCCCCACCCTCTCCCTCTCCTACAGAGTCCATAAGACTGATCTATACATCAGTGTCTCTTTTGCTGTCTCGTACACAGGGTTATTGTTACTTTGAGTCCTACAAAATTGTGGGCTATGTCATATCTGAATATTATTCATACCTTTCTCTCCTATTCAGAGCAGTTCAGAAAGATAGTTTAAAGAAGACTCGTGAGGTAAAAATAGAACTGAAAATTGAGAAGTTTCATTTCCCTTGTCCAGAAAAGTGATAATGGCATCCCGAACATAATCTACTATTTTTCATCATGTTGTCATTGTGTGATCTAATACCAGAATTGTCAGTGAAAGATTTAATCCATCATAATGGACTTAATGCCCCTGGACAACAGAATCACTGAAGGAAGTTAGGTTAAGGCCAATAAATTCTTGACAGATTCAAACATTCAATGTGGAAACATTAATGATGTGTATATCATGCATTTGGCCAGTTAGCCTGCTTCGGTTTTATATGAACACCTCCATCAACACTGCACAATATTTTACATAGAAGGGAAAGCCATAATTTATGTATAAAGTGTGGAGAGAATGTGGCCTTGGGAGGTAGGCAGATTAGAGAACCCTGCACCCTTTTTCTCGCTTCCAAGGTGGTGCTAGTGGTAAAGAACCTGTTTGCCAATGCAGGAGATGTAAGAGACATGAGTTCGATCCCTGGTTGGGAAGATCCCCTGGAGAAGGGCATGGCAACACACTCCAGTATTCTTGCTTGGAGAATCCCATGGACAGAGGAGCCTGGTAGGCTACAGTCCATAGGGTCACACAGAGTTGGACATGACTGAAGCGACTTAGCACACATGCACCCTTTTACTAGATGGAGAATCTGAAACTCAAAGAGGTAAATGGCTTATCTAAGAGGAGTTAAAGACAGAGTTTCAGGACTGGGTCTTTCAATGGCACATCTTTCAATTTTCTTTTGTTGTTGAATTTCATCTCACACCAAACATATACTTTTGGCTTCAAATTGAGTTACAAATTCTATTAAATATCAAATTCTGTACCCTCATGTACAGATTCACAATAAATTTATCTTATGATGTGTGCAACATAGTTATACCTTTCTGAATTTAAATAACCTTCCACATCCATTATACATTAGATATCCGGGTATATGCTGATTTATAAGATTCATGGTTGAAGGATGGCATATCCTTTACTTAGGGAGCATCCTTCATGGCCTTCAGAAGGTTGTTCTTCAGATATATGATTCAATTAGAAAAGACTTAGAAAAACTTTTCCATCAATGGCAGCCTAAAAGAAAATTATTTTAGTGAATTAATACCTAGTTTTAATGGAAGTAGGTTTCTCTGCCACAAACCACCCTCCTGGGGTTGTGGCATTAAAAACAATCCAAAGATTCAAACAAATCAGTACCCCTGAGGTCCAAAGTGCTGATTGTTGAAGATACAAATTACCATAGCCAAGGAACACTGTTTGAATAACTTCAGACCTAGAGGAAAATGCACCACAAAACTGGGATCTATTATACCATTTGCAAATGTTTCATTTAGCTAAATCATGAAGATAATGTAATGGCAACATAGACAGGTTCAGGAAAGGATTCAGAGAGAAACATAAATATATCTTCCTTAGCCTTGAAGCTTCTTGTATTTCATGGAAGTTGCTAGAAACATCTCAGAGGGTTTCCTAAAAATGCCAACTTGTTTCATAGGATAAATCTGCTCAGTCTGGCCTGGTATTGAAGAACAGACTAGTTACAATCAGTTTTCCTGGTGGGGGAAATTTCATCCATTTTAATTTTGTAAGGAAATAGCTTGGGGAGAAAAGAAAGTTTTCCTTTCTTATCTCATAAAAATGTACAGCTGTGATGTGTCATTTTTGAGAACCTGGCTTGAGGACATTGGACCCAGTTCAGAGAACCTAGGTGTTTGGAAGTGAGTTTTGGTCTTCTGGAGGCAAACTATTCAGAGATTTTCATTTGGGTTTTAAATATTGATATTTAATTGATTAAAGTTATAAATTTCCAAAGCTAAGTTTTTCCTCATTTTTGAGTTCTGCATACAAATCTTGTTTTCTTTATAAATCTAATAGATTTTAATAGTTCTTTGTAAGACTTTTAAATAATGTATAGTACCATTTGCCAACTTAGTTAATTAAACACCTTCAGATATTTTTAAACTGCATTTATATATTTAATATATCATATCCATTTTCCTTTCTTAAATCTTTTAATAGTCTGATAAACAAAATCTCTTAAGTATTAAATAATTCATAATAAGTTGAATTTATATATATTGTGAACAAAAAGTTCCCTTAGATGTTCCAATATTATTAAAGAATGCAGTGAAATTTCAATTAAAGTCATAAGTATAATCAGTTATTCAATTCCACATTGTATATTGAATTTACAAGGCTAAGTTCTCTTAAAATAGCAAGTACATACAAACCAAATAGGTACAAAAATATTACATAATTCGATTCTCCCAAACCTTTATTTTCTTCATTCTAAATCTTCTCACACTTAAAAGATCTGTAGTCACTGAAGAAAATAGTGATGCTTCCAAATTCCTTTGGTTACTGATAAGCAGAGATGTTAGCCAGGTATGAAAACTGGAGCTGCAGGTCTTTGGACCACCCTTGCTATCATTCTGAGTTCATTTAGGCCTCAAATGACTCTACTTAAAACAGAATCAGTTCAGTTCAGTTCAGTTCAGTTGCTCAGTCGTGTCTGACTCTCTGCGACCTCATGAATTGCAGCACACCAGGCCTCCCTGTCCATCACCAACTCCCGGGTTCACTCAAATTCACGTCCATCAAGTCGGTGATGCCATCTAGCCATCTCATCCTCTGTCGTCCCCTTCTCCTCCTGCCCCCAATCCCTCCCAGCATCAGAGTCTTTTCCAATGAGTCAAGTCTTTGCATGAGGTGGACAAAGTACTGGAGTTTCAGCTTTAGCATCATTCCTTCCAAAGAAATCCCAGGACTTATCTTTAGAATGGACTGGTTGGATCTCCTTGCAGTCCAAGGGACTCTCAAGAGTCTTCTCCAAGAGCACACAGTTCAAAAGCATCAATTCTTTGGTGCTCAGCTTTCTTCACAGTCCAACTCTCACATCCATACATGACTACTGGAAAAACCATAGCCTTGACTAGATGGACCTTTGTTGGCAAAGTAATGTCTCTGCTTTTTAATATGCTATCTAGGTTGGTCATAACTTTCCTTCCAAGGAGTAAGCGTCTTTTAATTTCATGGCTGCAGTCACCATCTGCAGTGATTTTAGAGCCCCCCAAAATTAAGTCTGCCACTGTTTCTATTGTTTCCCCATCTATTTCCCATGAAGTGACGGGATCAGATGCCATGATCTTAGTTTTCTGAATGTTGAGCATTAAGCCAACTTTTTGACTCTCCTCTTTGACTTTCATCAAGAGGCTTTTTAGTTCCTCTTTACTTTCTGCCATAAGGGTGGTGTCATTTGCATATCTGAGGTTATTGATATTTCTCCTGGCAATCTTGATTCCAGCTTGTGCTTCTTCCAGCCCAGCATTTCTAGGTCTCCTAAATCACATTACCTAATTTTTGGTTTTTCAAAGAAATTCATCACTGTCCACCCAAATCAATCACTTACATTTCTGTGCTTCTTAAGACATGTTATAGTGCTTAGTACCTAAGCATGGATTCTAGCATCAGATTACCTAGCTTCACATCCTGGTTCTACTACTTATTAGCTGTGTAATCTTGGACAAGGATCTTCAAATCTTGGTGCCTCAGTTTCCTAATCTATAAAATATGGATAATACCAGAAATTATAGGTTTGTCATGAGGATTAAATGTTCTAATATATCTAAAATTCTTTGAATAGTCCCTGGCTCATAGTATGTGTTCTATAAGTATTAACATTATTATCATTACATGTATTTTCCTTCTAGCTCTAAAGATCTTTGAACTGAAGGTATTACTAAGGTGTAAATGTCTTTTTCATTTAAAGATTTTTGAACTTGATAGAATCTTGCTTATCTTTCATAATTATAGAACCATATAATTTCCTTAGATGTTAAAATTATATCCAATTTAATATGTTACTTTGAATTTGTCCTTTTTGTTTTCACAGTTTATTTATTCTACTGGATAATTTTAGACTCAGCTCTATGCACTTAATAAATGACTTGCTTGAGTTATTTGACTTCTCCATGCCTCAATTAACTTATCTTAAAAATGGGAATAAATAAAGATGATGTTATAAACACACACATACATACATACAATGGACTACTACACAGCCATAAACAAGGATGAAATGATGTCATTTGTGACAACATGAATGAATCTAGAGGATATTCTGCTAAGGGAAATAAATCAGACAGAGAAAGACAAATACTGTATGATTTCATCTATATGTGGAACCTAGTAAACAAAACAAATGATCAAACGTAACTAAACAAAGAGTCATAGAAACAAAGAACTAACAGGTGGTTGCCAGAGGGGAGGGAGTGGGGACGGAGAGAAATAGGTCAGGGAGATTAAGAGGTAGAAACTTCCAGTTGCTAAATAAATGTCATGGGTATTAAATGTACAGTGTGGGGAATATAGTCAATAACTATGGAATATCTTTGTGTGATGACAGATGGTAACTAGACTTATTGTGATGATTGTTTTAAAATGTATGGAAGTACTGAATCATTATGTTGCATACTAGCAACTAACATAGAATTGTAGGTCAATTATACTTCAAAAACAAAGAAACTCATAGAAAAAGAGATCAGATTTGTGGTTACAAGAGGTGGGGTGGGGAGAGGAGAAATTGGATGATGGCATTTAATAGATTCACACTTCCAGTTATAAGATAAATAAGTACTAGGGATGTAATGTACAACATGATACAGATAGTTAAGACAGCTGTATGTTATATATGAAAATTGTTAAGAAAATAAGTTCTCATTACAAGCAAAAAATTTTTTTCTATTTAGTTGTGTGTCTGTGGAGAAGGCAATGGCACCCCACTCCAGTACTCTTGCCTGGAAAATCCCATGGACCGAGGAGCCTGGAATGCTGCAGTCCATGGGATCGCTGAGGGTCAGACACAACTGAGCGACTTCACTTTCACTTTTCACTTTCATGCATTGGAGAAGGAAATGGCAACCCACTCCAGTGTTCTTGCCTGGAGAATCCCAGGGATGGGGGAGCCTGGTGGGCTACCGTCTATGGGGTCGCACAGAATTGGACATGGCTGAAGTGACATAGCAGCAGCAGCAGAATGAGATGATGGATGTTCAATAAACTTATTATAGTCACCATTTCATGATGTATGTAAGTCAAATCAGTATGCTGTATAACTTTAACCTATCCAGTCCTCTATGTCAACTATTTTCAGTAAAATTAGAAGAAAAAAATGGAGATAATAATCCCTGACATGCTCTACGTACCTTATTCAGTAAATATTAAGTATTTATTGAGCACCGACTATGTCCTAGGCACTATTCTTGGTTCTTTGAATAAATTAATGAACAAAGTATACAAATACTCCTGCCTTCTTGGAGCTTAGTGAGGGTGGGAGTGGTAGGGAGAAGGTGTTGGGGAGAGGAGACATAATGATTGAGTAAATTCTATGGTATACTAGGAGATGATAAGTGCTAAGAGAAAAATAGAACAGGTTAAAAGCAATCAGAAATTTGCAAGAGTGGGTTGGGAGATGATTATAATATTAAACAATGTGATCAGTCTTAGGCCTTATGGAGAATATGAGATTTGAATAAAGATGAGGGAAATGAGGGAATAAGCCAAGGCATATCTGGAGAAAGAACATTTCATACAGAAGGAGTGATGCATTAGTCAGTTTCTACTGCAGCAACAAACAGCCCTAATACATCAGTCTCTGACAAGCACAAACATTTACTTTTTGCTCATGTTATGTTGCCAATAGTTATTCTCGTAATTCTTGAAATACTTTCTTCTCTCTAAACTTAATTATGGTATTTAAGCTTATCAGGAGCAGGGAAATATATTTCAGTACAGGGAAGCATGGCAAGATTAGAGAGTATTAAGGAAGTGTTAACACAGCAGGTCTGGTTGCTCACTCCTTGACTATCTCTACGAGTCTTGGATTTACTCTTGGCCAACCCCTGGGAACATAGCTCTCAGAATGTTTTTATATCACTGATGGATTGATTATTTTGTTGTGTACACCTGGGAGAAATAGACCATTCCATAGTAGCTTGTCAGGATTGCTTTGCACAAACAATAAGATTGATGATGTACACCTGGTTGCATTGTTTTGACCCTAAGTTTCAGTTGCCATGACTGATTGCTAGCAAGATGTGCATACGTGACCAACCTCCTACGAAAGCCACACATACTGAGACTCAAATGGGTTTCCCTTGGCAGAGACAGTCCACAATTGTCCTTGCAGTTTTCTGCCAGAGGAAAAAGCCCATTCTGTGGCCTTGGATGAAGAAGGACATCAGAAGTCTATGCTGGACCCCTCTGGACTCTGTTAATGCATATATTTTTCCTGCTGCTTTTGCTGTGTATCTTCCATGATAAATCTTAGCCATAACCTGCTCTTGAATTGTGATTCTGTCTAGTGAATCATTGAAGTTAAGGAGGAAGTTGTAGGATTTCTCACATAGGAATAGAATCAATCATTTATGCCACAAACAATAGAACAGAGGTTTAAAAGGAGGAACATATCTTGCATGATCAAAAGATAGCAAATAAATCATTGAAGTGAAGGGCATGAGATGGACAGGAATTGGAGATGAAGTCAAGGAGTACTGGGGTGGGAATGAGGATGATCACAGAGGCTTTGTGGGTCACAGTGAAATGGGAGGCCATAGGATGGTTTTGAGTAGAAGAGTGACACCATCTAAGGGGCAGGGGCAGATGTTTTGAAACTCATTAGGATGCTCTTGCAATAATTAAAGGGGGAGACCACGGTGACCTGGACCATGTAGCAGCAGTGGATGTGATCAGATTTGGAGTATTTTGAAGATGATTTTTATGGATCAAGTGAACTAATGATGTTAGTTTGCTTTTGAACTGTGGTGTTGGAGAAGACTCTTTTTTTTTTTAAAGAGATGATTTTATTAAACAGAATAATTTCCATTCAGAAATTATACAACCTCATGTGGTGGTTAAGAGTCCTTTGGACTGCAAGGAGATCAAACCAGTCAACCCTAAAGGAAATCAGTCCTGAATAATTCATTGGAAGGACTGATGCTGTAACTGAAACTCCAATACTTTGGCCACCTGATGTGAAGAACTGACTCATTGGAAAAGACCCTGATGCTAGGAAAGATTGAAGGCAGGAGGAGAAGGGGAGGGCGGAGGATGAGATGATTGGATGGCATCCCTGACTTGATGGACATGAGTTTGAGCAAGCTTTGGGAGTTGGTGATGGGCAGGGAAGCCTGGAGTGCTGCAGTCTATGGGGTCACAAAGAATCAGACACAAGTGAGTGACTGAACTGAATTGAACTGAACTAATGGAGAAGGAAATGGCAACCCACTCCAGTGTTCTTGCCTGGAGAATCCCAGGGACGGGGGAGCCTGGTGGGCTGCCGTCTATGGGGTCGCACAGAGTCAGACATGACTGAAGTGACTTAGCAGCAGCAGCAGCAGCAGCAATGGTGTATGGATGAGCTTCCCAGTTGTAAGCACCATACACAGGTGGGTGATGATTGTCAGGTCTGGACTACTGTTTTGGTTAGGAGGATGAATAGGGCCTGAGAATTCTGAGGGAAGATGAAAGCTTGTATTACCAAGGCTGCAGATGGGACTTTCTTAGGCCATTCATGAAGCTGTTGTGTCAGATAGTCTGTCTGTGCTCAGGCCTAGCCCACTAGCTCAGGCACATCAGCATGGAGGAAAGTCCTTTCTCTCCCATTTTCAAAGGGAATCTGGCATAATTAAAAGATAATTTCCCTAAGATGGTGTTCACATACTGGAATAGCATTTGTTCTCCCTTTACTCACTGGCAGGCACATAGCCAGTGTGGTTTCAAGGGTGGGTGTTTTCTGTCACCCTGTAGCATTAAAAACACATGCCAATATCACATATATTCTGGAACAAGCTTCTGGATTGAGGCCATCAGAAAAGGTTTTGCCTGTGCCCCACTCTCTCATTTCTTAGATCTTCTCTTATGTGCTTTTTATCCTTCCCCAATTCCCCAAACCATCCTTCCCCAACACACACTAATAGCAGGATTTTGGAAGATGCGATTAATTCTTGCGCCCAGAGATTACACTCCTAAGTCAGATGCAAAGGAGAAATCGGAGCTGAATTATTTCTATTGCTTCTGTTCTAAAAATATCACTTCCTTTTTGCCTAATGTGTGCAAGAAATATGTGGCTTGATATCTATAACAGATGCAAAAGCAACTCAGGTAGGGCAATAAACCCCAGGTGTGAGTGCATTTTGATGTATTTAGAATTGCTACAATTAGAAAGCTCAACCCCGATAGAAGACCCAGAGCTAATTATACTTGGAAGAGTCGGGAAATTGGTTTACCAAAGAGAATTTGTGATATTATCCCTGTTGACAATTGGATTAGGGGATGTTCCCAGCTCTATGGTTTATGCGATACTTTTCTACAAATCAGTAGCAAAAATGTCAAACAAACTCTTGTTCTTCACCTTGAAATAAAGCCACAGATTCTTTAGGGGATCTGAGTGCAGCTCAGCAAAGCAAACAAATGTATTTAGAAAGTTGCCCGGCCATCAAGTTGCTTTGCTACCAGACCCTGGAGACAGACCCTGACTGTAGCTGGATAAGGCAGCTTGCATAATGACACGCTACTTGGGGTACTTCAAAGGGAAAGAGTACATTTTTCTGAAAATGTCACTTAGGAGGCTTTCCATTTTGCACCATATAAATGCATTTTTCTTATTTGATGCATGGTAGAAGGAAATGGCAACCCACTCCAGTGTTCTTGCCTGGAGAATCCCAGGGATGGGGGAGCCTGGTGGGCTGCTGTCTATGGGGTTGCACAGAGTAGGACAGGACTGAAGGGACTTAGCAGCAGCAGCACTACCCAAGGCTTCATGATGTATAGGGGCTGCTGAGGAGGAAAGCAGCCTTTGAGTTCTATTATCTGTCAATGGTAAAATTAGTCTGGGAGGGGAATGAGAAGAAGGGGAAACATGGGGGTCACTTAAGCTGATTTTTGCCCTTTATTTAGAACCAAAGTGTCAAAGTGATGTAGACGTGGCCTCTAGCCATACTTCTGTTGCTGACAAGTTGTGTGACTTCAAGAAAGGCAATGCAGTTGTTGGAAACTTGGTTTCCTCAACTGTAGAAGGGGGGAGGCTGTTAGTTGATTTATTCAATATATATTTATTTAGTAGCTTCTCTGTGTCAGGTTCTGTGGTGGGTGCATGGACCATCTCAGGGGACAAAAACAGGCCAAGATCTCTGTTCTCATGGGATGTCCATTCTCATCACAAGTGGGAAGGTGAACAACAAATAATAAACATAATGAATATTTATATTATAATAGAAGATGTTACATCCCAGGGAAAAGAGAAAACAGTAGCATCAGGTGAAGGTTTTTTGGAGTGCTGGCGGAGATGGGGGTGGTAAGGGTTGCGATTTTATGTAATCTCTAAGAAGCTTACTAGTTCTTAAAATCTGTGATCCTGTGTTCATTCATTTATAATCTGTGTTTATTCATTTAATAATCATAATCATGGCAACTTTATATTAAATATTTATAAAGTGACTTTAAAACCCATCATTGCTTTTAAGATATCTTTTGGGCATGAAATCTTTTTTGATAGCTTTGACTTTGTCCCCAGGATCCAAAGCCCTGTACAACTTATTTTCTCTTTTCTTTCTTGGGTTTCATGAAGATTTGTCTAATCTCCCTCCTCTTAATTTTCTTGGTCTCTCTGTTTCTGTCATCATTATAAGTACTTCTCCTAGTCTATTTTCATATTCACTAGTTTCACACTGACCAGGACAAAGGTCAGGCTAGGAACTTAGTATTCTATTCATGTTTATTAATTCCATGACTTAACTTTCCAGGCCTCCTGGCTTAATATTCCATAACTTCATACTGATGGGTTCCCAGCTAGTGCTAACACCCAAAATCTTCCAGTGGGAAAAAACCATCAATGGTTAAGAACTACTCATTCATGTATTCACACCTCTGTGTCTGAGGAGTGTGTGTGTGTGTGTGTGTGTGTGTGTGTTTAAAATGCATTTGAGGATAAGAAATACAAATACTTTGTAATCAATGATTGTGCTTCATATTGCTTAGAGGCCACTAAGAAGCCAAAAGATTTCTTTTGGAAGTCGCAACCTTGCCACATTTGCTCCATCCAACAAATTCAGTTATTTTGTCATTTATTTCTTCATTAGATATTTATTGGGCATTAGGAGCTGTGAATTACTCGCTTTCATAACAAACACACCAGAAAAGAATTACAGTTTTCCCTTGGTATCTATGGGGGATTTGTTCCAGGACCCCTACAGATACCAAAATCCATGGATGCTTAAGTCCCTTATATAAAATGGTACAGAACAGTTGTCCCTTTGTATCTGTGTGGATATGGGCTGACTATCTTACTTTTGAAGGTCTGCTAATGGGGAGTATCATAATACAAATAGTAACCAATTCATATGAAAATCAAATAGAAAAATATCATACTATTAAAAATATTAATACTGTTCAAGTGCAGACTATCTTGAAGAACCTTATGAATCACTAATTATCTGTTCACTGTAACAGGCAACCTACTTGAATCCAGTGAACAGTCAAGCAGTGGTATGACTGAATAAATTCCCACCAATTCCTATTGTTGTGTAATGTACCTGCCTCATTTATATATGACTTGCCTGTACCTACAGACATCTGGAAAACAGATCTTAATTATGGAAGACCTTTCCAAGTGAGAAAAGACAGATGGAGCACTAGTATTCTTTGTGAAAGTGAAAGTCACTCAGTTGTGTCCGACTCTTTGTGACCCCATGGACTATACAGTCCATGGAATTCTCCAGGTCAGAATACTGGAGTGGGTAGCCTTTCCCTTCTTCAGGGGATCTTCCCAACCCAGGGATCGAACCCAGGTCTCCCACATTGCAGGCACATTCTTTACCAGTTGGGCTCAAATGGAAGTTTGTACATGGGTTACATATCCAAGGAAAAAATGTGGCGGGAAATTGGTGGAAGTCCAATTAGAAGCAATTTTTTGTAGAGCTATGGCAAGTATCAGACACTTAATTACAAGAGGACTGGGGTATAAGGCATACATTTAATCTACTGAGGTTCAGGGTAAAGTCAGAATGCCTAGTCTTTGGGAGACATTGTTATGAGGCAAAGAATCTAGATGATGAGAGGTTGGGGCATCAAGGTCACAGTGGAACCAGCAGCTGAATGAACAGGCACTCTTAGACCTTCATTCCTGGACCAGAATTTGTCCCAGAGTCAGGGGTAAGGTTGAACTGATATGTGGAGATTAAATTAGGTTACACACTTGAAGAGATGTAGAGTCACAGTGGGAAGTGCTAAAGCATCCACCTGCAATGCAGGAGATGCAAGACACGTGGGTTCAACCCCTGGGTTGGGAAGATCCCCTGGAGAAGGAAATGGCAACCCACTCCAGTTTTCTTGCCTGGAAAATTCCATGGACAGAGGAGCCTGACTGACTATAGTCAATGGGATCACAAAGAGTGGGATATGACTTAGCAACTAAGCATGCACATAGTGTCACGGTACTAGATGTACTGTTAATGCACCTAATATACTATATGGAATAGGAAGGAGTTGGTTATATGAAACATGGTGATTAATGGCACACATCATACATAAGGACTTACAGTAAATTCAATTAACAAGGATTTATTGATCACCTAATATATGTACCAGGCACTGATATTCAGTAAGGAAGAAAACATAGTTATGAGATGATCACTATATTATATAACACATTATGGTATATAGTGTAACGTGTATGAGCTACTAGAAAGATAGGTACAATCAGACCAAGTTAACTACCTGGGGAAGAAAAAGAGAGATACCAGTTAAGAGGTAATGTTTGAACCAGATTTTGAATGATTAGTAGGAATCATCCAGGATAAAAAGGTAAGGAATACATTTCTAGGGGACTAGAATAATATGAACAAATGCGTAGAATTAGAAAAGAACCTGTTCTGTCTGTTCAGGTAGGAATATACAAGACATTTATTTTTTGCTCAGACACAACCCAAAGTTGTAGTTCTGGTTGAGGGGTGACTTCACTCCAAATGTTGATTTAAGAACTCGTGTTTGTTGTTTCTTGTTATCCAATGATCTTTAACACATGCCTTCAGCATTGCTGTGCTCTTCTCTATCAACATGGCCAAAGGAGAAAGAGCAAGAAAATTAGCTTGAGTAAAGATAGATGTCGAGGGCCAGGCCTGGAAGTGACACATGGCTCTTCTGCTCACATTCCACTGTCTGGAATGCAGTCATATAGCCACACTGAGCTACAAGGGAGGATGCCAAATGCAGTCTGTGTGCCTAGGATTAGAGGTAACAGATTTGATGAAGATCTTGCCAATCTCTTTCACAGGTTTTCTAGTGCTTATCACTTAATAGACACTCAGTAAATGTTTGCTGAGTGAATAAATGGACAGATTTTTGTTTTGTTTTGATTTTTTCCTGATAGTGATGTTATCTTATTTCTTTTAATTAAAAAAGAAACAAAATTTTGTTGTAAATATAGAAATAACTCAGAAATGTGCAACATCAGTACTTTGTTACTGTGGATGGATGTGAAGCAGTTTGCCAAGTATTGGGAGGGCCAGGTAGAGGATAAGCAGTTAAGAGGCTGTGCTGATACCCCGAGGAAAGTTTTTGACTCAGGGCAATAGGAATGGCTATAGGAAAGGATGAATGTGAGACCCATTCTCTGGGAGCATTGAAATAACTTAATGGTGAATTTATTGTGTGAAGGTGATGAAGAAAGAGAAGCAGAAGGTGATACTAAGGGGTCAAACTTGGAATGGAAAATGTATCAGTTTTCTATTGTTGCCATAACAAATTACAGCCGTTTGCAGCTTAAAGCAACATCCATTCATTATTCACAATTCTATAGGTTCAGAAGCCTAGGTAGTCCCATCTAGACCTTCTGTTCTGGGTATCACAGGGCAAAATCAATTTGATGGCTGGCCTGAGCTCTTAGTTGAGGCTCTTGGGTAGGGAGAATCAGCTTTGAAGCTCATTCAGGTTGTTGGCAAGAAGTCGGTTCCTTCTTACTCTTTCTGCCTGGTCTCCTCCATCTTCCAGTCAGTGACAATGGGGATGACTCGAGTTCTTCTTATACTTTAAATCTCTCTGTCACATCTTTCTACTTTCTCTTCTGCTTTTAAGGATTACCTTGGGCCCACCTAAACAGTCCAGGGCAATGTCACCACCTTGAGGTCATCTGGAAAGTCCTTTTAGCCTTGTAATATAACTGACATATTCATAGACATGACACAAGGGCAAATGCCATGAGGGCTAAAATTTAGCTTACCTCATAGAATGTGCAGGAATTGTGGACTGGCTCATTTCTCAGTCATTCCAGCCTCCTTGGCATATGTTTTCCTGTACTGCAGAGGCTGGATCCTGTCCTGTGGCTCAGCTTCTGGATGTGATTTGAAAGAAGAAAAGAAAGTGAAGTTGCTCAGTCATGTCCGACTCTCTGCTACCCCATGGACTGTAGCCTGCCAGGCTCCTCTGTCCATGGGATTTCCAGGCAAGAATACTGGAGTGGGTTACCATTTCCTTCTCCAGGGGATCTTCCCAACCCAGGGATCAAACCTGGGTCTCCCACATTGCAGGCAGGCTCTTAACTGTCAGCCAACTTGGCCAATCAGATGTGCTCACATGAAACTTGAACTTGGAACTGGAGGTAAGGGGGAGACAGGAGTGTGTGAGGTGAGAACTGGAGCAATGCTGGCATGGTTCTGGAACCAGCAGCTGGAGTAGTGACTTGTTTCAGCGGGTGGCTGTCACATGAGCCAGCTGATATACCAGAGTCTCCTTAGCTGTTTGTCAGATACTACAAACATCTCCTGATTGTCTTTATAGGGGCCTTGCAATTGGCAAAGGTTACCTTATTTAGTGAAGGCAACTCTGTCCCCATTTTGACAAGTGAAGAATTGGAGAATCAAGGTCCAAGGGACTTGCCTGCGCTCACACAGTGATCAGAGCTGAGATTCAACTTCACATTCCTCTCCATTGTGTGACAACCTGCTCTTTTGTTGTTGTTTTTAGATTAGGATAATTTTCTCTAAAAAATGTGTAGCTATATTCTGGATTCTGACCTTGACCTTATAAGGAACTCAGATGTTTTCAGAGAGTTTTTGCATTCATAGCTTCATTTGCTCTCAGGGGACATACCTGGGAACTCACAGATTATGGAAGATGGGATGAGAGACCAGTGGCAACTGGTCCTGAAACCTGCACTGTCCAGTTTAAACTGATTCTGGAAGGAACCTCACCTTTTTACTCTTGCCCATGTGGAGTGACCGCGCAGAGACATTTCAGGAAGACTGCTCCCGCAGTACACAAAGCACCCAGATTTCATCGACAGCCACACCTGCTGTCATGGGAGATAAATGAGGTGCTCTGGCAGGTCAGCCAGAAGAGACGATGAGCTGGACTGTCACATTTGTACAGTGACAGATGCCAGTGCCTACACCACATGAGGGGGATCTCTGAAGCTGGAAGAGGCAGACAAATGCCACATTTTCATAATTTCCTTAAAAAATGCAAAGGATGTTGCAGTGTTGTCACATCAGAGTTGCTGCTTTGTGAAGATTGGAAATTGCTTCTTTTAGGAAAGGGGGACATGAAGGGGTAAGGAGCCTGGCTGAGGTAAAAGTAGCTTCTAAATGGGCCCACATGACTCACATTGGCTGTGCCCTGGGAGCAGGGAACTGGAGGAGTAAGGAGGGGGCTTAGAAGGTCAGGGCTGATGCCTGACCTTGGACCCTTAGACCTAGGGTGGGTGGAAGTTCTTGGAAGCAGAGCCTCTTTCTCATTCACAACAATATTCATAATAATTAGAAAAGTGCGTGCCATGTGGCAGTCACTTAATACATGTTTGCATATTGGTCACTATAAACAATTGCCGGAGCTAGATTGTAGAAGAAGGGGACAGCAAGATGTAGCTCATGGGCCAAATATGGCCTGCTGGCTGATTTCTCAAATAAAGTTTTATTTGCACACAGGCATGTGCCTTCACTTCTGTGTGCACTGTGATGGCAGGGCTGAGCAGTCATGACACAGAGAATATGGCTCACCCAGCTGAAAATAGTTTTTCTCTGGCTCTATGTCATGCTTACTAGCTTGGTCGTGTCTGACTCTTTGTGAACCTATGGACTATAGGCCACCAGGCTCCTCTGTCCATGGGATTCTCTTGGCAAGAATACTGGGGTGGGTTGCCATTTCCTTCTCCAGGGGATCTTCTTGACCCAGGAGGAATTGAACCCGCATCTTCTGTGTCTCCTGCATTGCAGGCAGATCCTTTACCACTGCACCAGTTGGGAAGCTCTATACAGGCAGTTTTCTGACCTCCTGTGTCAAGCACCACTTAGAGAACATTCTCTCAGAGTAGATGGGAAAGATGCCTTTTCTGACTCCATCTCACCCTTCAGCTACGAGGACATTTCTTTGCCACCATTTCAACAGAAACGCCTCAAAGCAATTTTCTATATTATTTCTAATTCCTCTCTTCACATTTTCTTTTAAATCCCTTGTACTCTGACTACTTGGAGAAGGAAATGGCAACCCACTCCAGCATTCTTGCTGGAAAATCCCTTGGCCAGAGGAGCCTAGTAGGCTACAGTCTATGGGGTCTCAAAGAGTTGGACATGACTGAGCGACTTCACTTTCACTTCACTTCACTCCAACTGTTACCTTCACTGAAATTGCTCCTGTCAAGATCACCAGTGTTGTGAAAACCATGGTCAAATGTTCAATTCTCATGTTGTTTGTCTTGCTGCAGTATTGGACATGGTTGGATGCATGTGGAATATTTTCTTGTTTTGCCTTCTGGGTCACCAAGATTCTGCCAGCTTCACTGGTTGCTCTTTCTCAGCATACTTTGCTGGTTCCTCCTTATCTGACTGGTCTCTCTTTTTAAAATTTATTTGTTTTTTAATTGAAGGATAATTGCTTTACAGAATTTTGTTGACTGGTCTGTTAATGTTGAGTGCCCCAGGGTTCAGTTCTTGGTCACCTTCTCTTACTTATCTAAATTCCCTTAGTGAGTCTATCCAGTTTCATAACATTAGGTACCATCTATAACAATTATAACTTCCAAATTTCTATCTCCAGCCTGGATCTCTCCCAAACACTTAAGTTGTCTTCCCTACTCAGACATCTCCAATTTAACCTGTCCAGGCAGAAAGCCTCATAACCCCTTCTCAAACTTCCTCCTCCCATAGTCTTCTCCATCTGTATTGATGGAGAGCCCATCCTTGACTCCTCTTGCTCCCATTCCACAGCAAGTCCATAAACAAATTCTGTTGACTGTAATTTTCACACATTTCTCACCACCCCTTTTGTTAAAGCCATAGTCAAAGTCACTGTCCTCTCTCACCTAAATTAATGAAACCTATCTTTGATGTATCTATCTGTTTTCCCCCTTCATTCCCTTTACCTGTTCTCAGTACAGTAGAACATTCCTGGTTAATTTAAATCACATAACTCCCCTGCTCAGAAATTTCCAACAGTTCCCAATGTCATTGAGACTAAAAGCCAAAGTCCTTCTGATGGCCTCCATGGACTGATATGATCTGGCCCCCTTACCTCTCTGTCCTTACATGCCACCACTTGGCATTCATGGAAATGCACTTCTGAGATCTGCTGCAGAGAATACTGACAGCTCCAGCTGCTGTGCTCTGAATCCATTGCTCAGTTTATGCCAAGTTCATGTTTCCCATGGCTGCTCTCAGTCAGTGACTGAGCATGGCCAGAATACTGAGGCAAGTCCATTCCTAGAAGATGTGGGATTCCTGTTTTGGAAGGCTTTGTCTTGAGGCCTCCTCATTGGCTTGTTCTGACTTTTCCTAGAACTGCACTGCATTCTGAGATTCTTCCTAACTTTCCCTCCCTCCTTCAGAAGGACAGACCTTCATCGTGCTGAGAGGCCCTCCCTCCCTCCTCCAGCTCCTCCTCTCTTCTTCCTCACAAGGGTTTCCCCTGTCAAATACATTGTGAGTACCTCTCAGAACTATGGAAAATGATGACACGTAATTTGTTATGTTAATTAAGCCATCGCCTTTCATTTAACATTTGTCAGTTATTTCTAATAGGTGGGTTCCAGAGTTTATTTTCACACTGAAGTTTGTTGACTGTATTGAGTCAAAGACATAAATATTTCATATTAGGTGCAAACAAACAAAAACCCCAAACAGAAAACCCAAACTCTGCCCCTCTGACAAGTAACTCCATTAGCTGAATCTGTCAAATATGAAATGGTTGTTCCAGCTTGTATTTTTTTGTGAAACTTCTAAATGAGCAGAACAACTTCAATTTAGCAATGTAGGATTGAAGAATTACTGTGTTTATAACTTCAAATGAAGCGTCAGTGTTGAAATGGATGGCAATTTTTATTCAATATGCAAAAATCCAAATAAATAAATTGAGTTATTTTTAAACTTTGAAGAACTATTTGATAAAGACAACCACTGAGGAATGTGAAATTTTACTTAGTGACGTTTTTGAGAGCCTAAGGTTATTGAAAAAACTCTTTTCTGTTTTAACAATGAAAATGTAGACTGAGGACCTATTCATTTGACTTCCTTCAAAGTAAACTATAAGCAATTGGAAATAATAAGTTATTATTGGGTATTACCAATGAGTCATCTTCAAAAAATTGTCTACCACTCTTTATTCTAGCTTTTGGGTCAGTATAATAGAAAAACATCCTAGATTGGCAAAGAAGGCTGTAAAACAACAACAAAAAGTTGTTAACTTATGTCACTAGTACTTACCCTTGTGAATTAAGGCTTTCTGATTCCTTAAAATTCAAAATAAAATATACTAGATATCAGGCTGATACAGTTATTATTTGTAATCTTAGTTTCGCGTTTTTATATTTATTGAACTAGTTTTATTTTTGTACTTACCCTTAAATAAGTAAATTATATTTTTATATAGTAAAATCTAATGCTATTCTCCTTCATGATTTTTTACACTTGCTGTCATGCTTAGAAAGAGGCCTTTCCTTCCAATATGACATAGCTGCTGCTAAGTCACTTCAGTCGTGTCTGACTCTGTGTGACCCCATAGACGGCAGCCCACGAGGCCCCCCCGTCCCTGGGATTCTCCAGGCAAGAACACTGGAGTGGTTGCCATTTCCTTCTCCAATGCATGAAAGTGAAAAGTGAAAGTGAAGTCACTCAGTCGTGTCCGACCCTCAGTGACTCCATGGACTGCAGCCTACCAGGCTCCTCCATCCATGGGATTTTCCAGGCAAGAGTACTGGAGTGGGGTGCCATCGCCTTCTCTGATGACATAGCTATTCACCCATATTTCCTTTGAATGCTTTTTTCTGATTTCATTTTTTTCTTTTACATTTGTATGGGGAAGCTATTGATTTTTGAATGTGCATTTTGACACAAACATTTTCCTGAATTCCCCTGTACATTGCAGTTACAATTATATAAAATGTTTATAGAATATAATATAAAAAATAAAAATCCTGTAGTTGCTTTAGATGGAGAGATTAAGGAAAGTTTTCTTCCTTCTTAGAAAACTTTAAAAGTATGATTATATTTTTCCTAAACAGGGAGAGAAAAGTCAGCAATTGATGGGTCCCGGCTCAAGTCCCAGTTCTACCTTTTTTCTAGCTGAGTGATCTTTGGCAAGATTCCTCTCAATTTCCTCACCCAGGGAGAAAAGAGAGTTTGGACAAATGATCTGTATGCTCTCTAGTAGCTCTGACATTCTTGGGTTGTACATTTTGACCAAACAGATCTCAATAATGACTTGCCAATTCAGATCAAAGCAGAAAACTGTTTTGTAGTTCTTGTAGATGGATTTCTTAAATGTCTTTTGAATTTTTTTTTACCAAGCAAGTGATAATCCCCTGTCCTGCTTCCAAAGTGGGTCACTATAAAGCCAGACATTGGAAAAGATAACTGCAGTGACATAATTGATTGTTTGATGTGTACTAGGAATGTTAACCCACTCCAATACTCTTGCCTGGAAAATCCCATGGATGGAGGAGCCTGGTAGGCTGCAGTCCATGGGGTCGCTGAGAGTCGGACACGACTGAGCAACTTCACTTTCACTTTTCACTTTTATGCATTGGAGAAGGAAATGGCAACCCACTCCAGTGTTCTTGCCTGGAGAATCCCAGGGACGGGGGAGCCTGGTGGGCTGCCATCTATGGGGTCGCAGAGAGTCAGACACGACTGAAGCGACTTAGCAGCAGCAGCAGCAGCAGGAATGTTAACCTGCTGCAGAATTCACATACTTGTTATAGTTTGTGGAATGTGCTCTGGGGAAATGAGTCTGCGTAAGCCTGGGGACTCAAATACATGCACTGCTACCCTCCCCTTACCTCCCTCTTTTCAGCAATGGTTCACAGCCTTCGACATGAAGTGTCTATTCTATTTGCTAAAAGTACATCACCTTCCAGCTCTCCTGGTTCTCATCTGTAACTGGTCACTATATTTACTTGCATTTCAGCTAAAATGTACCAAAGTGAAGTTGTCAAAAACACTAGAATGCCCTTGCGGTAATTGGATTTTCTGCTCTGACTTGGGAACATAAGAGATGTATTAAATGGAACATGCCAAAATGCTAAGGCAGCATGAAGGACACCATCTGTCACAATATTTTTCTAGTTAATTTTAAGTGAGCAAAAGATTAAAAATATGTTTTCTTAGTCCTTGCATCTTCACAGAGGAAATCTATTAAAACAGAAGCTGTGACGTTTGCCATCCCCTTATCTGTCTCCCTAAGTTACCAACATTTAAATGAGGTTATGAATCATCAAGGCAGGGAAAGGGGGGTTGGAGGAGGGAGAGTGTTGGGAAAGTGATAGAATTCTTCACTGTTTTAGTTTTCTACTGCTGCTGTAATGAATTACCACAAACTTAGCATCTTAAACAGACACATTTATAGTATAGTTCTGTAAGTTAAAAATCTGAAATGGGTCTCACTGGGCTAAATTTCAGATGTCCAGAATGCTGCATTTTTTTCTGGAGGCTCTGGGAAAGAGTTCATTTCTTTGCCTTTTCCAGCTTCTAGAGGCCACCTAGATTCTTTGACTCATGGCCCCTTTGTCCATCTTTAAAGCCAGTGATTTTGCATCTCTCTGGCAGAAGGAGCATTGCTGAAATACATAATAGGTGACAAGTAGAGCCAGAATAGAAGTTGTTAGATGAAAGTGAACTGTAATGGTAAGCCTGTAGACTTTTATTAATCTCAGCATAGCTTATATCTCACAGGCCCAATTCAACAGTTGGTGACCAGTTCAACATTCATTTTTGTTGTTGAGATCTAGTTGACCTATAACATTGTACAAGTTTAAGGTGTTCAGGGAGTCATACATGACTGAGCGATTAACACTTTCACTTTCAAGGTATACAGTGTGTTCATTTGACACACTAATATGTTGCAATAAATATATCACTGTAGTGTTAGCTAACACTTCCGTCATCTCACATAATTAACATTTCATTTTTGTGGTGTGAGCATTTAAGATATACTCTTTCAGCAACTTTGAAGTGTATAATGAAGTATTGACTGTGCTGTGCATTAGATCTCTAGAATATGTTCATCTGTTAACTGCAAATTTGAACCCTTTGACCAACATCTCCCCAGTTTTCCCAACCTCTGGCTCTCTGTTTCTAGGAGTTTAGCTTTTATATATTACACATACAAGTGAGATCGTACAGTACTTTTCTCTGTTTGACTTACCTCACATAGCATAATTAATGCCCTCAAGCTTGGTCCATGTTGTTGCACATGGCAGGATTTGTTCTTCCATGCCTGAGTGATATATATTCCATTTGGATGTGTGTGGATGTGTGTCTGTGCATGTGCCATCTTCTTCATTCATTCATCTGTTGATGGACACAGGTTGTTTTCATGTCTTGGCTATAGTGAATAATGCTGCGATAAATGTGACAGTGTAGATAAGTTTTCAGTATGCTGTTTTCATTTCCTTCAGATACAGCCAGAAGTAGTATAGCTGGACCAGATGGTACTTCTATTTTTAGATTTTTAAGGAACCCTCCATACTGTTTTCTATATAGTTGTTGCATCTATTTAAATCCCTAGTAACAGTGCACAAGGGTTCCCTTTTCTCCACATCCTTGCCAATGCTTGTGATCTCTTGATTTCTTGATGATAACCATTTCAACAGGTATTGATATCTATTGATTTCCCTTTGAAACATGTTTATATTATTTCTAAATTTTTTCTATTAGAAAAAATCCTATTTTGCACAGTTATGATTATTTCCACGAGAATAAATTTTTACAGGAGGAGCTACAAGGTAAAAGATGATGTGTATTTTTAAGACCTTTGATAAATCATACCAACCTGTTGTGATGGTTGTTTAGTCACTAAGTCATGTCCGACTCTTTGCGATTCCATGGGCTGTTTTATCAGATACAGTGTCCGACTCTTTGCAATTCCTTAGACTGTAGCCCGCCAGGCTCTTCTGGCCATGGGATTTCCCAGGCAAAAATGCTGGAGTGGGTTGCCATTTCCTTCTCCAGGGAATCTTCCTGACCCAGGAATTGAACCTCTGTTTCCTGCATTGGCAGGGGGATTCTTTACCACCGAGCCACCATGTTGTGGTTTAAGACTTAAAATTAAGGATCAAGTTTTTGTTCTGCCTTGACTTCTGATGGGGCTTCCCAGGTGGTGCTAGTGGTAAAAGGAGCCACCCGCCAAGGCAGGAGATGTGAGAGATGGGGGTTCGATCCCTGGGTCGAGAAGATCCCTTTGAGGAGGATACAGCAACCCACTCCAGTATTCTTGCCTGGAGAATCCCATGGACAGAGGAGCTTGGCAGGCTACAACCCATGGGGTCACAAAGAGATGGACATGATATCTGATAAAATCAGGAGGGCCTTGACTGGCCTAATTGCAAGTTCCCCTGTCCACTCTGCTCCTGTGAATAAGTTAAAACCTTCCTTATTACAGGGACTAAATGCAGTTACTGCTTATTCCTCAGCATGGGTTTCAGTTCCCTGCCAGCCTGTGAAATCATTCAAACAAGCCAATTGCATCCTTTCATGGTGACCAAGGCAACCTACACTCTTGATGCTGCAAATCCTGCTTTCCACAACCATTGCACATTCCTTGTGTTGACAAGTACAAAACTTGTGTGGCCCTGCCTGGCAGGCAATGTCCTCCTCTCCTGGGATGTAAGTAAAGTGACTGATAAAATGCTATAGATTTCATGTTTCCAGTGTCCAGCATCACATGATTGACCCTAGGGCAGGGATCCCTTCATCATCAATGAGTGAAGAGGAGGCACTTGAAAATACCTAGGCTTCAGAAACACTGAAGATATTTTATGATGGTTTTGCTGAAGCATTTGGGATCATAATATGTACAAATCTTATGAAACTTAAGAATCCTATTTCCAGAAAAAAAGAGTTGGTGATCAAACATACACACTCTGCATACAATTTCAGGGATCCTCTGAAGCACCCAGAATAACTGACTTTATGAGTTCATGAAATTTTGCTATGACATAAAAACAC
Organism: Bos indicus; assembly: GCF_029378745.1. NCBI lineage: Eukaryota > Metazoa > Chordata > Mammalia > Artiodactyla > Bovidae > Bos > Bos indicus. The sequence goes on along the minus strand of NC_091789.1, from coordinate 31,323,741 downwards.
TGAGTATCATTTTTTGCTCAGTTTAAAAATGAGTCCATTTGAATCCTTTTCCATGGAAAATGTGTTTCTACTCACATTCTAAGATATTTTTGTAACAATATCACTACATATATCACTGTATAGCACCTAATGTTAGATATGCGGGAAGAACAGCTCCTATTATTCAATCAAAAGAATAGTGTCTTGTTTGTTTGTTTTGTTTTTTGAAAACACTAGAAAAAAGTTGGAAGGCTACAGGCTTTTTACTTTGTTGCATGTGTCTGTGTTAGGCCCTGTGCCAAGCGTTTTATAAGGAATATCTCCTTTGATCTTCAAGTTTATAAGGATGATGAATGTAGATTGCCTATCACATGGAAGATATTCCATTAATTGAGAAGCAATGAAGTATAGTAGATTGGGTTTTGGCAATAGAGAGACCTGGACTTGAATCTTGATGTTTCTACAACATAACCTTAGGCAATTAACCTCTCAGAGTTTCAATTTTCTCATATGTAAAATGGAAACAACAGCAATACTACTACTAACCTTTAATGATGTATGTGTATTAAAAGTGCTAATATATGTTAAGCACCTACTTTAGTGCCTAGTATTAGTAGACCTCAATAAATTTTCAATATTACCACCTCTCTTTCACAGATGTGGAAACAGGGCCAGAGAGGTAACTTGCTAAATGCCACATAGCTAATAACTTATCAAGGTCATAGAATTAATATCAGAGTCTGAGTCAAGTGATAGATGACTGTTCATAGATTATAATTAGGTTAATTTCAGAATGTGTACAATTTTCTATAATTTCTATTAGCATACTAACATCCATCAACAAAATGAAAGCTTGGACTGGGGAATAGTGACAGGATATTTGATGAGAAATAGATGAACAGTTGTAGCTGTGACATCTTGAGAATGCTCAAGGAACAAGGGCTCAATGGGAAAACATTTAGGAAATTTGAGATGGTAACTTGCTCTCTGAGCTTCTATTGTGGCCCCTCGGGGGCCTCCTCAGCAGTGATAGAACTGTGCCTTGGGGTATGTTTCAGACAACTGAGATTTGCTGTACTTTTTCCTCATTTTAGTCCTATATCTAAAGAGGTATGTGTGTGTGTGCTAAGTTGGTTCCAACTAATTTCAATGCTATGGACTGTAGCCTGCCAGGCTCTTCTGTCCATGGGATTCTCCAGACAAGAATGCTGGAGTGAGTTGCTATGCCAAATCCAGGGGACCTTCCTGACCCACAGTTTGAAGCTGCATCTCTTATGTCTCCTGTGTTAGGCAGATAGGTTTTTTTACCACTAGCCCCACCTGGGAAGCCCCAAAAAGGTATCAGTTCAGTTCAGTTCAGTTCAGTCACTCAGTCGTGTCTGAAACTTTGAGACCCCATGAACCGCAGCATGCCAGGCCTCCCTGTCCATCACCAACTCCCAGAGTCCACCCAAACCCATTTCCATTGTGTTGGTGACGCCATCCAACCATCTCATCCTCTTTTGTTCCCTTCTCTTCCTGCCCTCAATCTTTCCCAGCATCAGCGTCTTTTCATATGAGTCAGCTCTTCGAATCAGGTGGCCAAAGTATTGGAGTTTCAGCTTCAACATCAGTCCTTCCAATGAACACCCAGGGCTGGTCTCCTTCAGGATGAACTGGTTGGATCTCCTTGCAGTCCAAGGGACTCTCAAGAGTCTTCTCCAGCACCACAGTTCAAAAGCATCAATTCTTCAGCACTCAGCTTTGTTTGTAGTCCAGCTCTCACATCCATACATGACCACTGGAAAAACTATAGCCTTGACTAGATGGACCTTTGTTGGCAAAGTAATGTCTCTGCTTTTTAATATGCTGTCTAGGTTGGTCATAGCTTTCCTTCCAAGGAGCAAGCGTCTTTTAATTTCATGGCTGTAATCACCATCCACAATGATTTTGGAGCCCAGAAAAATAAAGTCAGCCACTGTTTCCACTGTTTCCCCATCTATTTGCCATGAAGTGATGGGATTGGATGCCATGATCTAGAGGTATACTTATCTTCATTTAACACGTGATGAAATTGAGGCTCTGAGAGGTTTAAGAACTCGTGTAAGTTCACCAAATGTGAAGTAGTGGAGGCTAGAATGCAAAGCAGGACCCTCTGACTGCTCTTACGTAAACTGGATGCAGAATAAGACCATTATAATTATATAATAATAAAAACAACAACAATTATAATTACCAAGTATTAAGTGTTTACTGCGTGCTAGCACTCTACATGAGGTATCCGATTTAATCCTCTCCAGCATCAGAAGACAATTATTACTGGCAGAAGGAAGAGGAAACAAGTTCAAAGAGGCTAAGTAACTTGTTCAGCCAGTGATCCTAAAGCAAGGAGGTAGAGCTAGATTACAAACTCACATTCTTACTCCGGGAAGAAAGTCCTGGTGAAAACACAGGCGAGTTGAACTTGAATAGAAATAAAGTTTTTCATTGAAAAAATATTGAAAATAGCTTTCTATAGCACTAGTGGTTTAGAACAATGATACTTTCAATACCTACCTAATGCAAATGCCTGTTATAGATGGAACTAAGGATAATCTACCATCCTATCTACTTTTGCTAGAAAATGCTATAGAAATAATTGACTATAAATATATTTTGGTTGGAGAAGGCAATGGCACCCCACTCCAGTACTCTTGCCTGGAAAATCCCACGGACAGAGGAGCCTGGTAGGCTGCAGTCCATGGGGTCGCTAAAAGTCAGACACGACTGAGTGACTTCACCTTCACTTTTCTCTTTTCATGCACTGGAGAAGGAAATGGCAACCCACTCCAGTATTCTTGCCTGGAGAATCCCAGGAACGATGGAGCCTGGTGGGCTGCCGTCTGTGGGGTCGCACAGAGTCGGGCACGACTGAAGTGACTTAGCATAGCATAGCATAGCATAGCATAGCATATTTTGGTTATTTTATAAATCTTTTTATGAAATATAAAACTTACAGCCAGTAACATAAGTATACAAAAATTTGAATATTTGTAAATAAAATACATGTGTAACTAGCAATCAAATAAATAAGAATATTGCCAGTACCTAGATGCCCCGAGAGACCCTTCTGTTCATGTACTCCTTCCATGTATATAAATGTTTAGATCTTGAATTCCTGAAATAAATCTGACCCGAGCAAAATGGATAATCCTCTTAATTTATTTTTTGGATTTGGTTTGCTGCTATTTTGTTTAGGGCTTTATATCTATACCCATTAGTGAGACTGGCTTATAATTTTCCTTTTTAATGTCATCTTTTCAAGTTAGGGTATTCAAGTCATGTTAACTTCATAAAATGAGTTGGAGGTGTACTCTCTTTTTACATCTTCTGGAACATTTGTTAAAGACTGAAAGTTTTCTTCCTCCAATGAGTGACAGAACTTGAACAGTGACAATGAAGTTCATCTGTATGACTGTGTGTGTGTGTGTATGTGTGTGTGTGTGTGCGCGCATGTAATAGTCACACAGATGTTCATATGTTCTGTTTCTTCTTGAAGCCATTTTGATAAGTTGAAATTTTTTAGGAGCTTCCCCATTTTTCGTTTACACTTTCAGACTTATTGGTAGAGTTATTCTTAATAAAGTCTTTTTTCTCATGTCCTATTTGTAGTCATATCCCCTTTTCATTGCTTAGATTTAATGTTTTATCTTGTAATCATTCTTACCATAAGACTATACATTTTGATTGTTTATCAATAACCAATTTTTGTTTTTTGATCTTCTTTATTTCTGTTTTCTCTTTTCTTATATCATCACCTCTATTTTCTTGGGGGAATTTATTTTACTCTTAATTTAAACCTCATTTCTTTTTAATTATCCTTTTTCTAACACATGCTATCAAGGCTATATAATTCTCTTTAAGTGCTGATTTAGCTGTATATCATTAGTCTTGATATGTAGTATTTTTATTACAGCTTAGTTCAAAAATTAAAAAAATTATCATTTCTTATCCTTTGACTATGGATTATTTAGAAGTGTATTTCTTAATACTCAGGGATTTTTCTGTTGTTTTAATTTCTCACTCAATTGTCCTTTGGTCAGAGAACATACTCTATAAGGTTTCATTGCTCTAAAATCTACTGACACTTGCTTTATGGCCCATGGTATATAGTATTTTTGATAAATATTCTATATGTTCTTGAAGTGAATGTATTTTCAATTCTACTGGAAAATATATTTTCCAATTGTTTTATTCAATAATTAAACATTTTTACTAGTTCATTTTCATTTATGAGGTTGTTAATATTTTTCCATGTATTGTTGAGGATCACTCTGTCAATAACACAGTTATGCATTAAAATATTCTGGTATGATTGTACATCTGTCTAGTTTCCCTTGTATTCAATTTTGGTTTATGTATTTTTAGTTTTGGGCTTCCCTGGTGGCTCAGTGGTAAAGAATCTTTCTACCAATGTAGCAGACAAAGGATCAATCCCTGAGTTGGGAAGATCCCCTGGAGAAGGAAATGGCAACCCATTTCAGTATTCATGCCTGGAAAAGCCTGTAAACAGAGGAGCTGGGCAGGCTATATAGTCCATGGGTCATGAAAGAGTCAGACACAACTTAGTGACTAGACAACAACAAATTTTTAGTTTATGTTAGTAGTTCTATACAAATTTGGAATTGTTTATGCTTACTGATTATTTAAACCTTGTATCATTAAGTAGTGATCCTCTTTATCTCTGTAATGATTTTGCATTAAAGAAAAAATTTTCTGATATTAATAAAGCTATGCCAGCTTTCTTTTGTTAGTGTTTAATATATTTCTCTATCCTTGTATTTCCAACTTTTAGATCATTATGATTTAGATTTGTTTCTTGTAAATACCCTGTGCTGCTATTTTTTTAAAAACATCCAGTCTTATAATCCCCTTCTTATAACTGGAGCAGTTTGTCCATTTTTACTGATGGTAACTACCATTGTTTTATTTTGAGCTTTTTGTCTTGCCTGTTCTATATTTTGTGTTTTTTTTTTCTTTCTTGATTTCAATTCAGTTCAGTCACTCAGTCGTGTCCAACTCTTTGCAGCCCCATGGACTCCAGCATGCCAGGCTTCCCTGTCCATCACCAACTCCTGGGACTTGCTCAAACTCTTGTCCATTGAGTTGGTGATGCTATACAACCATCTCATCCTCTGTCATCCCCTTCTTCTCCTGCCTTCAGTCTTCCCAGCATCAGGGTCTTTTCCAATGAGTCAGTTCTTTGCATCAGGTGGCCAAACTATTGGAGCTTCAGCTTCAGCATCAGTCCTTCCAATGAATATTCAGGACTGATTTCCTTTAGGATTGACTGATTGGATCTCCTTGCAGTCGAAGGGACTCTCAAGAGTCTCTCCAACACCACAGCTCAACAGCATTAATTCTTCAGTGCTCAGCTTTCTTTATAGTCCAACTCTCACATCCATACATGACTACTGGAAAAACCATAGCTTTGATTTTTCTTGACTTCAACTGGACTGATCATCTCATTCCATTTTTTTCCCCTCAACTGGTTTCACATTATGCATTCTATTTCTATTCTTGAGGTTGAGTTTCCCCAGGCATCCCAGATGTTGCAAAACTGGGTTGCACTTCAATGTTAAAGATTGTTTGTTTTTATTTCACTTTAACTTTGGAAGTGAAGTCTTTTGGGGTTTTAGCCTTAAAGGGATGATTTATCAGAGTTTCTGATTTTGGTAGCCCCTGGGTTTTGATTTTGATTTCTCTAGGCTTGCAAAATCACCAAAAGTATAGCTGAATTCCTCAGCTTTTCCTCCTAGAGAGGTATATACTCTTAGAGCTCAGAGATAGGTATATACCCTTAGAGGGCTTCCCTGGTGGCTCAGGCAGTAAAGAGCCTTTCTGCAGTGCAGGAGACCCAGGTTCTATCCTTGGGTTGGGAAGATCCCCTGGAGAAGGAAATGGTAACTCACTCAAATATTCAGTAATGGTAACCCACTCCAGGGTCCAGTAAATCAGCCACCCCTGATGGCTCAGTTGGTCAAGAATCTGCCTCTAATGCAGGAAACCCTGGTTCGATTCCTGGGTCAGGAAGATCCACTGGAGAAGGGATAGGCTACCCACTCTAGTATTCTTGGACTTCCCTGGTGACTCAGTTGGTAAAGAATCTGCCCGGCAATGTGGGAGACCTGGGTTCGATCCCTGGGTTGGGAAGATCCCCTGGAGAAGGGAAAGGCTACCCACTCCAGTATTCTGGCCTGGAGAATTCCATGTACTGTATAGTCAATGGGGTTGCAAAGAGTTGGACACGACTGAGTGACTTTCACACAGCACAGCATATACCCTTAGAGCTAAGAGATAGGTATATACCCTTAGAGTTAAGATGGCTTTGCATTCTTCTCCAGGTTCTATTTGTCCCCGTGATTTTGGCTGCTGGCCATTTCTCACTATATTATTAGTTTTTCAGTGCTTTAAAAAGATGTTCTTAATATTTTTACATTTTTCTTATCCTCAGTGGTAGAGATGGCTCAATTGTTTGTTTTGCCTGTTGTAAAGGAAAAGTCCTAAATATCCGTTCAATGTTAGCAATCCTTTGATCTTTGTTACTACCTCCAGGTAGGTTCTATTACCCTTGTTTGGAAGACAGGGGAACCCAGACTGAGTTAGGACAGGCAACTTGTATGTAGTGAAGCTGGCCTGGGAACCCCAGCCTATTGGATAATAAACCTGGTGTGCATGTCACTATACTATGAAGTCTGTTTTAAAATAAGTTGAGTCATGTAGTTGTGTGTAGTTCACATGATAATTTGAATTTCTTCTGCTAGGAAAGACAATTTTTACTGAGACAATCTTTGTAGGGCATGAATTATATAGACATGGCACTTTTGAAAAATGTACTATAGAACTATTTAAAAGAATGATAGTTAAAAATATTGGCAGTCTGGTAAAATCCCACTATTAAGAAAAGAAATGAGCCAATGGTAAATTCATGTGTCCAGAACAGGGCTATTACTTTTCACATGGTTAAGTTATCCTTGATCACTATTTTATGCATTGAAAAACAAACTCCTGGTTTGAGACAGTTTTGTTGAAAAGCAAATGTAAGTGTTTTAATGGGACTGAGAATATGAAATTTGAATATCAAATTTTTACCAACATCCCTTTGGTGTTGAGTGACTAATAATTTCCTTAATTAAATTCAGAAGTTAATTTTTTTTAGAACACAGAGAATGCTAATTTCATAAAGGGAAATCTGATCAAATCTGAGAGGAAGGCTCTGTGTTGGGTTACATCTGGCCTGGAATTATATGATGACTGCATTCACTACCCAGTATTGGGTTATATATATATATATATATATATATACACACACATATACATACAGAGTATTTTCAGCAAACTGGCTATTTCAAGATGGTGTGAGAGGGCAAGAGAATCTGAAGAGAGTTACAGTCAGATTTGTAAAGGTTAATTATGTAGTAGGTTTTTTGGACTAATGAGAAGACTCTTGAGAGTTCCTTGGACTGTAAGGAGACGCAACCAGTCCATTCTAAAGATCAGTCCTGGGTGTTCATTGGAAAGACTGATGCTAAAGCTGAAATTCCAATACTTTGGCCAGCTCATGTAAAGAGTTGACTCATTGGAAAAGACTCTGATGCTAGGAGGGATTGGGGGTAGGAGGAGAAGGGGGCGACAGAGGATGAGATGGCTGGATGGCATCACTGACTGGATGGACATGAGTTTGAGTGAGTTCCTGGAGCTGGTGATGGACAGGGAGGCCTGGTGTGCGGCAATTCATGGGGTCGCAAAGAGTCGGACACGACTGAGTGACTGAACTGAACTGAACTGAGGGAAGTAACAAGAAGGGCAGATAGTATAAACTATTTCAAACAAGACATAATTTCATTAAAAGCAATATTATTTATGAGTATGGTTAGGTAGTATATATCACATCAGTGATTTATTGACAGAAAGAAATTCAGGGAAGTATGATTCTAATTTTCAAGAGTGCCTTTTAATGGAAGTGCAATCATGGATTGTCAGAACTGAAGAGATGAGGAAACTGAGGCTCAGACAATGATGGCCAGCCCAATTCTCTTTTTGGTATACAATTTACTTTTTCTTGCATGAAGTGAGAGTAGGAAATCAGATATTGCCTACACTTGGCCTCTCTAATGCTTGTTTTCACAAATACTATCAGGGCAAAATTCCAGGTAAGAAAGATTCCTCAAGGTTTGTAATGTTAATCAGTGAATCCACCCTGAATTTGTAGAGTGGCTTTTTTCTATTCACAAGTGCAAAATTAGTGTTGCATGATGCTCAGTTTTGAATGTTAAAATGAAGATGCTTTTGACAAAGAGTAATTCCAGATATTGTTTCAAATAGTAGCTAGTGAGTTGTAGATCTTTAGCAGTTATGAATTGAAATGTTTAGTTAACTACTTACGAATCAGAGTGGAAAATGAGGCTAGTTATTTCTACAACTAAATACCATGTGGGCATTTAAAGCACTTTGTGTTGAATAATAGGGTGGGAAGATATTAAAACTTATGCCTGTTGCACCTGTTAGTCATCTGCTCTCTGGGTCTAGTCTCCTTTGCTTGTTAAGTTCCTGACCCAACAAGTATCAGGCAAACAATACCTGCTGCTGCTGCTGCTAAGTGGCTTCAGTCGTGTCCGACTGTGAGACCCCATAGACGGCAGCCCACCAGGCTCCCCCGTCCCTGGGATTCTCCAGGCAAGAACACTGGAGTGGGTTGCCATTTCCTTCTCCAGTGCATGAAAGTGAAAAGTGAAAGTGAAGTTGCTCAGTCATGTCTGACCCTCAGCGACCCCATGGACTACAGCCTACCAGGCTCCTCCATCCATGGGATTTTTCAGGCAAGAGTACTGGAGTGGGTTGCCACTGCCTTCTCCGCAAACAATATTTAGACTAGGGTAAAAGGTTAGTTAATGCAGCTTGACTTTCATGATGAAAGCTGACCCCACTGAATATCCTAAACTGCTTTTGGTTGGTCATTTAAACACAATCAAGATATTCCCCTGATGACTTAGATGGTAAAGAATCTGCCTGCAATGTAGAAGGCCTGGGTACAATCCCTGGAATGGGAAGATCCCGTGGAGAAGGAAATGGCAACCCACTCAAGTATTCTTGCCTGGAGAATTCCATGGACAGAGGAGCCTGGCAGGCTACAGTCCATGGGGTTGCAAAGAGTCAGACACAATTGAGCAACTAACACTTTCACTTTTCAAAATATTCCCCAAGCAAACATATGGTTTCTCATTAAGGGTTTCATTGCTAGAGATTTCCTTATTATAATGGCTAGTTGTGATTTGTGTCAGTTTGAACAAACTGGAAGACATGACTTTTTTTCAAAAATACAATTTAATTTTTAATTAAAACAAATATATGCTTATTCTTAAAACTTTGCAATACATATACAGAATGACAAAAAATAACTGATAATTTTTAAACCTAGAGGAAACAGTTAATATGCCCGTGCATTTTCATTCAGTCTTTTATTTCTGTGTATGTGTGTGTACATACCCTTTACATGTTTGGGATACTAATGCATATGCACTTTTATTTCTTGGTTTTTCACTTAACTTTGTATCATATGTATTTCATCATGTCACTAAATGAACATAATATAATTATTCTGTTATTGAATACTTCTGCCTTTCTAATCTTTGACTATTATTAATATGTATTTTATGTACTAATTATCTAGTTATTCTGTCTCTGATTACTTTCTTAAGATCAGTCCCTAGAGATGGAATTATTGGGTCAAAGGGTACAGCACGTTTTATTTTTATTTTGTTAATTTTAATTGGAGGCTAATTACTTTACAATATTGTGGTGGTATTTGCCATACATTCACATGAATCAGCCATGAGTGTACATGTTTTTCCCCATCCTGACCCTCCCTCCCACCTCCTTCCCTATCCCATCCTCAGGGTCATCCCAGTGCACCAGCCCTGAGCACCCTGCCTCATGCATCAAACCTGGACTGACGATCTGTTTCACATATGATAATATACATGTTTCAATGCTATTCTCTCAAATCATCCCACCCTCCCCTTCTCTCACAGAGTCCAACAATCTGTTCTTTACATCTGTGTCTCTTTTGCTGTGTCGCATATAGGGTCATCGTTACCATCTTTCTAAATTCCATATATATGCGTTAATATACTGTATTGATGTTTTTCTTTCTGACTTAATTTCCTCTGTATAATAGGCTCCAGTTTCATCCACCTCCTTAGAACTGATTCAAATGTATTCTTTTTAATGGCTGAGTAATATTCCATTGTGTATATGTACCACAGCTTTCTTATCCATTCGTCTGCTGATGGACACCTAGGTTGCTTCCATGTCCTGGCTATTGTAAACAGTGCTATGATGAACATTGGGGTACACATGTCTCCTTCAATTCTGGTTTCCTCGGTGTGTATGCCCAGCAATGGGATTTCTGGGTCGTATGGCAGTTCTATTTCCAGTTTTTTAAGGAATGTCCACACTGTTCTTCATAGTGGCTCTACTAGTTTGCATTCCCACCAACAGCGTGAGAGGGTTCCTTTCTCTCCGCACACTTCCCAGCATTTATTGCTTGTAAACTTTTGGATAGCAACCATTCTGTCTGGCGTGAGATAGTACCTCATTGTGGTTTTGATTTGCATTTCTCTGATAATGAGTGATGTTGAGCATCTTTTCATGTGTTTGTTAGCCATCTGTATGTCTTCTTTGGAGAAATGTCTGTTTAGTTCTTTGGCCCATTTTTTGATTGGGTCGCTTATTTTTCTGGAATTGAGCTGCAGGAGTGGCTTGTATATTTTTGAGATTAATTATTTGTCAGTTGCTTCATTTGCTATTATTTTCTCCCATTCTGAAGACTGTCTTTTCATCTTGCTTATAGTTTCCTTCATTGTGTAAAAGCTTTTAAGTTTAATTAGGTCCCATTTGTTTATTTTTGCTTTCATTAAATAAATGCTTTTGGTACATATTGTTGACACTGCAGCAACTATATTTCAAGTGGCTAATTACTACCACAAAACAGTATAGCCATAGACACTGCATTAAAAAATCCTTGCCAATTATATAGGCTGAAAATGACATTTCCATGTTGATTTTAACTGTAGTTTAAATTACTAACAAAGCTGACTCTATCCTCACATGTTCTATTTTGGGGAATATTAATGGATCTCAATTTGTTTGAGTTATCTCTATATTTACAATGTTAACCCTTTTAATGCCATGGTTTAGAAAACATTCTTCCCTTTATCTTACATTTTTCCAAATTTTTAGTCCTAAATTTTGAAATTTTTATGGAAGCAAATTTATGTATTTTTTTCCTTGTGATTCCTTTCATTGATTGTATGCTTAGCCAATCCTTTTTCATTCCAAGACATTTAAATATTCACATATACTGTCTATGGTTTCAGGTTTTTTTTCTAATTTTGATAATTTTATCCATGTGGATTTTATTTTGGCTCAAGCATGATGTAAAGATGAAGAGTTAGTTTCATTTGTTCCTAAATAGTTAATTCCCACAATACCATTTATTGAATAATCCACCTCTTCCTCTTTTGCTCTCCATTTTCTTCATACAATATGTTAGGATTTTCTATGTGCTCTCTCATCTTTCTCCTTGATATTTATTTGATTTATGTTATTAATCCAATATTTTAATTATTATAGCTTGATAATAGATTTTTAACATTTTTCAAAGTAAGCTTACCCCTTTTTCTTTTGTTTTTCTAATATTTCATACTTCCTCTTGCTTGATTTTTCTTCCAGATAGAATTTAGAATAACATTGGAAAGTTCCCAAGCAACCCTGCTGGTATTTTTTCCATTGATATTATTATTAGAAAAAATGATAAATTACACATTATCTTGGAAACTATTATCATCTTCCTAATAGCTGCTCTTTTCATTCAGATACACAGTTTGTCCCTCCGTTGTGAAAATTATGTATATTTCTCAGCAATGTTTTCTAGTTTTATTTTTTTAATTGAAGCATAATTTAGTTACAATATTATATTCATTTCAGATGTACAACACAGCTTTTCAAAATTTTAAAAATATACTCCATTTAAAGTTACATAAAATGCCCTGTGCTTTACAATGTATCTTTGCAGTTTATTTGCTACATAGTAGTTTGTACCTTGTTTTCTATTTGTCTTCATATAACTGACATGTATTTCATATAAATACAATTATCAACATGTGGTCCACTGGAGAAGGGAATGGCAAACCACTTCAGTATTCTTGCTTTGAGAACCCCATGAACAGTATGGAAAGGCAAAAAGGTAGGACACTGAAAGATGAACTCCCGAGGTTGGTAGGTGCCCAATATGCTACTGGAGATCAGTGGAGAAATAACTCCATAAACAAAGAAGAGATGGAGCCAAAGCAAAAACAACACCCAGTTGTGGATGTGACTGGTGATAGAAGCAAGGTCTGATGCTGTAAAGAGCAATATTGTATAGGAACCTGGAATGTTAGGTCCATGAATCAAGGCAAATTGGAACTGGTCAAAAAGGAGATGGAAATAGTGAACATCAACATTTTAGGAATCAGAGAACTAAAATGGACTGGAATGGGTGAATTTAACTCAGATGAACATTATATCTACTACTGTGGGCAAGAATCCCTTAGAAGAAATGGAGTAGCCATCATAATCAACAAAAGAGTCCAAAATGCAGTACTCAGATGCAATCTCAAAAATGACAGAATAATCTCTGTTCATTTTTAAGGCAAACCACTCAATATCACAGTAATCCAAGTCTATGCCCAGACCAGTAATGACGAAGAAGCTAAAGTTGAATGGTTCTGTGAAGAACTACAAGACATCTTAGAACCAACACTCAAAATGGATGTCGTACACGGTCAGCAAAAACAAGACCGGGAGCTGACTGTGGCTCAGATCATGAACTCCTTATTGCCAAATTCAGACTTAAATTGAAGAAATTAGGGAAAATCACTAGACCACTCAGGTGTGACCTAAATCAAATCCCTTATGATTATACAGTGGAAGTGGGAAATAGATTTAAGGGACCAAATCTGATAGGTCGAGTGCCTGATGAACTATGGACAGAAGTTCATGACATTGTACAGGAGACAGGGATCAAGACCAACTCCAAGAAAAAGAAATGCTGAAAAGCAAAATGGTTATCTGATGAGGCCTTATAAATAGCTGTGAAAAGAAGAGAAGCGAAAAGCAAAGGATAAAAGGAAAGATATACCCACTTGAATGCCGAGTTCCAAAGAATAGCAAGGACAGATAAGAAAGCCTTCCTCAGTGATCAGTGCAAAGAAATAGAGGAAAACAATAGAATGGGAAAGACTAGAGATCTATTTAAGAAAATCAGAGACACCAAGGGAACATTTCATGCAAAGATGGGCACAATAAAGGACAGAAATGGTAGGGACCTAACAGAAGCAGAAGATATTAATAAGAGGTGGCAAGAATACACAGAAGAACTATTCAAAAAAGATCTTCATGACCCACACAATCATGATGGTGTGATCACTCACCTAGAGCCAGACATCCTGGAATGTGAAGTCAAGCAGGCCTTAGGAATTATCACTACAAACAAAACTAGTGGAGGTGATACAATTCCAGTGGAGCTATTTCAAGTCCTAAAAGATGATGCTATGAAAGTGCTGGACTCAATATATCAGCAAATTTGGAAAACTTAGTAGTGGCCACAGGACTGGAAAGGGTCAGTTTTCATTCCATTCCCAAAGAAAGGCAATGCCAAAGAACGCTCAAACTACTGCACAATTGCACTCATCTCACACACTAGTAAAGTAATGCTCAAAATTCTCCAAGCCAGGCTTCAGCAATACGTGAACCACGAACTACCAGATGTTCAAGCTGAATTTAGAAAAGGCAGAGGAACCAGAGATCAAATTGCCAACATCTGCTGGATCATCAAAAAGCAAGAGAGTTCCAGAAAAACATCTATTTCTGCTTTATTGACTATGCCAAAGCCTTTGACTGTGTGGATCACAATAAACTGTGGAAAATTCTCAAAGAGATGGAAATACCAGACCACCTGGACTACCTCTTGAGAAACCTATATGCGTGTCAGGAAGCAGCAGTTAGAACTGGACATGGAACAATAGACTAGTTTCAAATAGGAAAAGGAGTACATCAAGGCTGTATATTGTCACCCTGCTTATTTAACTTACATGCAGAGTAAATCATGAGAAATGCTGAGCCGGATGAAGCACAAGCTAGAATCAAGATTGTTCTGAGAAATATCAATAACCTGAGATATGCAGATGACACCACCCTTATGGCAGAAAGTGAGTAAGAACTAAAGAGCCTCTTGATGAAACTGAAAGAGGAGAGTGAAAAAGTTGGCTTAAAGCTCAACATTCAGAAAACGAAGATCATGGCATCCTGTCCCATGACTTCATGGCAAATAGATGAGGAAACAGTGAAAACAGTGGCTGACTTTATCTTTTTGGGGCTCCAAAATCACTGCAGATGGTGACTGCAGCCATGAAATTAAAAGACGCTTACTCCTTGGAAGGAAAGTTATGACCAACCTAGACAGCATATTAAAAAGCAGAGACAATACTTTGCCAACAAATGTCCATCTAGTCAAGGCTATGGTTTTTCCAGTAGTCATGTACGGATGTGAGAGTTGGATTATAAAGAAAGCTGTGCACTGAAGAATTGATGCTTTTGAACTGTGGTGTTGGAGAAGACTCTTGAGAATCCCTTGGACTGCAAGGAGATCCAATCGGTCCATCCTAAAGGAGATCAGTCCTGAGTGTTCATTGGAAGGACTGATGCTGAAGCTGAAACTCCAATACTTTGGCCATCTGATGTGAAGAGCTGACTCATTGGAAAAGACTCTGATGCTGGGAAGGATTGAGGGCAGGAGGAGAAGGGAATGACAGAGGATGAGATGGTTGGATGGCATCACTGACTCAGTGGACAACAGTTTGGGTGAACTCTGGGAGTTGGTGATGGACAGAGAGGTCTGATGTGCTGCAGTCATGGTGTCGCAAAGAGTCAGACATGACTGAGTGACTGAACTGAACTGAACAATTAACAAGTAGTTCATATTTTTTGATTGGTTATTTGCAGTCCAAATAAAAGCATTAATTTTGGTATACTCATCTTGTGGGCAGAGAAGACAATGGCACCCCACTCCAGTGTTCTTGCCTGGAGAATCCCAGGGATGGGGAAGCCTGGTGGGCTGCCATTTATGGGATCGCACAGAGTCGGACACGACTGAATCGACGTAGCAGCAGTAGCAGCAGCAGCAGCAGCAGCAGCAGCATCTTGTGGGCTTCCCTACTGGCTCAGACAGTAAAGAATCCACCTGCAGTGCAGGACACACAGATTCAATCCTTCAGTTGGGAAGATCCCCTGGAGAAGGGAATGGCAACCCACTCCAATATTCTTGCCTGGAGAATTCCATGTACAGAGGAGCCTGGTGGGCTACAGTCCATGGGGTTGTAGAGTGGGACTTATCTTGTACCTAAACTTTATATGAAAGTTGTACTATTTTGGCAGCTGTTTTGTGAAAAGAAACTATTATGAAAAGAAAAGCACTGAGAGACTTACCATTAGTTAATAAAATATATTTTAAAAGATATATTATTAGCCTTTAAATCAAGAATAAGTGACTCCTTAATGTACATATATATTTTTTCCACCTCTGGACTCTGTGAAAATATCTTGAGCTATACAACATTTCACTTTTTAACCTCTTCTTCTAATCAGAAACTTTCCAGTATTCCTTTGCCTTACACCTCTGCCTCAGCCTCCCTGAGATGCTGAGTTTTAAGTGTCTCAGGAACCACAGCTGCCTTTTTATTTCTGACTACTTCATTTATTTGAAAGCTGGTTTTTCCTGCAATAGCAGTCCTGAGTTCTTCCTGTGCCTTCCCACCACTTGATTCAATTTAGACTAAATTCAAAAGGCAGAACATGGCAATGGTCCAGCCACCCACCCTGTATTTTTTCTGCAGGCCTGATCAAGAGGTGGAAATGTGGGGTTGCTGATCTTCATCAGCCCACACCATCCCCTTTGTTTCCACTCGTCAGTTCCTGCCTCTCCGCCATTGCCCCCTCCTCCTCTCTCTGCCCTCCCTCACCCTGTGCCCAGGCTCCTAAATGTTTCTCTCACCACAAGATGGATTTAACAAACTCTTCAGCTTCTGTTCAAGCAATAAGGCAAGTCTGTTGCTGACACTGTTTTAAATATTTTTCTTTAGTATAAAGTCTTTTTAAACACAAATGATTTTGAACAGTTAAGCAGCAATCTTTTCTACAAAAACCTCATTAAATTCTGCTGTTTCTCAGCTCTTGGATTCTCATGTGACAGTTGATTCTAATCACTAACTAATTTATCTGGGAAAAAATGTATTCTTTGCCATCTTGGTACAGCAGGTAGTAAATTTAATAAGTAAATTATATTCTGAAAATATAATATGTGAGTATACTTAGGGACACATTTCACAGGAGCTTCTTAATGAGTTTGTATTGACATTTTTCAGAAAACAGTATTTAGTAACAGAACTATGGTTCCCTTCCACATTTATTGTAATTCCTTACATGAGTTTTACATTTCACAAAGTGTCTCTTTCAAAAGAGTCTATGTGTGCTAGGAGTTTGGTTGGACAGTGAAAATGATGTGCAATCCCAGAGATTTCATCATTACCATCCAAAAGCATTAAATTGTCCATACTTCTGTGTGAATGTACGTGGACACAAGCCCGTGGGGAAGTCAGGTCTAAAACTATGGGCCGAGTGATGTTTTAACATATTTATAACAAAGCACTGACACTTCCTTCAGCTTTTCTATTGCCATCTTCATTAATTAACCAACTATTAAAATTAGTGCAGCATCATGCACATTTGAGTTAAACAATGAGCCTTGATCCTTCCAACCTGAAGGGTGCCTAACTTTAAAATTTAGACCAGTGACCTAGTGCCACAGATTGATATCTCTATGCTTCTCTGCATGTGTGCGTGCGAAGTCACTTCAGTCATGTTGGACTGTTTGCACCCCTATCGACTGTAGCTCACCAGGCTCCTCTGTCCCTGGGATTCTCCAGGCAAGAATACTGGAGTGGGTTGCCATGCCCTTTTCCAGGGGGTCTTCCCGACCCAGTGATATCTCCTGTGTAGGCAGGCAGGGTCTTTACCACTAGCACCACCTACCAGGACCCTAACATCAGATTCTCTCAGGTCTCTAGTAGGATCCTATCTACTTCTGCATCAAGGCAATTTGAGAGTGAGAAACTACCTTTAATATAGCAAAGAGTCCAGTCTAGAGGTAAGTTACAGAATAACATCTCTATTTTCCATGCAGAGGAAATTGACCACTTTCATTTCATACATCATTTATACCATGATGTAGTGATTCTGTGAAATCACTGAACTATAAAAAGAACATATGAGACAGAAATATTTGTTGCTAGTTCTAAATGTTCTATAGGGTGTAAAGGTAGACATATAATTTCCTTTGTTCTGCATTTAAGGAAAAGATAACATATTTAAGAAAGAAAAGTATGTTAGAAACACTTTTTGTTGAAGAGTCTGAAATATAAAGGTACTTTTATTGAGAAAACTGAAGATATACTATATATATAGATACATTCAATTCTGTTAAGGGATTTATTCAAACCATTTTAGTAAAAGTATGGTTGATTAAATCATTCAGTACATGTCAAAGTATCTAATCTGCTTAACCCTCAAAAGTTAGGCGTATGTGTCAGAAATTTTACCCAGATCCACTATTTCACACTATTAAACTTTTGCTTGGAAAATAATTCATATTACCTAGGATATTTTATTAAAATTTGAGTCTTAATTATACAGTGGCATTAAATTTGGAGACTTTTAATTGGTCCTGTGGCATGTCAGCTTCCACTCACTTAAACAATGTCATTGGTATTTTTTTCTAATTAAAAATTTTAGTATGCTGTACATTCACACACACATACAGATGAAAAAAATTCACTAAACAATATGACTTGGAGAGCCATGAAAGGATAGTTGGCATAGGTGGGATTTATGGAAAGAAAGGATCAAACTGGAACTGGAGAGCCGGAGTGAGAATGTTTAAACGAGTAGAAGTTAATTTGGATAATCAATGGTTAAGAAATATCAGGCAAGCAGTTAATAAATGCTTTAGTTAGTAACCCAGCATGCTGGTTGACTTTTCAACCGTTAAAGATGCTTCACAGTTGCTTATGACCGTATTTTATGTACGTGTGTGTGCTCAGTTGGCTTCAGTCATGTCTCTTTGTGACCCCATGGACTATAACCCACCAGGCTCCTCTACCCATGGTATTTTCCAGGCAGGAATACTGAAGTGGGTTGCCGTACTCTTCTCCAGGGGGGGTCTACCAGATCCAGGGATTGAACCCACAAGTCCTGCATTACAGACGGGTTGTTTACCAACTGAGCCACCAGGAAAACCCTATTTTATGTACAGTATGTACATAATGTACTATGAATTTGGTTTTAAAAGCTTTCTTTTTCTCTCCCTGTGTGAGGTCAGAAAATACTTCTGATGGAATTTTTTAGCTAAAAAAATTAGCTGTTTTGATGCCCTGTGGGCTTTGTTTTGAACAAATGAGCACGATGACTGTTTCTATCCTGCTTTCTCTGAAACAATTTCCCTTGCAAGAGGGAACTGGGGAAGATCATTTGGAATAAGCATGAGAGCTTTTATATTGGCATTGTCTGATTTTGTGTGACAAGGAGGTTCACAAAACATCAAAGAGGGAAGAGAAGTTAGAAATTCGTGATTCTAACTTCATTTTACAGATGAGGGCCCTGAAACCTGGACATGGTGAGCACTTGACTTTGTCACTGACGTAGTTAGCTCTTCCTCCTATCTTTCTCTCCACTAGATCATGAGCCTCTTGAGAACAGGCACTGTTTTACTTATCCTTATGACACCTTGTGCTGGGGTGTGCTGGGGCTTCCAGGCAGTAGACACTCAATAAATATTTATTGAATGAATATGTTAAATGAATTGTTAGTCAAGATGAATTTTATAGGCCACTATACTCAGACATTGAAGTGGTATAACGATTTTGGTATAACTCAGGTTCCTCTCTATTTTGAACTTTACTTACCTCTAGAGAAGAGGACTTAATTTTGCCGATTCAAGGTCAGTCTTGTAACAGGTTTAATGAGTATATAGTTCAGGATTCTTTTCCCAACTTCTTTCCACAATGGCACTGAGGTCTCATGTGCTTGCTTAGGTATCAATATATCTGACACTTGTTATGCATCCCTTCAGATTCTCTTCTTATTTCAGCCACCAAAGAGGAGACCAATTTGTCACCAGGTAAGCACCTCTTGCCTTATCAATGCTGAAGTGTGAGGTGCTTCAGAAATTACTCAGAGCCTGTGCATGCACAGCATGGAAATGGGGAGGAGTTGATGACCTCTGAGGCAAAACTGTGACACGTGGCTAGTTGACATGCATGTTTCAATTTCTTCCCCAATAAGATGGATGTCACATAGCCTGAGATATTCCATTAGATCAAGCAGCCATTTTCCTTTTGCAGTGGCCAACTCACTAATGAGTTCTAATTTTAGTTCCACCCCTTCCCTGAGTTATTCTCTTGTCCCTCATCCTTGATTCCTGGGATCACACTTATAAGAAAGGTCTTTGTGTTGGTTTTCCTTCCAGAGGACTTGGACTAAGACACATAGTGGGGAGGATACCAGGCCCAAGGATGGCTTCTCTGCCCTGAAATGGACTTATTTCCCTCTGTTTAGTCATCTTCGCCCCCCTCCCCTATCATGCTGCCATTTGTTGAGATGTTTCATTCCCATCAAGTCCCATTCCTGGGCCTCAGGTTCCTGTTGTGTGTGCTGAGAGTGGCCTGTCACTGAACTTCTGAGGCCCTTCCAGATCCGCCACACTGTGGACTGCAGGGAACGTATGAACTGTTGACCACACACCCTCAGGATTGATGGGGATTCTGGGAGGCCCATCTGCCAGGTGACCCATACATACATCGATTTTTTTCCTCTCTGGAGCCATGAGGGTTTGAAGATGTCTCTGTGAGTCTTTCTGCTTCCCAGGGCATGAGATATGGGGTCTTCTTAATCTTTATTCCAAAATTTATCTGGAGCTCCATCACCTCCTGGTCCTGATCAGCCTACAAGGCCTCATCAGTGCCTGTCTGGCACTTTTCTTGGACTATTTATCCCCTACTCAATGCCTCCCCCATCGTTCACATGAAATCTTAAACAAATTTGGATGGGAAGGATGAAGTAAATGGTGAACATTATTCTTTTCCCATCGCTTAGACCAAGCCCTTTTCTTTGGAGACTCAAAGACATAGGCTCTTGTGACCTAAAGAAAATCTTTCCCCTAAGAACAATTGTCTCTGTCTTGAGTTCAGAATTTCGACTGGGAAAATAAGAAGGTCAGCACTGGTCAGTTCTTTGCTTTTATATTTCTGTTCTAACAACCTACCCTAGGGCAACAAGTATGCAATGCTGTAGCTGCCTGGACTGAGAACCATGATGTGGCAGATCAATTAGCAAGAGTTTTAATGTCTCATAATACTGCCTAACCACTAATGAAAGCCTGGATGTTAAGGCTAATCTTAGAGTTTTTCTTTGGTGTAATCATCACTCCCTGACTCAGTTCCCTTCTTTCTTCTTTGTGCAACTCTCCTTCATATATAAAGCCATCCATGTCATCCTCATTAAACTCCTCTCAGTAGTCACTAGAGTCAATTTTTATAGCATTCTTGATATCAAAATATCCTTTTCTATAGGGGCATTGACTTGCAATTCTGTTGAACTGGTCTTAGATCTAAACTACCAGGTCAATGTTTATTGTGGGGGAAGAGAGGATTTGGTACTATAATTTAATTAAAAATTTTTTGGCTGTGCAGCATGTGGGATCTTAGTTCCCTTACCAGGGATTGAACCCACTCTCCCTGCAGTGGAAGCTTGGAGTCCTGACCACTGAACCACGAACGAAGTCCTTGGGGGAAGAGGATTGATTAACCAGATCCTGCTGTGCCCTCAGATAAGGCATTCCTTTTACTAGATTCAGAGGCCTCCTCCCTTTTCCTTGCTCTTTATACTATTTTTAAAATTGAGATATAATAGACATACCATCAAATCAATCCATTTAAAGTATATAATTCATTGGTTTTTAGTTTACATATAGAGTTGTGTGACTGTTGCTACTATCTAATTCCAGCACATTTTCATCACCCATAAAAAAGGAACCCTGTACCAATTAGTAGTCATTCCCTGTTTTCACTCCTGCCAGCTCCTGACAAACACTAATCTATTTTCCAGCTCTGTAGATTTGTCTATTCTGTACATTTCATATTAATGGAATAATATAATATGTTGGGCTTCCTTGGTGGCTCAGTGGTAAAGAATCTACCTGCCAATGCAGGAGATATGAGAGAGGTGGGTTTGATCCTGGGTCAGGAAAATCCCCTGGAGGAGGGTATGGCAACCCACTCCAGTATTCTTGCCTGGAGAATGCCATGGACAGAGAAGCCTGGTGAGCTACAGTCCACCAGGTTGCAAAGAGTCAGATATGACTGAGTGACTAACACTTTCACTTTGTTTTCACTATTATTAACCACAACACTATACATTAGATCCCCAGAACTTATACATCTTACAACTGGAAGTTTATACCCTTTCACCAACATCTCTTCTGTTCCCCCATCCATTAGCGCCTAGGAACCACCACTGTACTCCCAGTTCTTATGAGTTAGCTTTTTTAGACTCCACATATAAGTGAGATCATACAGTTTTTGTCTTTTTCTGACTTATTGCACTTAGCATGATGCCCTCCAGGTTCATCTAATCACAAGGGACAAGATTTCATTCTTTCTCGTGAATGGATAATATTCCATTATTTATGAGAGGGTGTGTGTGTATGTGTGTCTGTATGTATAATCACATTTCTTTCTTTCTTTTTGACTGTGCTGGGCCTTCATTGCTGTGTGTGGGCTTTCTCTAGTTGAGGCAGATAGGGGCCACTCTAGTTGTGGTGCATGGGCTTCTCATTGAGGGGGCTTGTCATTTTGGGAGCATGGGCTCTAGGCAGGTGAGCTGGGAGTAGTTGTGGCTCAGGGGCTTCAGAGTGCAGGCTCAGTAGTTGTGGTGCAAGAGCTTGTGGTGCATTTGCTCTGTGGCATGTGGAATCTACCCAGACCAGGGATTGTCCCCATGTGCCCTGTATTGACAGGTGGATTCTTTACCACTGGACCACCAGGGAAGTCCTATAATCACATTTTAAAAATAATTTCCAAGTGATGCTTTATGTTTGCTGACAGTATTAGTTGTGACATGATAAAATTCAGTAACAGACCCAATACTTTTATTCACTGAGAGGCATTAAGGATGCTTCCTGTTTTGGCTATGGTTAATAGTGCTACAATGAACATGTGACTTCAGGTGTCTTCCAGATACTGATTTAATTTTGTTTAAATATATACCCAGAGATGAGATTGCTGAATCATGTGGTAGTTCTATTTTTAATCTTTGAGGGGACTTCCATACTGTTTTCCATAATGGCTACACCAGTTTACATTCCCACCAATACCACACAAGGGTTTCCTTTTCTCTGCATCCTTGCCAATGTTTGTTATCTCTTGTCTTTTTGATAGTAGCCTGTTTTTTTTTAATCAAACTATAGTTAATTTAGTTAATATAGTTAATTTAATGACAGAGGATGAGATGGTTGGATGGCATCCCCGACTCATTGGACATGAGTTTGAGCAAGCTCTGGGAGTTGGTGATGAACAAGGAAGCCTGGCATGCTGCAGTCCATGGTGTTACAAAGAGTCAGACACGACTGAGCGACTGAACTGAACTGACAGTTAATTTATAATGTTAAATTTGTTTCAGGGGGCTTCCCTGGTGGCTCAGTGGTAAAGAATCTGCCTGCCAATGCAGGAGATGTGGGAGATGTGGGTTTGATCCCTGGATCGGGAAGATCCCCTGAAGGGGGAAATGGCAACCCATTCTAGCATTCTTGCCTGGAGAATCCCGTGGACAGAGGAGCCTGATGGGCTACAGTAAAAAGGATCACAAAGAGTCAGACATGACTTAGTGACTGAACAACAGCAATTTGTTTCATATTAACAACAGTGATTCAGTTTTTACAGATTATACTCCATTTAAACTTAATATAAAATGTTGGCTATACCCCCTGCTTCAGTCATTGCTTCAGTCCTGTACATTAACACATCCTTGTGTCTTATTTATTTTATACCTAGTATTTCTAACCTCCTAATCCCCTTCCTGTAACTTGTTCCTCCCTGCAACACCCTCTCCACTAGTAACTGCTACTTTGTTCTCTGCATCTGTGAGTTTGTTTCTGTTTTATTATATTCTTTTATTTTTTAGATTCCACATTTAAATGAAATCCTATAGTATTTGTCTTTCTCTGTCTAACTTACTTCACTAAGCATAGTGCCCTCTTGGTCCATCCTTGTTGCAAATGGAAAAATTTCACTCATTTTTATAACTGAGTAGTATTCCACTGTGTATGTGTGTGTATATATATACACACATACATACATATTGGGCTTCCCTTGTGGTTCAGATGGTAAGGAATCTGCCTGCAATGCAGGAGACCTGGATTCGATCCCTGTGTCAGGAAGATCCTCTGGAGAAGGGAATGGCTACCCATTCCAGTATTCTTGCTTGGAGAGTCCCGTGGACAGAGGAGCCTGGTGGGCTGTAGTCCATGGGGTTGCAAAGAGTCGGATAAGACTGAGTGACTAACACAGCAATGGGAATACACACACACACACACACACACCACATCTTCTTTATCCATTTATCTATTGATGAACACTTAGATTGCTTCCACATCTTGGCTATTGTAAATAATGCTGCTATTTACATTGGGGTGCAGATATTTTTTCCAATTAGTGTTTTCATTTTCTTTGGATATATACCCAGGAGTAGAATTGCTGGATCATATGGTAGTTCTCTTTAAATTTTTGAGGAACATCCATATTGTTTTCCACAGTGGCTACACCAATTTATAGTCCCACCAACAGTGTACTAGTATTCCCTTTTCTTCATAGCCTCATCAAAATTTATTCTTTGTTGTCTTTTTGATTATGGCCATTCTGACAGGTGAGAGATGATACCTCATTTTGGTGTTGATTTGCATTTCCCTGATGATTAGTGATGTTGAGCACATTTTGATGACCTGTTGACAATTTGTATGTCTTCTTGGGAAAAAACCTCTCTTCAGGTCCTTTGCTCATTTTAAAAATTGAAATATGTCTCTTACTTTTTTTTGCTGCTAAAAAATGAGTTTCTTTTATATTTTAGATATCAACCCCTCATCAAATATATGGTTTGAAAATATTTTCTTCCATTCCATAGGCTTCCTTTTCATTTTGTTAATTGTTTCCTTTGCTGTAGGGAAACTTTTTCTTTTGATGTAGTCTCACCTGTTTATTTTTGCTTCTGTTGCCAGTACTTTTGATGTCATATCCTAAAAAAACTTTATCAGTACTTATGTTAAGGAACCGAGGAGGCAATGGCAACCCACTCCAGTACTCTTGCCTGGAAAATCCCATGGACGGAGGGGCCTGGTGGGCTGGAGTCCATGGGGTCACTAGGACACGACTGAGTGACTTCACTTTCACTTTTCACTTTCATGCATTGGAGAAGGAAATGGCAAACCAATCCAGTGTTCTTGCCTGGAGAATCCCAGGGACGGGGGAGCCTGGTGGGCTGCCGTCTATGGGGTCGCACAGAGTCAGACAAGACTGAAGCGACTTAGGAGCAGCAGCAGGAGCAGCATGTTAAGGAAATTTTAGCCTTATTTCTTCTAGGAGTTCTAAAGGTTCATGTTTTAAATGTAAGTCCTTAATTCATTTCAAGTTAATTTTTCTGAGTGTTATGAGTGTTCAGTTTTATCCTTTTGCATGTGGATATACAGTTTTCCAAACATCATTTATTTAAAAGACTATATTTTCACTTTCAGGATTTGGAATAGCTCAACTGGAATTCTATCACCTCCACTAGCTTTGTTCATAGTGATGCTTTCTAAGGCCCACTTGACTTCACATTCCAGGATGTCTGGCTCTAGGTCAGTGATCACACCATCGTGATTATCTGAGTCGTGAAGATCTTTTTTGTATAGTTCTTCTGTGTATTCTTGCCACCTCTTCTTAATATCTTCTGCTTCTGTTAGGTCTGTACCATTTCTGTCCTTTATCGAGCCCATCTTTGCATGAAATGTTCCTTTGGTATCTCTGATTTTCTTAAAGAGATCTCTAGTCTTTCCCATTCTGTTGTTTTCCTCTATTTCTTTGCATTGATCACTGAGGAAGGCTTTCTTATCTCTTCTTGCTATTCTTTGGAACTCTGCATTCAGATACTTATATCTTTCCTTTTCTCCTTTGCTTTTCACTTCTCTTCTTTTCACAGCTATTTGTAAGGCCTCCCCAGACAGCCATTTTGCTTATTTGCATTTCTTTTCCATGGGGATGGTCTTGATCCCTGTCTCCTGTACAATGTCACGAACCTCTGTCCATAGTTCCTCCGGCACTCTATCTATCAGATCTAGGCCCTTAAATCTATTTCTCACTTCCACTGTATAGTCATAAGGGATTTGATTTAGGTCATACCTGAATGGTCTAGTGGTTTTCCCTACTTTCTTCAATTTAAGTCTGAATTTGGCAATAAGGAGTTCATGGTCTGAGCCACAGCCAGCTCCTGGTCTTGTTTTTGCTGACTGTATAGAGCTTTTCCATCTTTGGAAAAGGTCAGTTTTCATTCCAGTCCCAAAGAAAGGCAATGCCAAAGAATGCTCAAACTACCTCACAATTGCACTCATTTCACACGCTAGTAAAGTAATGCTCAAAATTCTCCAAGCCAGGCTTCAGCAATATGTGAACCGTGAACTTCCTGATGTTCAAGCTGGTTTTAGAAAAGGCAGAGGAACCAGAGATCAAATTGCCAACATTGGCTGGATCATGGAAAAAGGAAGAGAGTTCCAGAAAAACATCTATTTCTGCTTTATTGACTATGCCAAAGCCTTTGTGTGGATCACAATAAACTGGAAAATTTTTCAAGAGATGAGCATATCAGACCACATGATCTGCCTCTTGATAAACCTATATGCAGGTCCGGAAGCAACAGTTAGAACTGGACATGGAACAACAGACTGGTTCCAAATAGGAAAAGGAGTACGTCAAGGCTGTATATTGTCACCCTGTTTATTTAACTTATATGCAGAGTACATCATGAGAAACGCTGGGCTGGAAGAAGCACAAGCTGGAATCAAGATTGCCGGGAGAAATATCAATAACCTCAGATATGCAGATGACACCACCCTTATGGCAGAAAGTGAAGAGGAACTCAAAAGCCTCTTGATGAAAGTGAAAGTGGAGAGTGAAAAAGTTGGCTTAAAGCTCAACATTCAGAAAACGAAGATCATGGCATCTGGTCCCATCACTTCATGGCAAATAGATGGGGAAACAGTGGAAACAGTGTCAGACTTTATTTTTCTGGGCTCCAAAACCACTGCAGATGGTGACTGCAGCCATGAAATTAAAAGACGCTTACTCCTTGGAAGGAAAGTTATGACCAACCTAGATAGCATATTCAAAAGCAGAGACATTACTTTGTCAACAAAGATTCGTCTAGTCAAGGCTATGGTTTTTCCAGTGGTCATGTACGGATGTGAGAGTTGGACTGTGAAGAAGGCTGAGTGCCGAAGAGTTGATGCTTTTGAACTGTGGTGTTGGAGAAGACTCTTGAGAGTCCCTTGGACTGCAAGGAGATCCAACCAGTCCATTCTGAAGGAGATCAGCCCTGGGATTTCTTTGGAAGGAATGATGCTAAAGCTGAAACTCCAGTACTTTGGCCACCTCATGCGAAGAGTTGACTCATTGGAAAAGACTCTGATGCTGGGAGGGATTGGGGGCAAGAGGAGAAGGGGACGACAGAGGATGAGATGGCTGGATGGTATCACTGACTCGATGGATGTGAGTCTGGGTGAACTCCGGGAGATGACGATGGACAGGGAGGCCTGGCGTGCTCTGATTCATGGGGTTGCATAGAGTCGGACACGACTGAGCGACTGATCTGATCTTATCTGATCTGATCTTTTCACTTAATGTATTCATGGCACGCTTTTCAAAGATTAGTTTACCATATATGCATGGGTTTATTTCTCGACTGTCTCGTCTATTCCATTGATCTATGTGTCTGTTTTTATGCCAGGACCATAGTGTTTGATTTCTATATCTTTGAAATATAGTTTGAAATGATGAATTGTGTTACTTCCAGCTTTGTTCTTCTTAAGAGTGCTTTGGGTATTTAACTTCTTTTGTGGCTCTATATGAATTTTACAATTGTTTTTTCTATTTATGTGAAAAATTCCATTGGAGTTTTGGTAAGGATTGCATTGAATCCATAGATTGTTTTGAGCAGTATGGGCATTTTAGTAACATTAATCCTTCCAATTCATGAACACAGGATATCTTTCCATTTATTTGGGTTTTCTTCAACTTCTTTCATTAACATTTTATAATTTTCAGCATCCAGATATTTTACCTCCTTAGTTTAATTTATTGCAAAGTATTTTGTTGTTTTTGAGGTGATTATGAATGAGATTTTTTCTTTTTCTTTTTAATGGGGTTAATTTATTTTTCAGATGTGTTAGTGTATAGAAGTACAAATGACTTTTCTATATTAATTTTATAACCTGCAACTTTACTGAATTTGTTTATTAGTCCTAAAGATTTACTGTTTGGACTTCTGTATATATGAGGTAATATTATCTGCAAAGAGACATAAGTTTACTTCTTCTTTTCCAATTTGGATGCTTTAGTTTTCTTGCTTAATTATCCTGGCTAGGACTTCTAGTACTATGTTGAATAAGAGTGGTGATAGTGCACACTATTTTCTTGTTCCTGATCTTAGAGGAAAAGTTTTCAGGAGTGTACTATTAAGTGTGATGTTAGCTGTGAATTTGTCATATATGGCATTTATTATGTTGAGGTACATTCCTTCTATATCCAATTTATTAAGAGTTTTTGTCATGAAAGAATGTTGAATTGTGTTAGATGTTTTATCTGCATCCATTGAAATGATCTGTTGATTTTTATTCTTTATTCTGTCAGTGTAGTGTATTACATTTACTTGATCATAGTATGTGATCCTTTTAATGTGCTGTTAAATTCATTTTGTTCTTGCCTGTGGATAGTTGCTAATCAGTATTTCTGTGAGAATGACTACAGCTGGGGAGCTCCTGTTCCACTATTTTGTTCACTCCTCCCTTCATTCCTTTTTATGGTTAAATAATATTCCATCATATGGCTAGATCACATTTGATTTATCCATTCAACAGTGAGATAATTGCTTTTTTCTACCTTTTGGCAATTGTCAATTCATAGTGTCACTATGAGTATTTGTGTGCAAGTGTTTTAGTATCTGTTTTGATTCTTTTGATATATACTTAGGAGTGGAATTGCTAGGTCATATGGTAACTCTATAGTGAGAAATTGAGAGTTGAGATTTTGAGAACTTGCCCAACTGTTTTCCAAAGAGGTTGCACAATTTTACATTCCCACCAACAATGTCCAAGGCTCCAATTTCTCTAGATCCACATCAGCACTTGTTTTTATCTTGTCATGTTTTTCATAACCTGCCTCTGGTTATTTGAAACCATAAGACTTTGCTTTTAATAAATAGAGACTCGTCTTGTCACTTACTGCATACATCAAGGTCCTTATGAGATTCAGAAGCATATGGATAACACTTTATAAGAGTTCCTGGTTAATAGTGGGGGTTTTCTACTACTCTAAGGCAAAAGGAAGTTTTCTCAAAGTGTTGACTCATGTATGGAAATGTACCTGTATCTTGATTATCCCCAAACATATTCTGCTGAGGAGTCATCTTCACCCTTTCATGTTCAGCCCTTTAAATCAATGCACCTGAAATCTTGGATAAAAATAGAAGATTAACATAGTCCTAAAGGCAGAGGAACCAGAGATCAAATTGCCAACATCCACTGGATCATCAAAAAAGCAAGAGAGTTCCAGAAAAACATCTATTTCTGCTTCATTGACTATGCCAAAGCCTTTGAATGTGTGGATCACAATAAACTGTGGAAAGTTCTGAAAGAGATGGGCATACCAGACCACCTGACCTGCCTCTTGAGAAACCTGTATGCAGGTCAGGAAGCAACAGTTAGAACTGGACATGGAAAAACAGACTGGTTCCAAATACGAAAAGGAGTACATCAAGGCTGTATATTGTCACCCTGCTTATTTAACTTATATGCAGAGTACGTGATGAGAAACGCTGGGCTGGAAGAAGCACAAGCTGGAATCAAGATTGCTGGGAGAAATATCAATAACCTCAGATATGCAGATGACACCACCCTTATGGCAGAAAGTGAAGAGGAACTCAAAAGCCTCTTGATGAAAGTGAAAGAGGAGAGTGAAAAAGTTGGCTTAAAGCTCAACATTCAGAAAACGGAGATCATGGCATCTGGTCCCATCACTTCATGGGAAATAAATGGGGAAACAGTGGAAACAGTGTCAGACTTTATTTTTGGGGCTCCAAAATCACTGCAGATGGTGACTGCAGCCATGAAATTAAAAGACGCTTACTCCTTGGAAGGAAAGTTATGACCAACCTAGATAGCATATTGAAAAGCAGAGACATTACTTTGCCAACAAAGGTCCATCTAGTCAAGGCTATGGTTTTTCCTGTGGTCATGTATGGATGTGAGAGTTGGACTGTGAAGAAAGCTGAGCACCGAAAAATTGATGCTTTTGAACTGTGGTGTTGGAGAAGACTCTTGAGTCCCTTGGACTGCAAGGAGATCCAACCAGTCCATTCTATAGGAGATCAGCTCTGGGTGTTCTTTGGAAGAAATGATGCTAAAGCTGAAACTCCAGTACTTTGGCCACCTCATGTGAAGAGTTGACTCATTGGAAAAGACTCTGATGCTGGGAGGGATTGGGGGCAGGAGGAAAAGGGGACGACAGAGGATGAGATGGCTGGATGGTGTCACCAACTTGATGGAGGTGAGTTTGAGTGAACTCCAGGAGTTGGTGATGGACAGGCAGGCCTGGCGTGCTGCAATTCATGGGGTCACAAAGATTCTGACACAACTGAGCGACTTAACTGACCTGAACAGTTACATGCCAGCTCTTTATTGTGCTTTAAACAAGGACAAAACATCATGTGCAGAAACAAAAAATAGACATTGGTTCTAAAGATGGAATCCAACCTCCAAAACTAGAAATTCTTACTCTGTTTATAAACCTATGAGGAAATGTAATTGCTAATTTTGAAAAATTGAAACCTGAATTGTCGGGTAATATGTGTTTTAGATAAGCATTTGAATTAAGATTTCTAAAACATGTTCAAATGCTGAATCTCAAAATAGTTTCTTATTATGTATAATGTGCAGTGTTTAGGGTATAAAAATGCATGAAATTAAAGCTTTATATAACAGTGATTTAAATTTCTCCATTTTCCAATTTAATGAGGGTATTTTGGAAATACTAATCATGTCTCTCAACCCAACCTCCAAATCATGTGCCCAGTGGCCATTATACCATTATAGTACCTGCAGAAGATGGGGGTCATCTCTCCTGCCATTGTATTACCTAGTCATTAAACCACCTAGGAAAGAAAAGTGTTAACAAGGTAGGGGAAGTAGAAAACCCACACTATAGTAGTCAGTTAGCGTGCCTCTTGCTGCTCAGCATCTAGATCCTTTTCCTATGTTTGGGCAGTGCCTACTGTCTGAGCTTTCTTCGCAGCAGAGAAGCTGAGAATGCCTGTTACAGTACTTGCTTCCTCAGTGTTCTTTGAAGCCAGGGCTACCCCACTCGCATTGTGCCAGACTTTAAGTGGCAGATTAATGATACAAGACAGGGATTGTGCAAAATCCATTCTGGCAAGCACAGTATTGATGTAGTGACAGCCACATCCATTGTTCAGCATCAGTGATGTGTAGATCCAGCAGCCTGGTAGTAGTGTCTCCCAGAACCCACTTCCATGGTGTGCTCTTAGCCACAATGCCTCTATGCTTGGCTCTCCATTCCTTCCAGAATCTGTGAGCTACTCATTATTCAGAAATAAATTAATTTTCTGTTCAAATTAGGCAAAACTGTTTTCTACTGTTTGGAATTAAGACCCCTAATAGATGTACTCGTCCCTCCTAGTCTCCAGTGAATTCAGGAAAAGAGAAGCGATTGGAGATATGGAAATCAGGTGGTACTTTACTTGTGTTTTGAATTCACATCTCCAGCCTGGAGTTGAGAGGAAAGCCTAAATAAGAAAACCATTTGCTCTGTTTCCAAAATCTGGGAGATTTTGCAAGGTACTCCCGTGGCCACATAGAACAGCCACATCAGACTAAAACAAGCAACACAGCATGGCCAAGCAGAAAGAAAGCCTAAGTTTTGCTCCTCAGAGTTTTCTGGTCTTCCATATGCTAGAGGTCCCCACTTGTCCAGAGGAGGAATATGGAATATGACATAGTGCTTAATGAGGAACTTACGAAGGGCCTCACAAGGGGACAAAATGATCTTGTAGTTGAGGACAACAGGGCAGACTAACTTGGTCAGGTATCAAGTGAGAGATGCAGCCAGGTCTGAGAGTGGTAAACTATGCCACTGAAGGGAGGCCAAGTTAACAGGGAGGACCCCTGGGCCATGTCTGAGCTCAGAGATAACAGGCTACTAGCTCCCAGCCATACACCAGGTGGTTGACCAATGAAAAGGACAAGGGACAATTATTACTGTCACCACAGAAGTTACTGGAGACTTGAGGATATAGTTATTATTGGACAGGATGTAAAATAATATTATTTTATTAATAGGGAATAGACATGTCTTTTATGATGCTAAAGGGATACTTAGATAAAAGTTGATGATTATTTTTGTCAAATTCATTACAGTTCAGCTAAAACAGATACCTTGGTTCATTTTGGCTGCTTAAGGAGTTCACTTATCAAAATGAACTTCTTGTGCACTGAAATGGGGCTTGTACATGTTGAAATGCTTGCCCAAAGAACTTTTTCATTCTGCCTCTACATTGGACCAGAGTTCCTCAGAAATGTTTGTCATTGTTCAATATTTACATGTTTTATTCCTGTAAATTGCTGTTTGTTCAGTATATTGAAATTTATTATATTTGAATATAGAACTGCAAGGTAAATTGCCTAACATATACATGATATTCTCATTTCCCAGTGTTCAATCCAAGAAATAAGAACTTCCGCTACTCACTTGACCAAAGGAACATAGTCTTTAGAATATAACAATAGTTCTATTGAATAGAACAAGTGTTCAATTTATTTGTGACATCTAGATCCTCTGGCCACAGTGAATAAACAGAGATCAAATGAACCATATCTAAGGTAACAACATTACTGTTACAGCATTTTGATTCATTTGACATACCTATTCAGAATGCTAACCCATGTATATTGCCTGGTTTTGTTGAGCTATCACCCATTTCTTTGGGTATTTAGAGACATGGCTAATTCTTATAGTTTAAAAGAGTGAATTTAAAGACAGACACCAAGGAATTTGCCTAAGTTAGAACTTATTAATAACTTGGTTATATGCTCTGGGTGAACTTGTATTTTTTGGTGATAATATCCATCATCACTTTAATTTTGTGCCTATAGCACCAGGTAGTTCATATATGTAATTAATGAGGCTGTTACCATGCCAACAGTTCTGAAATAACAATTTACTACCAAGGGCCTAATATAAGTTATTTGGTTCAGTTGGTTATATATTTGAAAGCCCTTTTGCTGTACTGTCATCAATTTGAACACTTTAAATTAAATTCTGTATTTTCCCAGAGGACCAAAATGTATTAAAGTGTGTATAAATGTGTGATATATATTCTTTCAATTCTCACTTCTCATTGACCAGCAACAATGATATTTATTCTGCTTGATATAAAGAGAGCTCTTGTATAGTGATAAAAATGAGATTTTCAGATTTACATTTTAAGAACTTACTACTGTCAAGAAAAATAGAAATAATGAAGCTGACTGGATTCTCGTAAACACACAAAAGTGAACTTGCCATTTGTAAGATGAAAGTATATGAAAGAGTGACGTACTATTAAAGATTGAACTGTTATCATGTCATGATTAAAATTTTGTTATAAATTATACAAAAACAATCTGGAATTAGCATGAACTCAATTTTTGAAGTATGATCAGTTTAAATGTCATACATAGGTCATTAAAAAGTCTTCTCTTTATATCTCTGTTATAATTATGAACATAATTGAAAATTCATAATACTTTAAGTTCCATTTTACAATAGTTAAATTTACATAGTAAATATATCACTATTTTCACTTTGCATATAAATAATGACCCAGATATTATTATTCAACAGGCATTGTGCTAAGTAATGCAAATATGAATTTATATATATTTAGAGTACATGTCTCAACAGATAACTAAATCCTATTGCGGCAAAGCTAATTCATATGCTACCCTAGGTTATCATTATTTGTAAGACAGACACAAGACATTTTAAAAATATTTGTAAAAAAACCTAGACTAGGGTGAATATAATGAATTCAATCATCATTTGGTGTAATTGTCCTGTGCTTAGTTCCTCAGTCATGTCTGACTCTTTGCGACCCCATGGCTCCTCTGTCCATGGGGATTTTCCAGGCAAGAATACTGGAGTGAGTTGCCATGCCCTCCTCCAGGGGATCTTCCCAACCCAGAGACTGAACCCCGGTCTCCAGCATTGCAGATAGATTCTTTACCGTCTGAGCCACCAGGGAAGCCCTGTGTGTAATTGTGTTCCCCCCAAATTCATATGTTGGAGCTCTGACTCGCAGTACCTCAGAATATGACTATATTTGGAGACAGACCTTCAAGAGGTAACTATGTTAAAAATGAAGTCACTAGGATGAACCCTAATCCAATATGGCTTCTAAGAAGAGGAATTTAGGACACAAGGCCACACAGAGGGAAGACCACATGTAGATACAGAGATCAGAGGGCCATCTGCAAGCCAAGGAGAGAGTCCTCAGAAGACAGCAACCCTGCTGACATGTTGACCTCAGACTTCTAGCCTCCAGAATTGTAAGAAAATGTTTGTTGTTTAATCCACCCTGTCTGTTGTACTTTATTATGGTGGCCCTACCAAACTAACACAATAATATATAGAGAGAGTTGTCATTTATTTATATTCAGTTGCATGGAATTCCAGTTCTGGTTGTGTATATGGCCTTGCACTGCTAAATCTGGTTCAAGAAGCAAGACAGCTTGGTGTTCGCAATCATTCTTAAATGGAAGGTCATAGACTGTGTATGTTATTTTGCTATTGTGGAGTAATTCTGGAGTATAAAAGGGCCGTGGCAAGGAATAATCCAGTTGTTTTTTCTACTCTGATAGTCCACTTGTGAGGAGAGTGTCATCACGTTTTGCCTTAAGTGAACTGGAGGTTGGGGGAGAGGCTGTGTTAAGATAGGCCACATACATGCTTGTTCTGTATGGCCTCTTTGCTTCCATAAAATTCCATATTGTGAGCCAAATAAAGCAGGAATTAATAGCTCTCTCTGTCATATGCACACACGCATATGTGTGTGTGTCTTTGTTGTGGTGTTTTCCAACCTAAATTCTATACCAGCCAAAACATCAATTGAATGATTTGGTGATAGAAATATAAACATTTCAGAAATTCTAGATCTTGAAAACTTTTACCTGTGGCATACCTTTTCTTAAGAAACTTTTGAAGGTGGTTGTCCATCCAATGACAGAGAAAATCAAGAGTAAAACATGGGCTGGAGAAAACAGGGGACACTAGAAGGGGGTGAAGAGAATCCCAGGCAGATGGTGTGCAGGGCTCCAGGGTGACAGCTGTGGCCCTGGTGTAACTGCTCCCAACTGCATCAGTTTGACTCAAGATCTGCTGCCACCCTTGGACCCTCTTTTTTTTTACCTGAGGACAGAGTGCCCAGGTGAGCCTCACCCAGGTTTTGGTGTGTTCTTGGCTTTACCCTTTGTTGGTGAATATTCTCTTCTGCTGTCCAGGGCCTTCTGCCTGGGTCAGCCAATGACACCATTTCATCCCACAGAGGTGTTCTGTTCTCTCTCCAGATATTACCTAAAAGCAAAAGCTACAGAGCAACCTGCTTCCCCAGGTATATTCCTGTCAGACCTCCAGCATCAGACCACAGTCCCAAGAGTGCTGAGCTTTTGGTTTCCCAGGTTTCACTCATAAGCTTGTTCATTATTATCCCAGAAAGGACTCTTGTTGACTCAGTGAAGTCAGAGTTATACTGCCTCCAGCTTACCTTCTCTTACATTTCTTCATCTAACAATGTCAACATTGTCTATTTTTTAGAACTAGGTTTCTGCTTTATACTTGGCTTATCAAACAAAGCAATACACGAATAGAGGGTGGAGAATGTTTTAGTGGGAGGCTCACTTAGGTGCTTGGGGGCTCATTTTATTATTATTAGTGTTTTGTTAGTGTTTATTACTATTTTTATTTTTCTAAAGCTGTTATTTATTTATTTCTTTGGCCCCATTGTGCAGCATGTGGAATCTTAGGACTCCAGGCAGGTATCAAACCTATGCCCTCTGCATTGGAAACCTGGAGTCCTAACCACTGGACTGCAGGGGAATTCCCAGGATTCCTTACTATTCTTTAAACTAGGGGTTTGCATACTTTGCCTGTATAAGGCCAGAGAGTAAAGTGAATAATTTCAACTCTGTGGATCATACATTCTCTGTTAAAACTACCCAGCTCTCCTGTTGGGGCACAGAAGCAGCTGGAGGTAATATAGAATTGAGTGTATTATGTTCCAATAAAAATTCATCTACAAAAACAGCAGTGGACTAGATTTGGCTAATTAGCTGTAATTTGCTGGGTCCCTCAAATTGCACATATATGTTTTATATACTCTTATAAAGATATGATTCACTTAAAATACACATATAAACAAACAAGCAACCCCCTACAAAACCCAGGGTGCCAGTATTCACTCTGTGATTACTATGGTCTTAATACATGTGTCCCCTCAGAATTCATTTGTTGAAAATCCAATTTCCAAGGTGATAGTATTAGGAGGTGGGGCTTTGGGACTGGATTAGGTCATGAGGGTGGAGCGCTTAAGAATGAGATTCAGTTCAGTTCAGTCGCTCAGTCGTGTCCGACTCTTTGTGACCCCATGAATCACAGCCTGCCAGACCTCCCTGTTCATCACCAACTCCCGGACTTCACTGAAACTCATGTCCATCGAGTCGGTAATGCCATCCAGCCATCTCATCCTCTGTTGTCCCCTTTTCCTCCTGCCCCCAATCCCTCCCAGCATCAGGGTCTTTTCCAATGAGTCAACTCTTCGCATGAGGTGGCCAAAGTACTGGAGTTTCAGCTTCAGCATCAGTTCTTCCAATGAACACCCAGGACTGATCTCCTTTAGGATGGACTGGTTGGATATTCTTGCAATCCAAGGGACTCTCAAGAGTCTTATCCAACACCACAGTTCAAAATAATCAATTCTTTGGCACTCAGCTTTCTTCACAGTCCAACTCTCACATCCATACATGACCACAGGAAAAACCATAGCCTTGACTAGATGGACCTTTGTTGGAAAA
Source organism: Bos indicus (assembly GCF_029378745.1). NCBI lineage: Eukaryota > Metazoa > Chordata > Mammalia > Artiodactyla > Bovidae > Bos > Bos indicus. Next base: position 31,287,173 of record NC_091789.1, on the reverse strand, counting down.
GTAATATCTCTGCTTTTCAATATACTATCTAGGTTAGTCATAACTTTCCTTCCAAGGAGTAAGCATCTTTTAATTTCATGGCTGCAATCACCATCTGCAGTGATTTTGGAGCCTAAAAAAATAAAATCTGACACTGTTTCCCCATCTATTTCCCATGAAGTGATGGAACCGGATGCCATGATCTTCGTTTTCTGAATGTTGAGCTTTAGGACAACTTTTTCACTCTCCTCTTTCACTTTCATCAAGAGGCTTTTCAGTTCCTCTTCACTTCTGCCATAAGGGTGGTGTCATCTGCATATCTGAGGTTATTGATATTTCTCCTGGCACTCTTGATTCCAGCTTGTGCTTCTTCCAGCCCAGCATTTCTAATCATGTACTCTGCATAAAAGTTAAATAAGCAGGGTGACAATATACAGCCTTGACGTACTCCTTTTCCTATTTGGAACCAGTCTGTTGTTCCATGTCTAGTTCTAACTATTGCTTCCTGACCTGCATATAGGTTTCTCAAGAGGCAGGTCAGGTGGTCTGGTATGCCCATCTCTTTCAGAATTTTCCACAGTTTCTTGTGATCCACACAGTCAAAGGCTTTGGCATAGTCCATAAAGCAGAAATACATGTTTTTCTGGAACTCTCTTCCTTTTTCGATGATCCAGGGCATGTTGGCAATTTGATTTCTGGTTCCTCTGCCTTTTCTAAAACGAGCTTGAACATCTGGAAGTTCACGGTTCATGTATTGCTGAAGCCTGGCTTACAGAATTTTGAGCATTACTTTACTAGCATGTGAGATGAGTGCAATTGTGTGGTAGTTTGAGCATTCTTTGGCATTGCCTTTCTTTGGGATTGAAATGAAAACTGACCTTTTCCAATCCTGTGGCCTCTGCTGAGTTTTCCAAATTTGCTGGCATATTGAGTGCAGCACTTTCACAGCATCATCTTTCAGGATTTGAAATAGGTCAACTGGAATTCCATCACCTCCACTAGCTTTGTTCATAGTGATGCTTTCTAAGGCCCACTTGACTTCACATTCCAGGATGTCTGGCTCTAGGTCAGTGATCACACCATCATGATTATCTGGGTCGTGAAGCTCTTTTTTGTACAGTTCTTCTGTGCATTCTTGTCACCTCTTCTTAATATCTTCTTCTTCTGTTAGGTTGATTAGTGCCCTTAAAACAAGCCTCAGAGAGCTACCCTGTCCCTTCTGTCTTGTGAGGATCCAAGGAGAAGTCTGTGACCTGGAAAAGGTCCACCACTAGACTCCGCTGGCGTCCTGATCTCAGTCTTCCAGCCTCCAGACTGTGAGAAATACATTTCTGTTGTTTATAAGCCACCAATCTGTGGTACAGTCATCACTTTGTACCAAAATTAAGCCCCTTATATAATATGGTATATTATTTGCATATGACCTATGCACATCCTCCTGTACACTTTAAATCACCTCTAGATTCCTTATAACACCTAATACAATGTAAATGCTATGTAAATAGTTGCTAGTGTGAGGCATATTGAAGTTTTACTTTTTGGAACTTAATGAATTTTTATAAAAGTTTCGATTCAATGTTGGCTGAATCTGCAGATGTAGAACCTGATGATAAAGGAGGATCAACTCTGTATTTTGTTGTAGCAGCCTGGATGGACTAATGCAATAGTAAATTATAAAATGCTTCTTAAGCAGCTCTTTTTTATTTCTGTGTGTTTCCTTTCCTTCTTTTTTATTTTCATCTGGTCTGTTATCATATTATCTGTTTATTATGATTTCTGTAATATACTCCTATAGTAGGATGGAAACTGGATTGGGAATTAGGAAAACCAGGTTTTACTCCACATCTCTACTGCTGCCTAGTAGTTAAATAAGTGAAAATGCCTTCCCTCCTTCAGGTCTCAGTTTCCTCCAGTGTGGAATGAAAGATAGGACCAAGTGATTTCAGAGGCCATTTACAACTCAAATAGTCTGTTGAATTTTAAGTTTCAATTCAGTTTTAGTCATTGATTCTTGTACTTCCTTTCACATCCCCCCTCCAGCCACACCCCAGAAAAAAAGAGTAGCTCAAATCATGCATGAACATTCTCTTGGGTTATTTCCAGCTCAGTGTTCTAAGTTACAGGATTCATATACTAATTAGTATTTTAGATCTCAATATTCTTCAATTGTAAGGAATACAGTTTCTTCAAAACTCTACAGGTGAACTCCCAAGAGTGGAGACTTCACAATTGTACCACCTTCAGAGAAGAATTACTCAATCTATCTTAAAGTCTCTCATAATATCCTAATAGTGTTGGTTGCTTTATAATTTAAAGGCTTCTCAAGTAATGTATTGTAGAAATGCAAATTTTTAGGTGTTTGTAAATCCCACAGTGCTGATACTTTTCATGTAAGTTGTCAACTGCAGTATGAAATTTTATTTCTGTATGTTTAGATTTATAGATAAGTTTTATAAATGAGAAGAGAAAGTCTATAGTTTATTGGTAGAGAATTGGACCAAAAGGAAAGTGTGAAATGGAATATTTAGTTCAGTTCAGTCGCTAAGTCGTGTCCGACTCTTTGCGACCCCATGAATCGCAGCACGCCAGGCCTCCCTGTCCATCGTCATCTCCCGGAGTTAACTCAAACTCACGTTCATCGAGTCAGTGATGCCATCCAGCCATCTCATCCTCTGTGGTCCCCTTTTCCTCTTGCCCCCAATCCCTCCAAGGATCAGAGTCTTTTCCAATGAGTCAACTCTTCTCATGAGGTAGCCAAAGTACTGGAGTTTCAGCTTTAGCATCATTCATTACTCAGCTATAAAAAGGAACACATTTGAGTCAGTTCTAATGAGGTAGATGAAACTGGAGCCTATTATACAGAGTGAAGTAAATCAGAAAGAGAAAGACAAATACTGTATATTAACACATATATATGGAATTTAGAAAGACAGTAATGATGATCCTACATGCAAGGCAGCAAAGGAGACATAGATGTTAAAAAATAGACTTTTGGACTCAGTGGGAGAAGGCGAGTATGGGATGATTTGTCAGAATAGCACTGAAACATGTATATTACCATATGTAAAATAGATGACCAGTGGAAGTTCGATGCATGAAACAGGGCAACCAAAGCCAGTGCTCTGGAACAACCCAGAGGGATAGGGTGGGGAGGGAGTTTGGAGGGGGTTCAGGATGGGGGGGACACATGTATACCCATGGCCAATTCATGTTCAGTTCAGTCACTCAGTCGTGTCTGACTCTGCGACCCATGGACTGCAGCCTGCCAGGCTTCCCTGTCCATCACCAGCTCCTGGAGCTTGCTCAAACTCATGTCCATTGAGTCGGTGATGCCATCCAACCATCTCATCCTCTGTTGTCCCCTTCTCCTCCTGCCTTCAATCTTTCCCAGCATCAGGGTCTTTTCCAATGAGTCAGTTCTTCATATCAGGTGGCTAAAACATTGGTGTTTCAGCTTCAGCATCAGTTCTTCCAATGAAATTCAGGACTGATATCCTTTAGGATGGACTGGTTGGATCTCCTTGTAATCCAAGGGACTTTCAAGAGTCTTCTCAAACACCACAGTTCAAAAGCATCAATTCTACGGTGCTCAGCTTGCTTTATAGTCCAACTCTCACATCCATACATGACTACTGGAAAAACCATAGCCTTGACGAGACACACCTTTGTTGGCAAAGTAAAGTTTCTGCTTTGCAATATCCTGTCTAGGTTGGTCATAGCCTTTCTTCTAAGGAGCAAGCATCTTTTAATTTCATGGCTGGAATCACCATCTGCAGTGATTTTGGAGCCCCAAAAAATAAAGTCTGTCACTGTTTCCATTTCTTCCCCCATATATTTGCCGTGAAGTAATGGGACCAGATGCCATGATCTTAGTTTTCTGAATGTTGAGTTTTAAGCCAACTTTTCCACTCTCCTCTTTCACTTTCATCAGGAGGTTTATTAGTTCTTGTTTGCTTTGGTATAAGGGTGGTGTCATCTGCATATCTGAGATTACTGATATTTTTCCCAGGAGTCTTGATTCCAGCTTGTGCTTCATCCAGCTGGGCATTTTTCATGATGTACTCTGCATATAAGTTAAACAAGCAGGGTGACAGTATACAGCCTTGACATACTCCTTTCCTGATTTGGAAACAGCCTGTTGTTCCATGTCCAGTTATAACTGTTGCTTCCTGACCTGGATACAGATTTCTCAGGAGGCAGGCCAAGTGGTGTGGTATTCCCATCTCTTGAAGAATTTTCCACAGTTTGTTGTGATCCACACAGTCAAAGGCGTTGGCATAGTCAGTAAAGTAGAAGTAGATGTTTTTCTGGAACTCTCCTGTTTTTTCAGTGATTCAGTGGATGTTGCCAATTTGATCTCTGGTTCCTCTGCCTTTTCAAAATCCAGCTTGAACATCTGGAAGTTCACGGTTCACATACGGTTGAAGCCTATCTTGGAGAATTTTGCACATTACATTCATGTTGCTGTATGGCAGAAACCATCACAATATTGTGAAGTTATTATCCTCCAATTAAAATAAATTAATTAATTTTAAAAAAAATTTAAAGAAAGCAAATACAAAAGGTAAGTGTGAGGGGTTCTTGATGATGATTTGTCTCTGAAGATGGGGATGTTCTGACCAGACTACCCAGGTAGTAATCTGGAGGCAGCACATTTAAAATAAAGCATTCCGAGGTAAGGAGCAGCAGCTGCGCTAGGCTGGAGCAGCCGTGAAGAGAGACCCCACGTCCAAGGTAAGAGAAACCCAAGTAAAATGGTAGGCACTGAGAGAGGGGATCAGAGGGCAGATAGACTGAAACTACCATCACATACAACTAACCAATCTGATCATATGGAGCACGGCCTTGTCTAACTCAATGAAACTAAGCCATGCTGTGGGGGGCCACCCAAGATGGCCAGGTCATGGTGGAGAGGTCTGACAGAATGTGGTCCACTGGAGAAGGGAATGGCAAACCACTTCAGTATTCTTTCCTTGAGAACCCCATGAACAGTATGAAAAGGCAAAAAGATAGGAAACTGAAAGATGAACTCCCCAGGTTGGTAGGTGCCCAATATGCTACTGGAGATCAGTGGAGAAATAACTCCAGAAAGAATGAAGGGATGGAGCCAAAGCAAAAACAACACCCAGTTGTGAATGGGACTGGTGATGGAAGCAGGGTTCAATGCAGTAAAGAGCAATATTGCATAGGAACCTGGGATGTTAGATCCATGAATCAAGGCAAACTGGAAGTGGTCAAACAGGGATGACAAGAGTGAACATCGACATTCTAGGAATCAGTGAAATAAGGTGGACTGGAATGGGTGAATTTAACTCAGATGACCGTTATATCTACTACTGTGGGCAGGAATCCCTTAGAAGAAATGGAGTACCCATCATAGTAAACAAAAGAGTCTGAAATGCAGTACTTGGATGCAATCTCAAAAATGGCAGAATTATCTCTGTTGGTTTCCAAGGCAAACCCTTCAATATCATGGTAATCCAAGTCTATGCCCTGACCAGTAACGCTGAAGAAGCTGAAGTTGAACAGTTCTATGAAGACCTACAAGACCTTTTAGAACTAACACCCAAAAAAGATGTCCTTTGCATTATATGGGACCGGAATGCAAAAGTAGGAAGTCAAGAAACACCTAGAGTAACAGGCAAATTTGGCCTTGGAGTACAGAATGAAGCAGGGTAAAGGCTAATAGAGTTCTACCAAGAGAATGCACTGGTCATAGCAAACACCCTCTTCCAACAACACAAGAGAAGACTCTACACATGGACATCACCAGATGGTCAACACTGAAATCAGATTATATTCTTTGCAGCCAAAGATGGAGAAGCTCTATACAGTCAGCAAAAACAAGACCGGGAGATGACTGTGGCTCAGATCATGAACTTCTTATTGCCAAATTCAGAGTGAAATTGAAGAAAGTAGAGAAAACCACTAGACCATTCAGGTACGACCTAAATCAAATCCCTTATGACTATACAGTGGAAGTGAGAAATAGATTCAGGTGGTTAGATCTGATAGACAGAGTGCCTGATGAACTATGGATGGATGTTTATGACATTGTACAGGAGACAAGAATCAAGACCATCCCCATGGAAAAGAAACACAAAAAACAAAATGGCTGTCTGAGGAGACCTTACAAATAGCTGTGAAAAGAAGGGACATGAAAAGCAAAGGAGAAAAGGAAAGATATACCCATTTGAATGCAGAGTTCCAAAGAATATCAAGGAGAGACAAGAAAGCCTTCCTCAGCGATTAGTGCAAAGAAATTGAGGAAAACAACAGAATGGGAAAGACTAGAGATCTCTTCAAGAAAATTAACGATACCAAGGGAACATGTCATGCAAAGATGGGCACAATAAAGGATAGAAATGGTAGGGACCTAACAGAAGCAGAAGATATTAAGAAGAGGTGGCAAGAATACACAGAAGAACTGCACAAAAAAGATCTTCATGACCCAGATAATCATGATGGTGTGATCACTGACCTAGAGCCAGACATCCTGGAATGTGAAGTCAAGTGGGCCTTAGGAAGCATCACTATGAACAAAGCTAGTGGAGGTGATGGAATTCCAGTTGAGGTATTTCAAATCCTAAAAGATGATACTATGAATGTGCTGCACTCAATATGCCAGCAAATTTGGAAAACTCAGCAGTGGCCACAGGACTGGAAAATGTCAGTTTTCATTTCAATCCCAAAGAAAGGCAATGCCAAAGAATGCTAAAGCTACCGCACAATTGTACTCATCTCACACACTAGTAAAGTAATGCTTAAAATTCTCCAAGCCGGGCTTCAGCAATACTTGAACAGTGAACTTCCAGATGTTCAAGCTGATTTTAGAAAAGGCAGAGGAACCAGAGATCAAATTGCCAACATGCCCTGGATCATCGAAAAAGCAAGAGAGTTCCAGAAAAACATCTATTTCTGCTTTGTTGACTATGCCAAAGCCTTTGACTGTGTGGATCACAATAAATTGTGGAAAATTCTGAAAGAGATGGGCATACCAGACCACCTTACCTGCCTCTTGAGAAACGTGTATGCAGGTCAGGAAGCAACAGTTAGAACTGGACATGAAACAACAGACTGGTTCCAAATAGGAAAAGGAGTACGTCAAGGCTGTATATTGTCACCCTGCTTGTTTAACTTATATGCAGAGTACCTCATTAGAAACGCTGGGCTGGAAGAAGCACAAGCTGGAATCAAGATTGCCAGGAGAAATCTCAATAACCTCAGATATGCAGATGACACCACCCTTATGGCAGAAAGTGAAGAAGAACTAAAAAGCCTCTTGATGAAAATGAAAGAGGAGAGTGAAAAAGTTTTCCTAAAGCTCAACATTCAGAAAAGTAAGATCATGGTATCTGATCCCATCACTTCATCGCAAATATATGGGGGAACAGTGGAAGCAGTGGCTGACTTTATCTTTTTGGGCTCCAAAATCACTGCAGATGGTGACTGTAGCCATGAACTTAAAAGACGCTTACTCCTTGGAAGGAAAGCTATGACCAACCTAGACAGGATATTGAAAAGCAGAGACATTACTTTTCAATAAAGGTCCGTCTAGTCAAAGCTATGGTTTTTCCAATAGTCATGTATGGATGTGAGAGTTGGACTCTAAAGAAGCCTGAGCACCAAAGAATTAATGCTTTTGAACTGTGTTGTTGGCAAAGACTCTTGAGAGTCCCTTGGACTGCAAGGAGATCCAACCAGTCCATCCTAAAGGAGATCAGTCCTGGGTGTTCATTGGCAGGACTGATGTTGAAGCTGAAACTCCAGTACTTTGGTCACCTGATGTGAAAGAGCTGACTCATTTGAAAAGACTTTGATGCTGGAAAGATTGAGGGCATGAGGAGAAGGGGACAACATAAGGTGAGATGGTTGGATGGCATCACTGATTCGATGGACGTAAGTTTGAGTGAACTCCGGGAGTTGTTGATCAGCAGAGAGGCCTGGCGTACTGCAATTCATGGGGTCACAAAGAATTGGATACGACTGAGTGACTGAACTGAACTGAATACTCTAAGTCAGACTGGGCTAGACACTGACTGTCAGTTACTCTTTAAAATAGAATGAAAATGGTGTTTTTATTTTTCTTGTTTTATAGGTGATTTTAGTGGGCCTAGATAGGTTATAAGCCTCATCAATGTTATCCTACAAATAGGGTGACAGTGAAATAAAGGCTTTTTGCTCCAAGCTCCGTATTTTTCCCACTAGATCAAACTGCTGTATAAAAAGCCCTACTGATTTGATACAATTAAAAAGCAAATCTTTAGTCTGGCTGTTCACCCATTCTCAGAGCTAAGGAGGACCTCAAATACTAACCAGTTCAACCTCCCTATTCCTGAGCCTGTCTCAGTAATGAGACTTGAGACTTAGGATGCGCGGGACAAGGTAGCTAATTTGCTTTCTTTTCTTCCTTTGGAATAAGTTAATTTCTCTGGGATTTGGTTTTCTTATTCCTATAATAGCTTTAACATAATCACCCCTATTGCATGGGTACTATGCTTATCTAGTCTTTTCTTTCTTTTGACCACTGGCCCTACCTAAACTAGGCCACACCCCTACTCATTTGTTTGTTGATTGATTCATTCACTCAATATTTATTAAGTGTTTACATCAGGCGTTGTACTTGGATCAAGCAATTCAGCTGTGAATGAGGCCGACACACTCTAGCCCTTACAGCCTTATGGACTATAGGGGAAGACAGGCATGAATCAGCAATTATAATGAGATATGACAGTAGTAGATGGTGCTAAGAGACTAGTCTTGGTGGTCCAGAAAGACCACTCCCTAAAACAGGGATATGTAAGCTAGCTGAGCACCAAAGGATGAATGGAAGTTATCAGGCATAGAAGGAGGAATGTAGGTGCAGGTTAAACATGTTGGGTATCTATGTAGAATTGTCACCGGTGACAGACAACTGCCATCTTCAGCTGTTTCCTCCCCACTTCTCCAGCTCCAACTTCAGAAAAGAACAGTATGTAAGCTTCCTTCCCAGCCTCAAAGCCTTCATAAGTCATCCAGTCCTGTCAGCTTCTGGTGTTGTACTTGGCTACAGGGGAGCAGGTGTAAGGATTAGTGACCCTGTAGAAAGAAATACCCCCATCCGCAAGTTAATGAAGAAAAGGCTCACCCTCGGCCACATCCATTCAGGGTTCTTGGACAAGAACCAAGTGGATATAATAGGCGTGTAAAGCCACATCTGTCTTGGATGTTTAGACTTTGCTAGGAAGCAAGTTCAGTGGGAACTGTGGATAGGATGGAACAGGTGGAGTAGCAATAGAGTTGTCTACTAAATAAGGCAAGTTTTCCCCTCAAGTTTTCAATCCGTGTGAATGTGGATAGTGTGGGTGATGTGTGAATGGATCTTTTCATCTCTCTCATGTGAGCCAGTATTCATTTACCCCAACCTTCACAATTCCTCCTTGTTTTTATTTTCTTTTCTTTTGACTCAGATTTTATCTGTGTCCCCAGGAGCAAAAGAAACTAATGATTTCTGCAAGGGTAGTCTAGTCAGCAAACAGCCTTGTTAGTGATTTTTCCAGAAGCTTAAAATTGCACTATGTGAGTTGGAGGCTGACAGTGGTTTAAAAAAAAATAAATCATTTCTGAACTCTTTGAATAGTCTTGAAAAACCCCGTTGTCTCTTGGTTCAAATGTTCCTAGGTTTCCTACATGATCTATGTGTTCTTTCCCTGCTGTTGTTCTGTCACTTGAGTACCTGTCATCTGTAGCTTAATGGGCCTATGGTGCTTTCATTATCCAGGTCACGCTGCATGAAAGGAGACTTTTTGATTTTCTGCACCCTTTGGCTCTTTGATTAGTATCTGTACATTTATTCAGATGTTCATCAAATATTTCTTGATCAAGGTTCTGGGGAGGGATGGGGGCTCCAAGAAGAAAAAGACATGATCCCTGTGCCTAGGAGATTCAAAGGAAAAAGCATACACCAGCAGATAACTCATGAGGCAGTACAATAAACACTGTGACAGTGATGCATACAAATTGCTATGGGAGTACAGCAGAGAGATCCTGTCTCTCAGGTTACCAACAGTCCCTATAGGGGATGAGAATTTTTGACTCATATTCATTAAATCACTACTGCTGTTGCTGCTAAGTCGCTTCAGTCGTGTCCGACTCTGTGCGACCCCATAGACGGCAGCCCACCAGGCTCCCCCGCCCCTGGGATTCTCCAAGCAAGAACACTGGAGTGGGTTGCCATTTCCTTCTCCAATGCATGAAAGTGAAAAGTGAAAGTGAAGTTGTTCAGTCGTGTCCGACTCTTCTCGACCCCATGGACTGCAGCCTTCCAGGCTCCTCTGTCCATGGGATTTTCCAGGCAAGAGTACTGGAGTGGGGTGCCATTGCCTTCTCCGTATTAAATCACAGTAGCTAAGAATTTTGAATACCATTGTGACTGATGGTTGCATCTCATCTAGTGAAAATCTGACCTTTGAGAACTGAAGTTGTACTTTCATGTATTCTGGGTTCCAATCTCATGGTCACAAGAATGTTACAAAACAGTGGTCTTTGACTCAAGGCTCACCAGCACAATATTTGTAACCTGTACACCCCTGGCCACATTTTCCCTCTTGTTCAACAAGTGCCTAAGGGTAACCTGCATGCACACCTCTTCTGCAGTTCTGGATGCATTTATAAAAGACATGGCAATTTTAGATTTCATTTCTGCTACCTACCTTCTTCCTTTTTTTTTTTTTTAAACTTTTTATGTTTTTTAAACTTTTGTATTGGGGTATATTTGGTTACAATGTTGTGATAGTTTCAGGTGAACAGGGAAGAGACTCAGCCATACATATACATGTATCCATTCTCCCCCAGACGCCCCTCCCATCCAGGCTGCCACATAACACTGAGCAGAGTTCCATGTACTGTATGGTAGGACCTCATTGGTTATCCATTTTAAATATAGCAGTGTGTACATGTCCATCCCGAACTCTCTAACTCTCCCTTCCCCCTGGCAACCATAAGGTCATTCTCTAAATCTGGGAGTCTCTTTCTGTTTTGCAAGTTCATTTATATCACATATACAATGAAATATTACTCAACCATTAAGGAGAATGAAATAATGTCATTTACAGCAGCACGGATGGACCTACAGATTGTCATACTGAGTGAAGGAAGTCAGACCGAGAAGGAGAAGTATCGTATGACATCCCTTGTATATGGAATCTAAAAAGAAATGATGCCTTCTTCCTTTTTGGTTCATTCTGTTGTTTTTCTAGATTTATAGCTGAATAATTAGTTCATTTATATTAAATCTTTCCTTTAACTTTAAACAAAATATTTTTAGCTCTATAAATTTTCCCCAATACAGCTTTAGTTATAGACCATAGGTTTTAATATGATGTATTTTCCTTTTTGTTAAAGTTCTAGAAAATTTATAACTTGACATTCTCCCTGAAATTTAATGTTTATCAGAGTTTTCCTTCATTTTTAAGTGGTGAAGTTATGGGGTCATCTCTCAGTTGTTAATTTCTATTTTTATTGCATTGTGGTCAGAGTATGTGAACTATATCATATTTAAATTAGAGGCTCTAATTACATTTTGGGCTTCCCAGGTGATGCTAGTGGTAAAGAATCTGTGTGCCAATGTAGGAGACGGAAGAGACACAGGTTCAATCCCTGAGTAGAAGATCCCCTGGAGGAGGAAATGGCAACCCACTCCAGTATTCCTGCCTGGAAAATTCCATGGACCAAGGAGCCTGGTGGGCTGCAGTCCATGGGGTCACAAAGAACCATACATGACTGAGCAAGCGTACAGAATTACATTTTATTGTGGCCAGGTATATGATTACTTTTTATTAATGTTCCAATAATGGAAGAGAAGAATGTGTTGATACTGTTTGTAGGGTATCTATCTATCTATCTAATCTTTGTGTATCTGTGTGCATTTATAAATGTGTGTGTGTCTCTGTATATACATATTTATATATGTATTAAACTGAGCTTTACACTTATATTATTCAAATATTCTTATAAGGATTTTTGGTATGGCCTCCTACCACGTCTATACCACCCACGCTTTTAGGCTTTTTTCATTCTGCTATCTTCCTAGAAAGTTTTTCTTAATGTACTTGATTGCTATTCTGCTTGTTACATAATGATTTAGTCTAGTTTTATCAACTTTGCGGGTTACATATTTTGCCATCACAAAATTTGTCTCTGTCCAATTTAATACTTTAGGTCTTAGAGTAACCCTCCAACTGATATATATGTTGTCACTCTTTTCATTTGCCTTTGCCTGCTATAAATTAACATATTCTATTATTTATTTTCTTTCTAGTCTTTAAAAAATACCAAGTTTTTGGAAATAGGTAATTGGAGCAGAGTCTGGGTAGATTCTCATCCAAGCTGTCTGCTCTTTCTGGGTCAATAGCTAAATGACAGTTTCCAGTACTCTTATCAAGATGGGATACTACACTGGTCTGAACAATAAAATGTGGACAGAAGCAATGTATGTCACTTAAAAATCTTGCCTTTAAGAGGTGCCCTGTGATCCTCTATGTTTCCACTCTCTCTCTCTCTCTCTTTGTTCAAGGGGTAACTAAACTTAGGGGATCCAGAAGAGGAGTTTGAGGTCCTAGTGGAAGACAATATATAAAGATGCAGGGGGCCTGAGGCTTGTAATAAAAACTCTAAGAATATCACCCAAGAGGATTGTGACATGAGGAAGTCTGGGGTTTTTTGGTCACAATATTTAATCTGTATTAATATAGAAATAAATGTGTAGTGCTCCAAATTTGAAAGGTACACAAGTGTATACAATGAAAATTAATTCATCCTTCCCTCTGGCTTCCCAGCCACCATACTACCTTCTCTGGAGGCAGCCAAAGTCAACAGTTTCTTGGGTATCTTCTGAGGGAATTCTCTGTCCATATCCTTTTACCTGTTTTGTCATTGAATCATTAGTCTTTTCCTATGGATTTAAAATTTCTATTTATTTACTAAGGGAATTATGACTTTTGGTGATGTAAGTGGTTAGTCTTTTCTACATTTATTTGTCTTTATGTGTTTCTTTTTCCACATAGAGGGTTTTGATTTATATGTAGTTGAATTTGTCACTTGTTTTTAATGGAATCTCAGTTTTGTGTAGTAGCATGCACATTTTATATGCATTTGTTTATCAACATATCAAATTGAAGCAGAACTTTGCTTTCTCCTTCCCAGGTCATTTACTTGTTCACCGTCCCATTTCCATTAGCACCTTTAGAAGTCCTTTACTTTTGTATTTCTGAACATCCTCCAGTTTTCCCCAACTTCACCCTATATCACTCAGATTTTGGTGAGAGAGGTTGGAATTTTTAGTTCCTGGTTCTTCATATTTTCAATTAGAGAATGTCTCTTCTATTTCAAAACCCTAGCAGAATATTTTTATTAATTTCTAGTATCATTCTCTTCTTTCATTTAGGCATAATTATAAAAATGATATGATTCAATGTTCAATACATTGAACAAACAATGTTCAGTGTTTCTTGTACTTTGTTCAGGAGAATTTTGTTTTGATTTAATTTACATTTAGCTAGAATAATTCCTTGAGTGAATTTTCAGAAACTGCCTTCTCAAGCCTTGCAACTCTTAAAATATCTCTTCTTTTGTCTTTCATGTAAGTGAAATGTAAGTCATTATATGATTCTTCAGTTCAGTTAAGTTGCTTAGGCGTGTCCAACTCTTTGTCATGCTAGACTTCCCTGTCCATCATCAACTCCCAGAGATTGCTCAAACTCATGTGCATCGAGTCAGTGATGCCATCCAACCATCTCATCCTCTGTCATCTCCTTCTCCCGCCTTCAATCTTTCCCAGCATCAGGATCTTTTCAAATGAATCAGTTCTTCACATCAGGTGGCCAAAGTATTGGAGTTTCACCTTCAACATCAGTCCCGCCAATGAACACCCAGGACTGATCTCCTTGAGGATGGACTGGTTGGATCTCCTTGCTGTCCAAGGGACTCTCAAGAGTCTTCTCCAACACCACAGTTGAAAAGCATCAATTAAACAATGCTCAGCTTTTTTATGGTTCATTTCTCACATCCATACATGACTACTGGAAAAACCATAGCTTTGACTAGACGGACCTTTGCTGGCAAAGTAATATCTCTGCTTTTTAATACACTGTCTAGGTTGGCCATAGCTTTTCTTCCAAGGAACAAGCGTCTTTTAATTTCATGGCTGCAGTCACCATCTGCAGTGATTTTGGGGCCCAAGAAAATAAAGTCTGTCACTGTTGCCATTGTTTCTCCATCTATTTGCCATGAAGTGATGGGACCAGAATGCCATGATCTTAAGTTTTTTGAATGTTGAGTTTTAAGCCAATTTTTTCACTCTCCACTTTCACTTTCATCAAGAGGCTTTTTAGTTCCTCTTCACTTCTTTCCATAAGGGTGGTTTCATCTGCATATCTGAGGTTACTGATGTTTCTCCTGGCAATCTTGATTCCAGCCTATGCTTCATCCAACCCGGATGAAGTACATTAGTACATTTCGCATGATGTACTCTGCATATGAGTTAAATAAGCAGGGTGACAGTATTCAGCCTTGATGTACTCGTTTTCCAATTTGGAACCAGTCTTTTGTTCCATGTCTGGTTTTAAATGTTGCTTCTTGAACTCATACAGATGTCTCAGGAGGCAGGTCAGGTGGTCTGGTATTTCCATCTCTTGAAGAATTTTCCACAGTTTGTTGTGATCCACAAAGTCGAAGGCTTTGGCATAGTCAATACAGCAGAAGTAGATGGTTTTCTGAAACTCTCTTGCTTTTTCTATGATCCAGCAGATTTTGGCAATTTGATCTCTGATTCTTCTGCCTTTTCTAAATCCAGCTTGAACATCTGGAAGTTCACGGTTCATGTACTGTTGAAGCATGGCTTGGAGAATTTTGAGTGTGAGATGAGTGCAATTGTGCAGTAGTTTGAACATTCTTTGGCATTACCTTTCTTTGGGATTGGAATGAAAACTGACCTTTTCCAGTCCTGTGGCCACTGTTGAGTTTTCCAAATTTGCTGGCACACTGAGTGCAGCCCTTTCACAGCATCATCTTTCAGGATTTGAAATAGCTCAACTGGAATTCCATCACCTCCACTAGCTTTGTTCATAGTGATGCTTCCCAAGGTCCACTTGACTTTGCATTCCAGGATGTCTGGCTGTAGGTGAGTGATCACACCATCGTGATTATCTGGGTCATGAAGATCTTTTTTCTGTATTCTTGCTACCTCTTCTTAATATATTCTGCTTCTGTTAGGTCCATACTGTTTCTGTCCTTTATTGTACCAATCTTTGCATGAAATGTTTCGTTGATATCTCTAATTTTCTTGAAAAGATCTCTAGTCTTTCCCATTCTATTTTTTCCCTCTGTTTTTTTGCGTTGATCACTGTGGAAGGCTTTTTTTATCTCTCCTTGCTATTTTTTCTGCTTTCAGATGGGTATATCTCTTTAGTCCTTTGCCTTTAGCTTCTCTTCTTTTCTCAGCTATTTGTAAGGCCTCCTCAGACAACCATTTTGCCTTTTTGCATTTCTTTTTCTTGGAGATGGTTTTGATCACTGCCTCCTATACAGTGTCAGAAACCTCTGTCCATATTTCTTCAGGCACTCTATCAGATCTAATCCTTTGAATGTATCTGTCACTTCCACTGTATAATTGTAAAGGATTTTATTTAGGTCATACCTGAATGGTCTAGTGGTTTTCCCTGCTGCTGCTGCTGCTGCTAAGTGGTTTTCCCTACTTTCTTCAATTGAAGTCTGAATTTGGCAGTAAGAATTTCATGATTTCAGCCATGATCAGCTCCTGGTCTTGTTTTTGCTGACTGTGCATAGATTCTCCATTTTCAGCTGCAAAGAATATAATCAATCTTATTTCAGTATTGACCATCTGGAGATGTACATATGTGAAGTCATCTTTTGTGTTTCTTATAAGTTGTCTCTTATGATTCCAGGTGACGGTTTTTTATCTACAGTTTTTGCAGATGTTCCTGCATTGTATTCTAGCTTCTAGTCACACATGGGTTGCTAGATGCTACTGTGTTTGTCTTCCTTTAACAAGAAAACTTTACTTTCGTTAGAAGCTTTTAAGGGTGTTTTTTTTTAAACTTGTAGTTCAGAAATTTAATCAGGATAGGTCCAGATATGTCATTATTTCATTATCTGTCCTGGGTCTCAGCAAGCTGTTTGAGTCTTAAGTTATTCTGTAGCTCAAGATAGTTGTTGCTATTATACCACTGATGATTTATTTCTCCTCTAACTATTCCTCTTTTCTTCCTGGAGATCCTAGTAATCATATTGGGTTTCCTGTATCTTTCCTCCGTGTTTTTTATATTTTATTCATTACATCCATTTCCTTGTATTTTTGCTCTGCATGATGGAATTGTTCCTTTTTTATCTTTCAGAAAACCAATTTGAATTTTAGTGGGGACTATTCCTTTTAAAATATTCCTTTATTGATTTAAACCCTTGAGAAGGAAAGGGCAACCCACTCCATTGTTCTTGCCTGGAAAATTCCATGGTCAGAGGAGCCTAGCAGGCTTCAGTCCATGGGGTCGTAAAGAGTCAGCCATGACTGAGTGACTGAGCACATTGATTTTAAAAATTCAGATATCATATCTGTCAGTTCCTGAAACTTTTTTGTGCATAAGTTGAATCATATTTATACCTCATAAAACTTTTACTATTTTTTTTCTGTTTTTTTTTAAATGAATTTTCTATATGTCAGAATCATCCTATTTAGGTCATTCACCTTTAAACAACTTGGGGTCTCATTTTTAGACTATTAATGTCAAAAGCTTTCTTAGGTTATCTGATGTTACGGCTGTGCTATCTTGGGTAATGTTGCATCAGCACACGACAGGAAATTGGTGAGTGTTTCTCTGCCAGGGGGCAGGTAGGCAGCAGTTTGGTAAACTGGGACTCTAATGCAAGTCTGGTGTGAAGCCCCTTTAGTATCAGGAAGGAATTGTGAGGGATTGTATTCAACTTGATGACATTGACAGGAAGAGCTGACCCCTCCCAGAGCTGCACACAGATGTTTCTCTCCTAGTTGGGAGAGAACCCACTTGGGTAAACTGAATGCCCCCTCACTCTCATCCATCAGCCTCCCAGGCAATGAGGGAGTCTTCTTTTATCCATTACTGCCTTGGAGAGGCAAACCTGTTTACAAAGTCCAGGGTTCTAGGTCAACTAACTGGCCAGCAATATAACCAATGAACTTCTACAGCTGAATCTTCTTCCCAAGTGACTGTACATCAGATGTCATCATGGGTCTTATCCAGGTTCAGCATGTTGTTAGGGTTATATTTAACTGTTCAGTTGGTCTTCAAAGAGTCATCAGGAAGAGAGAATTGAGGATGTGAATGCAGGATACCATCTTCCTAGAATATCCCTCTCCTCTGCCCCTCTCCATGAAGAGGGGGAAGGGAAGGGAGAGTGAGGCTGTAGATCTGAAGCTCTATACTTTTTCTTGAGTCTGTCTACAAGCGCCACTGCCTCACGCTGTCATGATCTCAGTGCTTCTGTCATCAGGAGTGACATAGTCCTTTGGATTTCTTCTTTGTTACAAACACATGATCCCAAGAGGCTTGACACAGTGTCCCTGAGGAACCACATGACCATGGGACTCTCAAAATCATCTCTTTCCTCTGACCCCCACTGAGCTCCCAAGAGTGACTAGTTCTAGCCTGGGCGTCACTGTCTCACATACACATCTGTCCCTGCTTGGAAAGTTAATGGGGTTACCTTTTCTCCCTGACTTCCCAGGAGGCAGGCCTCTTACCCTGGTCAGTCAAGAGCTCCTCAGTGTGTCATGGGGCTAGCAAGCAAGCAAATTCCTTCTGGCACATCCTTCTGGACCTCTAGATATACCTAAATTCATCATCATCACTTTGCTTCCGTCCTTCCC
Source organism: Bos indicus (assembly GCF_029378745.1). NCBI lineage: Eukaryota > Metazoa > Chordata > Mammalia > Artiodactyla > Bovidae > Bos > Bos indicus. The sequence goes on along the minus strand of NC_091789.1, from coordinate 31,269,298 downwards.
TTTGGGAACTGGCTACTGACCCCCTCCTTTGACCTAATAGATTTGTCACGTGTTTGAATTGAGACAATCTTTGTAAAACTGTTATGTCCAGAGGACCCCATTTAATGGAACCACCCTGACTTTTATGGTGTGTGTGTCTGTGACATCTGAGCTTGTGTCTTATATTTAAGAGATCATTAGTGTGCTTACTCTCCTCCAGGGTTTGTTTCTTTTACTCAAGGCATCCTACCAGTTTTTTAATCAAACTGCAAAATGAGACATTTATTTGTGATCATGTCTAACATTAGGAATGAGAAGAAGGAGGGGGTGGAGGAAAAGGCATTTGACTAGTTTTAAATGCTCTGCCATCTCCTTGGTTCCACACTGCCTTTGCCTGTTTCTGAACTCTTTGCATTTCCTATATTTTGATACCAGGAAACCAGTCCCTCTCATGTATATATCTGTATGTCACATTCAGTTAGCTAAATGCCTATTTAAATCATATGGTTTGGGACTTTTTAATGTGTCCCCATCATGACTCCAGTTTTATTGTACTTTTTTTAAGAGCACAGACCTCATTTACTTTGTCCTTTACACCTTCTTAGCACTCAATATAACATGGTACGTTTTCAGAAAACATAACTAAAGCAATTTAAACGGTAATACTACTCCCTCCCATTCCCTCTCCTCCTTCCCCTTTCCCACTAAAAGCGAGCCATCATTTTCTTTCCTAAAAAGTTTAATCAGAGGACACATATATGCAAATATTTCACTTTTCAAAGATTTTCCCTATTCATGTATGTAAAATCATAGAAACCATCAGACCCACCTTTATGAACTGGACCTCATTTTGAAAATGAAAGAATGTGAACATATTACCTTTACTGTATAGTGTCTGTGGGTGGTGATACTGGAGAGCAAGAGATGAAGGAAGAGAGAAGACGGATAGATAGATTAGGGCAATTTGGTGCTGACTTAGAAACCTGGGGGAGAAAATGGTAAGCCACTCCAGTAGTCTTACCTGGAAAATCCTAAGGACAGGGGAGTCTGGTAGGCTACAGTCTATGGCATCACAAAGAGTCAGACATGACTGAGCAACTAAGACTTTGACTTTTTTAGAAACCACCTATACTATCCTACAGTTCTGTTTCTCAAGAGGCTTTTTGAAATCAGGACTAGGGTACCTGGCAGAAAACAAGCTAGAAGAAGCCCTAGATTTGACACTTTACCCATAAGATTGGTATCTGAATACTGAATCTGATCCTTACTTGTGTGTATGCTTAGTCACTCAGTTGTGTCCGACTCTGCGACGCCATGGACGATAGCCCACCAGGCTCCTTTGTCCATGGGGATTCTCCAGGCAAGAATACTGGACTGGGGTTGCCATGCTCTCCTCCAGGGGATCTTTCCAACACTGGGACTGCTCATTCTATTTAACTTGCAAAAGGTAATGAATGGAAGAGTTGTGTCTCAGAGAGAGATTCAGTAGCATGAATTCATTACCTGAATTTCAACATTCTATTTTATGGGAGACATTTTAGTCCAGAGTGCTTATGACTTGTTTTTGTGGCACATGGGATAAAAGAAAATCTGAAGTATCATGAGAAAAATATAACTCCTTGAGTGTTATATTTTTGTGTTGAATGTTGGCATAATGGGGACCTGCCTGCTCATTTGAATTTGTGGGGCTAATTAAAACCAGCATCTTAGGAAACACAGTGCTGGAGAGAGAACAGAGTTGTTACTGCTGACTATGTCACAGGGATGACTATTATGGCTAAAAGGCATTTGAAAAGCGTAAGAGAGAATATTGTTCTGCAAACAGCACAGAAATATTTAATCTGTGGTCCATCTCACTGTGGAATGTATAATTCTAGTAATGAGTGCTGAAATAGGCTATCTGGAACCTGGTTTATTTTATTTTATTTTTTAATTTATTTATTTTAATTGGAGGCTAATTACTTTACAATATTGTAGTGGTGTTTGCTATACATTCACATGAATCAGCCATGGGTGTACATGTATTCCCCATCTTTAACCCCGCTCCCAACTCCCTCCCCATCCCATCCCTCAGGGTCCTCCCAGAGCACCAGCCCTGAGCACCCTGTCTCATGCATAGAACATGGACCAGCAATCTATTTCACATATGTTAATATACATGTTTCAATGTTATTCTCTCAAATCATCCCATCCTCACCTTCTCCCAGAGTCCAACAGTCTGTTCTTTACATCTGTGTCTCTTTTGGTATCTTGCATATAGTGTCATCGTTACCATCTTTCTAAACTCCATATATATGTGTTAGTATACTATATTGGTGTTTTTCTTTCTGACTTACTTCACTCTGTATAATAGGCTCCACCTCATTAGAACTGATTCAAATGCATTATTTTAAATGGCTGAGTAATATTCCATTGTGTATAGGTACCACTGTTTTCTTATCCATTCGTCTTCTGATGAACATCTAGGTTGCTTCCATGTCCTGGCTTGTAAACAGTGCTGCGATGAACATTGGGGTACACGTGTCTCTTTCAATTCTAGTTTCCTCAGTGTGTATGCCCAGAAGTGGGATTGCTGGGTCGTATGGCAATTCCATTTCCAGTTTTTTAAGAAATCTCCACACTGTTCTCCATAGTGGCTGTACTAGTTTGCATTCCCACCAACAGTGTAAGAGGGTTCCCTTTTCTTCTCACCCTCTCCAGCATTTATTGTTTGTAGACTTGGGATAGCAGCCATTCTGACTGGCTGCTATCCCACTGGCACAATGAGATAGTACCTCATTGTAGTTTTGATTTGCATTTGGGACATAGAGGGGGAAACAGTGGAAACAGTGTCAGATTTTATTTTTTCGGGTTCCAAAATCACTGCAGATGGTGATTGCAGCCATGAAATTAAAAGACGCTTACTCCTTGGAAGGAAAGTTATGACCAACCTAGATAGCATATTCAAAAGCAGAGACATTACTTTGCCAACAAAGGTCAGTCTAGTCAAGGCTATGGTTTTTCCAGTAGTCATGTATGGATGTGTGATAGTTGGACTGTGAAGAAAGCTGAGCGCCGAAGAATTGATGCTTTTGAACTGTAGTGTTGGAGAAGACTCTTGAGAGTCCCTTGGCCTGCAAGGAGATCCAACCAGTCCATCCTAAAGGAGATCAGTCCTGGGTGTTCGTTGGAAGAAATGATGTTAAAGCTGAAACTCCAGTACTTTGGCCACCTCATGGGAAGAGTTGACTCATTGGAAAAGACTCTGATGCTGGGAGGGATTGTGGGCAAGAGGAGAAGGGGACGACAGAGGATGAGATGGCCGGATGGCATCACCAACTCGATGGACATGGGTTTGGGTGAACTCTAGGAGTTGGTGATGGACAGGGAAGCCTGGCATGCTGCAATTCATGGGTTCGCAAAGAGTCAGACACGACTGAGTGACAGAACTGAACTGAACTGATGAGTGATGTTGAGCATCTTTTCATGTGTTTGTTAGCCATCTGTATGTCTTTTTTGGAGAAATGTCAGTTTAGTTCTTTGGCCCATTTTTTTGATTCAGCCATTTATTTTTCTGGAATTGAGCTGCTTGTATATTTTTGAGATTAATTCTCTGTCAGTTGCTTCATTTGCTATTGTTTTCTCCCATTCTGAAGGCTGTCTTTTCACCTGGCTTATATTTTCCTTCATTGTGCAAAAGCTTTGGAGTTTAATTAGGTCCCATTTGTTTATTTTTGCTTTCATTATCATTACTCTGGGAGGTGGGTCATAGAGGATTCTGCTGTGATTTATGTCAGAGAGTGTTTTGCCTATGTTTTCCTCTAGGAGTTTATAGTTTCTGGTCTTACACTTAGATCTTTAATCCATTTTGAGTTTATTTTTGTGTATGGTGTTAGAAAGTGTTCTCATTTCATTCTTTTACAAGTGGTTGACCAATTTTTCCAACACCTCTTGTTAAAGAGATTATCTTTTCTCCACTGTATATTCTTGCCTTCTTAGGCAAAGATAAGGTGTCCATAGGTGCATGGATTTATCTCTGGGCTTTCTAGCTTTTTTTTTTTTTTTCCATTGATCTATATTTCTGTCTTTGTGCAAGTACCATACTGTCTTGATGACTGTAGCCTGAAGTCAGGCAGGTTGATTCCTCGAGTTCCATTCTTCTTTCTCAAGATTGCTTTGGCTCTTCGAGGTTTTTTTGTATTTCCATACAAACTGAAATTTTTTGTTCTAGTTCTATGAAAAATACCTTTGGTAGCTTGATAGGGATTGCACTGAATCTATAGGTTGCTTTCAGTAGTATACTCATTTTCACTATATTGATTATTCCAATCCATGAACATGGTATATTTCTCCATCTATTTGTGTCCTATTTGATTCCTTTCATCAGTGTTTTATAGTTTTCTATATATAGGTCTTTTCTTTCTTTAGGTAGATTTATTCCTAAGTATTTTATTCTTTTCGTGGCAATGGTGAATGGAATTGTTTCCTTAATTTCTCTTTCTGTTTTCTCATTGTTAGTGTATAGGAATGCAAAGGCTTTTCTGTGTGTTAATTTTATATCCTGCAACTATATTGATTGATTAACTCTAGTAATTTTCAGGTGGTGTCTTTAGGGTTTTCTATGTAGAGGATCATGTCATCTGAAAACAGTGCGAGTTTTACTTCTTCTTGTCCAATCTGCATTCCTTTTATTCCTTTTTCTTCTCTGATTGCTGTGGCTAAAACTTTGAAAACTATGTTGAATAGTAGTGGTGAGAGTGGGCACCCTTGTCTTGTTCCTGACTTTAGGGGAAAGTCTTTCAATTTTTCACCATTGAGGATAATGTTTGTTGTGGGTTTATCATATATGGCTTTTATTATGTTGAGGTATGTTTCTTCTATGCCCGCCTTCTGGAGGGTTTTTATCATAAACAGATGTTGAATTATGTCAAAGGCTTTCACTGCGTCTATTGAGATAATCATATTGTTTTTATCTTTCAATTTGTTAATGTGGTGTATCACACTGATTGATTTGCAAATATTGAAGAATCCTTGCATCTCTGGAATAAAGCCTGCTTGGTCATGATATATATGATCTTTTTAATGTGTTGTTGGATTCTGTTTGCTAGAATTTTGTTAAGGATTTTTGCATCTATGTTCATCAGTGATATTGGCCTGTAGTTTTCTTTTTTGTGGCATCTTTGTCAGGTTTTGGTATTAGGGTGATAGTGGCCTCATAGAATGTGTTTGGAAGTTTACCTTCCTCTGCAATTTTCTGGAAGTTTGAGTAGGATAGGTGTTAGTTAGCTCTTCTCTAAATTTTTAGTAGAATTCAGCTGTGAAGCCGTCTGGTCCTGGGCTTTTGTTTGTTGGAAGATTTCTGATTACAGTTTGATTTCCATGCTTGTGATGGGTCTGTTGAGATTTTCTATTTCTTCCTGGTTCAGTTTTGGAAAGTTGTAGTTTTCTAAGAATTTGTCCATTTCTTCCAAGTTTTCCATTTTATTGGCATATAGTTGCTGATAGTAGTCTCTTATGATCCTTTGTATTTCTGTGTTATCTGTTGTGATCTCTCCATTTTCATTTCTAATTTTGTTGATTTGATTCTTTACCCTTTTTCTCTTGATGAGTCTGGCTAATGGTTTATTTATTTTATTTATCTTGTCAAAGAACCAGTTTTTAGCTTTGTTGATTTGGTTTGTTGCTATGGTCTCTTTTGTTTCTTTTTCATTTATTTCTGCCATAATTTTTAAGATTTTTTTCCTTCTACTAACTCTTGGGTTCTTAATTTCTTCTTTTTCTAGTTTCTTTAGGTGTAGAGTTAGGTTATTTATTTGATGTTTTTTTTCTTTCTTAAGGTAAGCTTGTATTGCTATGAACCTTCCCCTTAGCATTGCTTTTACTGAATCCCATAGGTTTTGGGTTGTTATGTTTTCATTTTCATTCATTTCTATGCATATTTTGCTTTCTTTTTTGATTTCTTCTGTGGTTTGTTGGTTATTCGCAAGCATGTTATTTAGCCTCCACATGTTTGTATTTGCAATATTTTTTTTTCCTGTAATTGACATCTAATATTACTGCATTGTGATCAGAAAAGATGCTTGGAATGATTTCAATTTTTTTGAATTTACCAAGGCTAGATTTATGGCCCAGTATGTGATCTGTCCTGGAGAAGGTTCTGTGTGTGCTTGAGAAAAAGTTGAAATTCATTGTTTTGGGGTGAAATGTCCTATATATATCAATTAGGTCTAACCAGTCCATTGTATCATTTAAAGTTTGTGTTTCCTGTTAATTTTATGTTTAGTTGATCTATCCGTAGGTGTGAGTGGGGTATTAAAGTCTCCCACGATTATTGTGTTACTGTTAATATCCCCTTTCATACTTGTTAGCATTTGCCTTACATAACACAGTGCTCCTATGTTGGGTGCATATATATTTATAATTGTCATATCTTCTTCTTGAATTGATCCTTTGATCATTATGTAGGGTCCTTCTTTGTCTCTTTTCATGGCCTTTATTTCAAAGTCTATTTTATCTAATATGAGTATTGCTACTCCTGCTTTCTTTTGGTCTCCATTTGTTTGAAATATCTTTTTCCAGCCCTTCACTTTCAGTCTTTATTTGTCCCTTGTTTTGAGGTGGGTCTCTTGTAGACAGCATATATAGCGGTCTTGTTTTTGTATCCATTCAGCCAGTCTTTTGTCTTTTGGTTGGGGCATTCAACCCATTTACATTTAAGGTAATTATTGATAAGCATGATCCCGTTGCCATTTAGTTTGTTGTTTGGGGTTCGAGTTTATGCACCTTTTCTGTGTTTCCTGTCTAGAGAAGGTCCTTTAGCATTTGTTGAAGAGCTGGTTTGGTGGTGCTGAATTCTCTCAGCTTTTGCTTGTCTGTAAAGCTTTTGATTTCTCCTTCATATGTGAATGAGATCCTTGCTGGGTACAGTAGTCTGGGTTGTAGGTTTTCCTCTTTTATCACTTTAAGTATGTCCTGCTATTCCCTTCTGGACTAAAGAGTTTCTATCAAAAGATCAGCTGTTATTCTTATGGGGATCCCCTTGTGTGTAATTTGTTGTTTTTCCCTTGCTGCTTTTAATATTTGTTGTGTTTGATCTTTGTTAATTTGATTAATATGTATCTTGGGGTGTTTTACCTTGGGTTTATCCTGTTTGGGACTCTCTGGGTTTCGTGGACTTGGGTGGCTATTTCCTTCTCCATTTTAGAAAAGTTTTCAACTATGATCTCTTCAAGGATTTTCTCATGACCTTTCTTTTTGTCTTCTTCTTCTGGGACTCCTATGATTCAAATGCGGAGTGTTTGACATTGTCCCAGAGGTCTCTGTGTTTGTCCTCATTTCTTTTAATTCTTTTTTCTTTTTTCCTCTCTGCTTCATTTATTTCCACCATTCTATCTTCCACTTCACTCATCCTATCTTCTGCCTCTGTTATTCTACTATTGTTTTCCCCCAGAGTGTTTTTGATCTCATTTATTGCATTATTCATTATTGACTTTTTTTTATTTCTTCTAGGTCCTTTTTAAACATTTCTTGCATGCTCTCAATCCTTGTCTCCAGACTATCTGTAACTCCATTTTGTTTTCAAGATTTTGGATCATTTTTAGTATCATTATTCTGAATTCTTTTTCAGGTAGACTCCCTATCTCTTCCTCTTTGGTTTGGTTTGGTGGGCATTTATCATGTTCCTTTACCTGCTGAATATTTATCTGCCTTTTCATCTTGTTTAGATTGCTGTTTGGGGTGGCCCTTCTGTATGCTGGATGTTTGTGGTTCCTCTTTATTGTGGAGTTTCCTCCCTGTGGGTTGGGTTGCATGATTGGCTTGTCAAGTTTTCCTGGTTAGGGAAGCTTTTGTCAGTGTTCTGGTGGGTGGAGCTGGATCTCTTCTCTCTGGAATGCAATGAAGTGTCTAGTAGTGAGTTTTGAGGTGTCTACGAGTTGGACATGACTGAGCGACTGAACTGAACTGAATTGATGGGGCAGAGTGACTTTTGGTCACCTATATTTTAATGCTCAGGGTTATGTTCCTGTGTTGTTGGAGAATTAGCTTGGTATGTCTTGCTCTGAAACTTGTTAGCTCTTGGGTGGAGCTTGGTTTCAGTGTAGGTATGGAGGGTTTTGGATGAGCTCTTGTCGACTAATCTTCCTTGGAGTCAGGAATTTTCTGGTGTTCTTAGGTTTTAGATTTAAGCCTACTGCCTCTGGCTTTCAGTCTTATTCTTACAGTAGCTTCAAGACTTCTCCATCCATACAGCACCAATGATAAAACATCTAGGTTAATGGTGAAAAGATTCTCCACAGTGATAGACACCCAGAGAAGTTCACAGTTACATGGAGAAGAGAAGGGGAGGAGGGAGATAGAGGTGATCAGGAGGAGAAGAGGGGGAATCAAAAGTGGCGAGAGGACTCTAACCAGTAATCAATTCCCTATTTGCTGTCCATAGTCTGGAATACTCAGAGAGGTTCATGGAGTTACATAAAGAAGAGAAGGGGGAGGGAGGAGATAGAGGAGGAGATCCAGGAGGAGAAAAGGGGGAGTCAAAAGGAGAGAGACAGATCTAGCCAGTAATCAGTTCCCTAAGTGTTCTCCACAGCCCAGAACACCCAAAGAGATTCACACAGTTGGGTATAGAAGAGAAAGGGGAGGAAGGAGATATAGATCTGGGGGAGAAAAAGGAGAGTCAAAAGGGGGAGAGAGCAATCAAGTCAGTAATCACACTCCTAAGTAAAAATGGGTACTGACAATTGGTTTCTTAAAGGTACAAAATTGATAACAAATACCAAAAAGTAAAGATTAAAAATCTGGAGTAGATGTTAGACTTTCAAAAATACAATATTAAAAAAAACATGATGAGAAGAATTATAAATAATATATGAAATTTGCTTAAAAATAGGGTGTTTTTTTGTAAGATAATAGGTTATAAGAATGAAAATTAAAGGAGTAATAAAGAGCTTAAAAATAAAATGAAATTTAAAAATTAATAAATGATAACAGTAAAATATATCTAGGAATTTCTATGGAGCTATTGAGGGCAGTGTGCAGTCAGTTCAGTTTCAGATAGTTCCTTGTTCCATCTTATACTTCTCAAGGTCTATAGGCCCCTTCCAATGTAGTCAGTGCTAACTACAGGGTTTTAATCTGTTGCACCTGTCACTTCCAAAGTGGTTCTATCTTCTTTGTTTATTTTGGTTTCCTCCATTTACAGTTCTCTTCAGTGTCTAATTTCCACCCTGACACAAGGGGGCAAAGGTGGTCACTTATTTAGGCTCACTTGTTCAGTTGTGCTGTGGGGAGGGAGGAACACTATAAAGAAATATCACTGGTGTGTGTGGGGAGTGCTCGCAGTGTATGGACCACACTGGGTTTGCCCCCGCTCATGGTGTGTGTGCTTTGCCGGTCTACACTGCTCAGGCTCCAGGTTGCTCTGCAAGGGAACTTTCATGCCCTGGATTGCATGAATTTCCCAGGACTAAGCGGCTCAGTTTCAGGTTCTTGGGTACTGCACAAAGGCACAAACTTGATTGGGCCTGCGTTTTGTGTCCTTCCCTGGTCTGAGCAGCTCAGGTGACCCGGTGTTTCGTGAGTGCACTCTCCCAGGTGGGCGGTGCATCTTATCACCTCCCCAGTCCCAGCCGCTCAGTTTTCTGTGTGCGCAGTGAGAGTTCCTTCTCAGGTGTGCTGTGTGTCTCCTCTGGGGAGCTGATCTCAGGCTGCGATCCTCCTGGTGGATATCAACCGCCCAGGATCCCAGGAAGACTTGGTTAGCACCTGGGAGCCTGCTCACAGTTTGGTGGAGGATGCCATCTCTGGGGCCAAGATTGCCTCTCACCTTCTGGCTCTGGCTGTCGCCTGCCTGCCTCTCTTCCTCTGGCGAGGGGAGGGGCTGGTCAGCAACCAGCTAGCTCTCCTCTGGTATTTGCTCAATCCTTTGTTTTGTGAGTGGCCCAAGCTGTGCCTTAGAGCTTTCACGGGAAAGTTCTCTCTCTCTCTCTTTTTTTTCTCTCTCTCTGGCTATCCCACAGTTTGGGTTGCTATCTCACGTTAGGTCCTTCAAATTGTCCTCAGGGCATTCAGGCCCGGTCCTTACCCTAAGCAATGCAGCACGCGTCTCCCTGTTCAGCCCCTGCTCGCAACTGGTGGATACGAGTGTCTGGGCTACTTCTCTGCTGGGAGTTGCAGTTAGGCGCTTAGTCTGTTGTTGTTGTTTTGTTTTGTTTTGTTTTTTTTTCCTTCTTCTTCTTCCCGGTTATGTTGCCCTCTGAGATTCCAAAACTCCCCACAGACCCGCCAGTGAGAGGGTTTCTCGGTGTTTGGAAACTTCTCCTTCACGACTCCCTCCTTGGGACGGGTCTTTGTCCCTAACTTTTTTGTCTCTCTTTTTATCTTTTTTATTATGTCCTACCTCCTTTCAAAGAGAATTGGCTGGCTTTCTGGGTGCCTGGTGTCCTGCACCAGCATTCAGAAGTTGTTTTGCGGAATTTGCTCAATGTTCAAATGATCTTTCGATGAATTTGTTGGGGAGAAATTGGTCTCCCCATCCTATTCCTCCTCGATCTTAGGACCGCCCTGGAACCTGGTTTAAAATTGCATTATAAAATACATACAAGTGGCTTAATGCATGAAATAAGCTTTTGGTTAACCCAGTGGAGTAGAAAGTTTCAGGTTCAATGTTATTATTTTTAAACCTGCAAAATTCAAGAAGGTGCTCTGGAGACTGAACACTTCTGCTACTTTTCATAGTCTATGGTGAAGACTCAATTTATGTCTTTAGGACTCTGCTCTGTTTTTAAACTGACTGTGTTGTATCAATTTGAACCTTCCCTCTGATGAGAGCCCGCACTTGTTAGCATGTAACTAGGTAGTGATTAGAAGATTATGTTTAAAATTATATGCACCAGGATAGTCTTAGGCACAAAATAGTTTATATTAATGAGCAGTCATTTGGGAGTAGATCTGCAACCATGTGACTACAGCATAGCTTGATTAGAAAATACAAGAAGTTTCTACCATATACAAAACTAAAACCTGAACACCACTAACAAACCCTTTCAATCTGTAAGACTGCAAGATCAAGTTATGGTAGAAAGCTTCTTCTGTCTTGAGTAATTTTTTTCTCTGCACATTTTGGAGAAATACCACCTGGACATTAGATTTAGAAACCAGGAAAAATTATGATATTTCCACCAATAAACTGACTTTATTCCCCAAAAGTTGAAAGAATGAAAAACTCAGTTATTTGAAAACATTTGATTTAAGCAAATGAGTTTTTTTTTTTTTTTCTTTTGCTTGGAACTTGGTTGTCTGGAAATAGAGTTCTCTCTCCTCTGGATATGTCTCTTTATTTCATAGTTAAAGTGTAAGAAGGCCTCCCTTGGAAATGTTTGTTTTGGGAGCTTTAAGGCAAAATCTAAACTCATTATTCAAATATGTTCTCCAAGAATCAGATTTCGGTTTTGTAAGTGGTTTGAGATGGCTTATACCTGTTTCACTCAGTTGGACATATGCACATTTATTTAAAATAATTAAGCACTGAAGTCATTCTACAAGTGCTGCAGTAATTGCTCACAGAAGAGGGCTTCTCAAAATGCATTTTATGTTAATGACTCGAATCTTACATTTCAAAATGTAGAAATGTACCATGCTATTTCTTGGGAGTAGATGTAGATGACTAATTCACCAATATTTTATTTTTCTTCTGAAATCTCTTTTTCTCCCGAATCATGTGGTAGTGATTAGAGTGTAATAGTCCAGAATAAGAATTGCTGTCCTAGAGAAGGCATGATGTGTTGAGCAGTATTGGTGGGAAAAGAAAGCCAAGTCAACATAAATATGTCCACCTTATTAATGAAGAAGCCTCATGGGCCTTCTTTATTCAAATTCCAGTTTCCAGTTGTAGGCTTTTGGAGAGCAGGGGGTCTCTTCATTTCTCCGCACCATCCAGTGCATTGTCTTACATGTGGCATGTGCTCCAGAAACATTTATTGAATGAGAGTTAAGCCCACTGGTCATTGCCTGTCTACTCTGTGCCAGGTACCACACTAAATTATTTACTTGCAGTCTGTCATTTAATCTTGTGTATTTTTAAAAGTATTTTTAATTAAATTATTTATTTTTGGCTGCCCTGGGTTTTGTTGCTGTGCGGACATTTCTCTAGTTGTGGTAAGCAGAGGCTACTCTCTAGTTGTGGTGTGTGGGCTTCTCATTGCTGTGGCTTCTCTTGTTGTGGGGCACAGGCTCTAGGGCCTGCGGGCTTCAGTGGTTGCAGCGTGTGGGCTCTGCAGTTGTGGTACACCAGCTTGCTTCATGGCATGTGGGAACTCCCTGGACCAGGGATCAAACCTATGTCACCTGCACTGGCGGCAGATTCTTAACCACTGAGCCACTGGGGAAGCCCAATCTTCTGTATCTGTGTCACCTCCGTTTACCAAATCACCTCCATTTACCAAATGAGGAAATTAGAATACAAGGAAGTGTCTTGGCTGATGTCACAAAACCAGAAGGTAGATACGCCTAAGGCTTTGTCTGTCTGATGCCAAAGCCTGGGGTCACTGGGGTAACATGCTTTCCCTAGATGAATGTATGAATGAATCAGTGGGTTCATATTACATCACTCCACGATTTTAAGGCTACTTATCATTTCCTGGAACTTTAACCCACATATTCAAGTCTCTGTCAGAATGGATATCAAGATAAAACGGACAGTGGGAATTTTGTCATCTGACAAATCATCTTTGAATGCAGTCATGAGGAGTGTTTTGCATTTAACCATAGATGTGGCCTTTAGTAGGCTTTCTGAGGAGGCAGAGGTATGAAAGTGTGAGGAGAAAACAGTGTCTTGAAGGTCCAGTATTTAAAAGCTTTTCCCTTTCTTGTGCTATTTAGAAATTTGCAAGTTCTGTAGATTTTACCATCGTCTATCTGGTCTCTAGATATTCTGTATGAAAAGACAACATAGTTCAGCTGCCGTGAAAGGAAGTCATTAGGATTGAGTCTTGGTCCTGTTAAAATATCTTTTGATACTTTTCTGAAAGGTGAGCATGGGATGAATATTTTATTTTACTGAGCTCTGAACCCAGTTCCCAGTTCTTGGACTCCTAAGCATCTGAGGATGTTGACCAGAAGAATATCCACTTTCTCACATGTAGTTATCTTTCCAACTGATTCATGTGTCACTCTGCATATTCCAGGTAACCTGCACTGGTGATCTCTTTCCACTAAATTGGCCAGAAGATTCTGTAAACATATTGCTTTCTTAACATTATGAAAACTCAGGCTAGAATCAGTATCTATTCCGTGAAAAAAAATCTGGGGAAACATCTATGAGCCCTCTCATCACCCTCTGCTACATCCTAAATTTGCACTGCTTTCTCTGCTTCAGTGTCTGTTGATAGCCATCCCGTTTCTCCAAGCGCCCACATGCTCATCTGAGAGGCCTCTTTTCCTTCTCAAGCATAGCTGTCTTCTGGATCAAGTCTGCAAGATCAGATGGATTTTGCATGCATGACATCATTAGCATGTCTTGCTTTCAATTTCCATTGTGGTGGTCTAGACCAGCATTATTGCTCCTGTGGCCCACTGCAATACCTTCTAATGGGTTTCTGTATTCACATTCTTGCTATTCCTACAGCCCATTATTCACACTGAGGAGTGATCTCTTTAAAATGAAACCTGAATGTCATCACTGCTTTGCTTAAAGGACTTCAATGACTCCCTATTACTCAAGGCATAATGTGAAAGCTCTTTACTGGCCTTGTGTTGTAAGTGATGTTGACATTCTTATTTTCTTCATGTCGTGAGTGCTACAGCAGCCAAGGCTGTGTCTTGTTCATCTTTCTGTCTCATGTAGCACTTAGCAGAGTGTCTTATAGTTAATAATTGGTCAAAAGTGTATTGACTTGATTGAAATAAAATGACAGCCTAACAATTCAATGTCTGAATTTTGTTAACAACTTTCTGAAGAAGAAAATGTGAGTCACCCATTGGGGCGTCCATGTGTTTATATAAATAACATATATTTTTCCTCATTAACCAATATATGACAGAATGACCTCGGCTCGTTTCACGGCAAACCATTCAATATAACAGTAATCTAAGTCTATTCCCTGACCAGTAACGCTGAAGAAGCTGAAGTTGAACAGTTGTATGAAGACCTACAAGACCTTCTAGAACTAACACTTCAAAAAGATGTCCTTTTCATTATAGGGGACCAGAATGCAAAAATAGGAAGTCAAGAAACACCCAGAGTAACAGGCAAATTTGGCCTTGGAGTACAGAATGAAGCAGGGCAAAGGCTAATAGAGTTTTGCGAAGATAATGCACTGGTCATAGCAAACACCCTCTTCCAACAATACAAGAGACTCTACACATGGACATCACCAGATAGTCAACACCGAAACCAGATTGATTATATTCTTTGCAGCCAGAGATGGAGAAACTCTATACAGTCAGCAAAAACAAGATCAGGAGCTGACTGTGGCTCAGATCATGAACTCCTTATTGCCAAATTCAGACTTAAATTGAAGAAAGTAGGGAAAACCACTAGAACACTCAGGTATGACCTAAATCAAATCCCTTACGATTATACAGTGGAAGTGAGAAATAGATTTAAGGGACTAGATCTGATAGACAGAGTGCCTGATGAACTATGGATGGAGGTTCATGACATTGTACACGAGACAGGGATCAAGACCATCCCCAAGAAAAAGAAATGCAAAAAACAAAATGGCTGTCTGAGGAGGCCTTACAAATAGCTGTGAAAAGAAGAGAAGTGAAAAGCAAAGGAGAAAAGGAAAGATATACCCATTTGAATGCAGAGTTCCAAAGAATAGCAAGGAGAGATAAGAAAGCCTTCCTCAGCGACCAATGCAAAGAAATAGAGGAAAACAATAGAATGGGAAAGACTAGAGATCTCTTCAAGAAAATTAGAGATACAAAGGGAACAAGTCATGCAAAGATGGGCACAGTAAAGGACAGAAATGGTATGGACCTGACAGAAGCAGAAGATATTAAGAACAGGTGGCAGGAATGCACAGAAGAACTATACAAAAAAGATCTTCATGACCCAGATAATCACAATGGTGTGATCACTCACACTCAGCTAGAGCCAGACATCCTGGAATGTGAAGTCAAGTGGGCCTTAGAAAGCATCACTATGAACAAAGCTAGTGGAGGTGATGGAATTCCAGTTGAGCTATTTCAAATCCTGAAAGATGATGCTGTGAAAGTGCTGCACTCATTATGCCAGCAAATTTGGAAAACTCAGCAGTGGCCACAGGACTGGAAAAGGTCAGTTTTCATTCCAATCCCAAAGAAAGGCAATGCCAAAGAATGCTCAGACTACCGCACAATTGCACTCATCTCACATGCTAGCAAAGTAATGCTCAAACTTCTCCAAGCCAGGCTTCAACAATACTTGAACAGTGAACTTCCAGATGTTCAAACTGGTTTTAAAAAAGGCAGAGGAACCAGAGATCAAATTGCCAACATCTGCTGGATCATTGAAAAAGCAAGAAAGTTCCAGAAAAACATCTATTTCTGCTTTATTGACTATGTCAAAGCCTTTGACTGTGTGGATCACAGTAAACTGTGGAAAATTCTGAAAGAGATGGGAATACCAGACCACCTGACCTGCCTCTTGAGAAATCTGTATGCAGGTCAGGAAGCAACAGTTAGAACTGGACATGGAACAATGGACTGGTTCCAAATAGGAAATGAATTACGTCAAGGCTGTATATTGTCACCCTGCTTAATTAACTTATATATGTAGAACATCATGCAAAATGCCAGGCTGGATGAAGCACAAGCTGGGATCAAGATTGCCAGGAGAAATATCAATAACCTCAGATATGCAGATGCCACTGCCCTTATGGCATAAAGTGAAGAAGAACGAAAGAGCCTCTTGATGAAAGTGAAAGAGGAGAGTGAAAAAGTTGGCTTAAAGCTCAACATTCAGAAAACTAAGATCATGGCATCTGGTCTCATCAGTTCATGGCAAATAGATGAGGAAACAGTGGAAACAGTGGCAGACTTTATTTTTTTTGGTCTCGAAAATCACTGCAGATGGTGACTACAGCCATGAAATTAAAAAACAGTTGCTCCTTGGAAGAAAAGCTATGACCAACTTAGCATATTAAAAAGCAGAGACATTACTTTGCCGACAAATGTCTATCTAGTCAAGGCTATGGTTTCTCCAGTAGTCATGTATGGATGTGAGAATTGGACTACAGAGAAAGCTGAGCATCGAAGAATTGATGCTTTTGAACTGTGGTGTTGGAGAAGACTCTTATGAGTCCCTTGGTGTCCAAGGAGATCCAACCAGTCCATCCTAAAGGAGCTCAGTCCTGAGTGTTCATTGGAAGGACTGATGTTGAAGCTGAAACTCCAATACTTGGCCACCTGATATGAAGAGTTGACTCATTGGAAAAGACCTTGATGCTGGGAGGGATTGGGGGCAGGAGGAGAAGGGAATGACAGAGCATGAGATGGTTAGATGGCATTACCACCTCAGTGGACATAAGTTTGGGTAAACCCCAGGAGTTGGTGATGGACAGGGAGGCTGTAGTTCATGGGGTTGCAAAGAGTCAGACACAACTGAGCAACTGAACTGAACCAATATACAATGTAATAGATGATTTCTAAACTCTCCTTGATATCATGTACCCCTAATTCTGGCCAGGGTTCTGTGCGATCTGGTGGGTTTACATTTGCAAAGTGGAGCTACCCTGAAAGTACAGCTGACAAGAATGAATGCTTCCCTTTTCTCCTCCAGGGCTACTGTTTAATTGCTCTCTGCACATGTACCTCCTTTTATGTAATAAACTTATTTATGCATATTCTGCAAATATTTATAGATTTGTGCATAATTTAACTGCAGAGAGCCTGTTGTATATATTTTTTGCAAAGCTAATGAATTTTTTAAAAAACTATATATTTTCGGTGGGCAGTTTGGGGCCATCCATACTATATTTGCTTTTCTTAAAGCAAGGCATCATGCCCATGTGTCCAAAGACTTAGCTTCGTGCTTTGGGTGTTCTCACCCACACTGATCATGATAAAAAGGAGTTTGTTGTTAGATGAGACCCAGGAAACGAGGTCAAAGAGAGGGAGAGAGCCTGAACTGGCTACTTAGCTGTGTGCAGAGTTCACACAGACACTTATCTGATGGATGCTCTGGGACTGGGGGGTCTCACGGCAAAGTTGTGATTGAGTCCGAATATGTCAAAGCTCACATTTGGAAATCTTCCCATCATGTGCCTCTGCTTTTTGGGGCTAAGTGGACATCATGAAGCCATGTTTCTGATCATCCATTTCCCGTGCTACTTTAGGAGAGCGACAGACGCTAATTTGCTCTAATAAATACAATGAGGCGCCACGAGTCACCTCAGTCCTAAGTGGTTACATCTCAACATTGTTTAACTCATAAGATCAATGGACACTTTCCGAGCCCATAAAATTTTAGCCTTCTAGGGTCATTGGATAAAAAGTGGGCCTTGTAAACAAACCCATGAAAAATGGTCTGATGCTTGCTGAATTTTGCACCATGATCAGCAAACCTTGCCCCTTCAGGAGATGCCAAACCAGGAGGGATAGATATGTTCCCTTTCAAACTGCCAAGGGGATTTAAATGTCAACATCCAGTTATTTTAAGTTATGGCCATTGTAGCTATCCATGTTAAAAGACAAGATTTTTTGGTTTAATGCTAACATTTATGTTGCATCATTAGATTAGATCTGCTCTGTAGGCATCTCCTTATCTTGAGCATCTCCCCTGCCTTGTGCTTTATGCTCTGTGTTATGAACTGTAAATGTGTGTCCTCCCAAAAATCTTAGGTAGAACTTTTCAGCCCCCATATGATGGTATTGGAACTGGGGCCTTTGGGAGGTAGTTAGGTCATGAGTCCTTAGGAGTGGGATGGATCCCTTTATAAAAGGAGACACTAGAGAGATGTCTGCCTGCTGTGTGAAAAAAGAATCTGGCCATCTGCAGGCCAGGAAGTGGTTGTTCACTAGACACTGGATCTCTTAGCACCTTGATCTTAGACTTCTCAGCCTCCAGAACTGTATGAAATAAACATTGTTTAAGCCACCCAGTCTACAGTAATTTGCTATAGCAGCCTGAGATGCTCTATACTTGTGGAAGTGCTTGAACTTTAGCTGCTGGTTCCGTCTCTGCTGGGACCTCCTTCCTACCCCATTCACTTGGATGATTTAAATCCTCCCATCAGTGTGAGTATCACTGCCTCTTGGGACCTTCCCAGGCTGAACAACTAACCAGAACTGAAGAGCAAAGACCAAAACACTAGTGTAGGTTATGAATTTGCCAACTTGGAAATGGATTGGGCATTGTTGTTGTTGATCAGTGGCTAAGTTGTGTCTGACTCTTTGCAACCCTAGGGACTGCAGCATGCCAGACTCTTCTGTCCTCCACTATCTCCCAGAGTTTGCTCAAATTCATGTCTATTGAGTCGGTGATGCTACCTAACCATCTCATCCTCTGCCACATGTAAAACAGAAAAAACTGACTCAGGTTGTCTACCTGGGAGCCCAGATTTCACCCAGGGAAAGGCTCTGGGCCCTGAGCCTTACTGACAAAGAGGAGACTTGAAGACTCAGACAATGCTGACATCATGTCTTGTCTCCTACTCTGCTTAGCAACAAACAGCTTGCACCTCAAACTTCTCTCATTTTCTTGCTGCGTTTCTAAGTCTTTGCTTGACTTCTCTGCATCTCTCACTTTCAATCCATACCCAACTCTGGCATCTCTAGATCAAGATTGTCTGTTTCCTTGTCAGGCATCTCCTAGACTCAGGATTCGAAGCTTTGTGATTAGCTCAACTTTGCCAGAAGGCGTGGACAGCGTTTGCAGTATTCTCCATACCAAGGTCTCCTGGCCAGTCTCTGGTGATAAGGCACTGACTATATCACAAAGCAACTCCACGTACAGAAGCGATTTTAAATGGGAGATTTCCTTGTTCAAGTCTGAATCTGTCTCCCTGGGACTTTTCTAAGTCCTTGGGATTTGTTGAGTGAAGCTATCCAGAAAAAGGAACGGAATTAAGTTTGTTTCTTGTCTCACATGACAGCCCTGTGTGGATTTGAAGGCAGTGCTCTCAGGTCTGCACACTTTCAGCTTAAACATCCCAAGGCCTGTGAACTGTTTCCCATGTCTGTCATTCCTTCCCCATCTGAGTCACTACTCTCTTTAGACGTGTCTCCTTAAAGGGTGCTGCCCAGAAATGAGCCCACCACTTCAGTTATCCAGGGAGGATAGAGCCAGCCCAGCTCTTGTTCTGATCCTGGTGCTCTTGCTAATGCACTCCAGGAGCAGATGAACCCTCTGGCAGTCATGCTGCCCTCCTAGTTTCTACTGAACTTGCAGATAACTAACATTCCTGCCGTCTCTGCGTGTGCTGTTGCTAAGCCACATCTCCCTCTCCCATCCTTCTGTGTCTTGAGATAAGAGTAATCATTTAAGCATTCTGTTTATCTTTCATGATGAGAATGTGGGCCCAGCATTCCTGCTTGGTGAGATCTTTGGCCACCTGGTTTAGTTAACACAAGTTTGTGTGCCTGACACACAGTGGGCCAAACAAACGGAAATGCTGGAGTTGCCAGGTGAGGCGGTGGTGGGGGTGGGGGCGGTGTCTCAGGGTAAACAATCAGATCATGCACAATTCTGTTTGGCTGATGGTAAGGGAATAGGGTGGTGTTACAGGGTATAAGCCTCCCTAGGAGCCAGGAGGCCAGGGGCTGTGGGCTCCTGGCAATCAAGTAGTTAACATCTTCCCTTTGGTGGGAGGTTTTCACATTTGCAAAACATCAGAGGAAGTTTGCTTCAAGTAGTATTATCCTAGTGCCTCAGAGAGGAGTTAAAGCAGAGGATACAGGGAAGGCCTGTCCCAAGATGGCCCCATAGGGTCCTGCAGGGTTACTGTTTTGCTGTGATTCCTTCATACCTTCTCTGATTTGAAGGGCAGGCCATGTCTGTCTTCCTGTGGGAAATGTGCAGGGTCTCAGACTGAGCAGCTTTGGCTACATTCTTTGAAATACACGTTGGGTCCAATTCTTCATGCCAGTAAAGCACCATCTGACTAAACCATCATCAGCCTGCATTTTTCCACCTTAATAATAGCAGTAAGGCAATATTTAAGGAACTTCTTCTATGTGCCTAGCCTCTGCTAGGAACCAGCCTTTTAGCAGCCAATTCTTGCCACAGCATTCTAATAGCTTTCAATATTATATATAATATATATAACCTCTGAGCCACCAGGGCAGACCCCAATATATATAATATTATATATTAAATATAATAATAGCTTTTATTATCATTTTTTTTTCAGATGTGGAAACTAAGAATCAGGGAGTTTGAATACTTATTCAAAGTCACACAGCTAGTGTGGAGTGGGTCCATGACTTAACCATGACACCCATGCCCATGCTCTTAACCACTATACTATACCATCTGTTTTCTGAAAGCCAGTCTTTCCCAATTCAATTTTATTTCACATAATAAGTACATTTGGGCTTCCCAGGTGGCACTAGTGGTAAAGAACCCACCTGCCAATGCAGGAGATGCAAGAGACGCAGATTCGATCCCTGGGTCAGGAAGATCCCCTGGAGGAGGGCGTGGCCACCCACTCCAGTATTCTTGCCCAGAGAATCCCATGGACAGAGGAGCCTGGTGGGCTACAGTCCATGGGGTCGCAAAGAGTCGGACACAACTTAAGTGACTGAGCACGTTAAGTACATTCATTGAGGCAGAGGGAAAAGATCAACAAATCTAAGGCAGAAGCATGTCTGATGTGTTCCAGATATTGTAAGAATACCAGCGTGGCTGAAACTGTGTGGGAAAGTGAGAAAGTGTGGCAGATATTTCAGAGAGGTCTTTGGGGCCTTAATGATGTAAGGATTGGTTAGGAATTTGACTTGTACTTTGACTGACATGAGAAACTCAGGGAGTTTTGAGCAGGGTGATGACATGACTTGGATTATATGTTTAGAAAACCTCATCTGGCTGCTGTTTATGTTGTGAGTAGAGAGGGTGGAAGACATGAGCAAAGGGCTGGGGAGCTCAGTGGAGAAGGTTGTATTTTGGAGAATGGACTTGGAGGGGGAGGTCTGATAAGGCTATTTTCTCAGAGAAGACCCAAAGGAGATATGTTTTAATACGTTTCAATCAGAAATGCAACTTAATTCCTATCTATGAGAGATTTCAATTAAATCAGTTTTATTTAGCTTTTAGTTCACAAAGGATAACACTCTAGCTATTAATAAATTCTCTTGTCTTGGGAGTACTTTTTCCCTGGGTCACTAGATGGCACTTGTGAGTACTTCTCATTTCAAGAACATTTACTCCAACTGCATGTACACTAGATGGCGCTGGAGTCATTCCCCCCCAAGGCTGCCTTGCTCCTGGTGTATGTTGACATAGAAACTTGGTTACCTCTTGTACACAAAGATTTCTGAGAAATTCGTCAATATTCCGTTCTGGTAAAACAATCCATTCTGACTACTTTTCTGTGCAGTGTTGAATCATACATACCTACTGAGGCGAATCTGAATCAAATTCACTGTTTAACTTAGATCCAGTTTATCTGCTCATAGACTGAGGAGGAGCCCCCAGCCACAGGCTCAGCTTTGTCACTGAAATTAGAGATCCTGGCCTAAGCTGAAAGTTGAGGTGGTTTTTCCTGTCTGAGGTCAGCAGTGTGATCTTAGGTAAGGTGTTTGCTTCCATACAGTTAAAAATCTCCTTGATGAAATGTCTCTGAAAGCCAGAAAACAGAATCTTGATTTCCTCACTTCTGCTAACAGTCATCTTTTTTTGTTTGTTTTTCAGGGATGGTCATTTATTTTCTAAGGAAAAAAATATTAGAGGCCACTGGTCTCCTCTTTTCCTCATGCTCAGTTCTAACTTTGTGTTTCTGTAGTTAAGATATACAACCTCAAGTGGTCCTTGAAATAGGAATGCATTCTCTATTCACAGTTTACCTTTCAAAGTGAAACTGACCAAAATGTTTTATACCCAGTCTCATCCTTTTAGCACTCAAATGTAACCCAAATTTCCTCTGGAGTTCTTCTGAAAAGAAGACCGGACTAAAAATTCATAAGACCTGAATTTAGGTTGGATCTTGCTCCTTATGAGTTGTGTCCTTGACTTGAAACATTTATTTGAGTTTCACTTTCCTCATCTGTAAAATGGGAGAATAGTTATAAATTACTGGCAGCTGCAGCATGCTCTTCCATATCCAGACTGCATGCTGATGAGAGTCTCTCTCTTTTTCTCTTAGGCTTCAGAAGCACTGCATCTCCTATGGCTAAGAAACACAGTGTCTGTTCTGAGAGACCACACTCTAAGAGTGCAAAAATTCACACATACACACACACACAACAACAACAACAACTTTCCTCGTGAGAGAGGAGAACAATGCAATTATAACCTCTCAATTTTGGAGTTTCCATAGCATGTTCGTATATCTTATTGTTTTGATTCTCCCCAAAATCCAGTGTGGGAGAAGGCATGAAGCCATCACAAGTCCTGTTTTACAGATGATGTATGTGAGTTTGGGGTTTACCAGGTGGCGTAGTGGCATGGAATCTGCGTGCCAGTGCAGGAGACGCAGGTTTGATCCTTGGCTCAGAAAGATCCCCTGGAGGAGGAAATGGCAACCCACTCAAGTATTCTTGCCTGGGAAATTACATGGACAGGGGAGCCTGGTGGGTTATGGTCCATGGGGTTGCAAAGAGTCGGATATGACTGAGCACACATGTGAGTTTTAGAAAAGTGAAGGGCTTAGCTCAAGGTCACAAGTTCCTGGGCCGTGAGCAAGGATGTAAGCCCAGGACTCTGTGAGTCCTGTGCCTCTGGGGACCCACTTGACTAATGCTGGCTCGTGTAGTTAATGCTGAGCAACGGGTCTTCAAACATTTGCCCTTTTTTTTTCAGGCATTTGACCTAATCCACACAGAAGGGGAAAACTGGTTGTCTAAGGTCACATAAAGAATCACATAAATAGAAAATTGAAGAAAAACTGAAATCCATCTAATTTCAATCCATGTTTATAACAAAACACCCCTCTTTGTAGTTAAGAGCCAACCCCTTAAAAAAAAAGAGAGAGGTCTTTGTTCTTCTCAGAAGAACCAAATACATTTCCAAATGTTGTGCCCTTTATTAAAATCTTAGGTATAAAAAGCAAGAAATGTTTTCACTTAAAAAACAAAGCTCTCCCTTGATGTTGAGCAAATGGGAATCCTTTGATTCAGTACAAAATTTCTATTCTAGGTATGGTTACGTGTTTTGTTTTTTTTTTTAAAGAAATAAAAATGAAAAACATTCAATGCTTTTAAATACCACCTTTCTCTTTCTCAGTTTGCTTGCTTATTATTAATACAATTTGAATGGATTCTTGCTTTGACATGGAAGTTTATTTTTAAAAGAACCATGGATCATCTGTTACTATAGCAATAATTTCTCACTCTGAAGCTATTTAATCTTAAAGCAACATGGGATTTTAAATGTCATGGTGGTCTGTATTTAGCATGACTGCAGTGCTTGACTCTACCAATAATTAAGGTGTTTGTGATGAAGAGAAACGGAACTTATGGGTTTGTTGTTTATTTTAGATTTTCTTACGGTGTCCCTCACCTACGCATTCTCAGCAGTGGGGAGCCATTTTCATGGATGGTCAGCACAGGTGCCTATGATGCTGGCAACACAGGGTAGTGACCGCTGTGTGCGACCACAGCTCTTTGCATACTAGGCCACTTTGGAGAGCCAGAACTGGCCATGTACCACCTTCTAATGCAAACAGGTGCCACCAAGTAGAACAGTCAGTGTGTGGCAGAAGTCACCTCTGCTTTAGCAGGCTCTGAAGCCAGCATCTGGGAAAGGGCAGTCTTTCACCACGAGTAGACACCAAATTTTTTGGACATTGCTTTGGAGGAGGAACCCCTGCTGTGAGATGCAGTTCACGCAGTTTGGCATAGCTGTTACCAGCTTGTGCTTAGGTTCAAAGCCAGCTTACGTGTTCTTCCTGGTGTGACCTGCCTATGACTTGGTCTTCAAGTACCAGGATCAGCTGCCTGTAATAAAATATACCCCAAATAAATAGAAACATAAGTAAATAAATAAAAACATAAATAAATTTTATTCACCTGAAACGAGAACTTCAATAGAAATACAACCTAAATTAAATCCATCAAAGATTCATAGATCTGGATGGTATTCTTTCCTTCTGTTTCTGAGAAAAACCTCTAACATGAGCTCTAGGGACCTGTGGACTTGACCATACTAGTGTCTTGCCTACCTTTTCCTTCTTACTCTCCCTGCTCTAGCCATACCAAAGTTATTTTAATTCTTCAAATAGTCACGCTCTTTGTTGCTTCAGGGCCTGTAGACGTGCTGATCCCTTGCCTGTAATCTCGCCCATTCTTCCCATCTCTATTGCCATTTTCACCCAGCTGATGTGTTGTTTAGCTCTCAGTTCAAGACCATTTCCTTAGAGAAGATTTCCCCAGATGAGGTGAGACTCCTCTGTATGCACTCCCATGGCACTCTGTGTTCACTATGACATAAAACTCATAAGCGTTGAGATTGTTCATCCACTGTCTATCCCCTTGGCTAGACTGAATTCAGTGATGTCAGGAATCTGTCTTGTTTCTCATGGTATTTCCCGTGTCTAGTTTAGATAGGCAATTAAATATTTGTTGGATTAATGAATGAATTACAGGAAGCTTTCATAGTAGAAAATCAAGGCTGCTTTGTTTTGGGGCTCAAAACCCTATTTTGAGATAAGCTACCTCTGTAACTGGCAGAGGCCATTTTAAATGTGCCACAGAGTTACTCCTGGTGAGCTGGGGAAAGGAATGCAAGCGATTTTTAACACAGAGATCAAAATGTAAACATACACATGTCGGCTATTTCCTCCAGATAATCTGTTTGAGAAGAGGCCTTTAGATCTTGTGATATATTATTTGTCCTTTGAGTGAAGATTTTTTACTCCTAAGAAGACTCAAAGTCTTAAATTCATACATGGATTCTTTCAACAAATTTCCATTTTTCTCAGAAATAAGGTGTGACTAGTAAACAATGGGACCAGTTATCTTATGTGACTCATAAGGTGACTGTTTAATGAGAGGCCTGGAGATTTTATTTTGCTGCTCATTTTAAAAGTTATTGTACAATCCAGACTTGTTGATGGACTTTGTGAATGAGGCAAGTGTCACTCAAGTATCTCATGCTTGCGTTGCATGTTTTCATAAAAGACATGTCAGGCTCCTGGACTACCTGACCCAGGCAAGTGGGATCTAAGGAGCAAACAGGATTCATCAATGAGGCTTGTGTGCTGCTCTTAGCCCTGCCTTGTGACCCTGTTTCTGCCCTCTTTACAGCCCATACCATACATGTTGAACTTTCTTCCTGGTAGGTGGGGGGTATGTTTTGCCCTGTCTAGATTCTATTTAATTCGTGTATGTTGAGCACAGTGACAAATCTTTTGCTAAGCACAGAGATTAAGGAAACTGAGACTATATAGGAAAACTACAGGGAAGTTACAGTCAGGGGAAAGCTGGTTAAGACATCCAAATAATTACCATAAACTAAATCAGAGATACCAAAGGAACATTTCAGGCAAAGATGGGCTCGATAAAGGACAGAAATGGTATGGACCTAACAGAAGCAGAAGATTTTAAGAAGAGATGGCAAGAATACACAAAAGAACTGTACAAAAAAGAGCTTCACGACCCAGAAAATCACGATGGTGTGATCACTGACCTAGAGCCAGACATCCTGGAATGTGAAGTCAAGTGGGCCTTAGAAAGCATCACTACGAACAAAGCTAGTGGAGGTGATAGAATTCCAGTTGAGCTATTCCAAATCCTGAAAGATGATGCTGTGAAAGTGCTGCATTCAATATGCCAGCAAGTATGGAAAACTCAGCAGTGGCCACAGGACTGGAAAAGGTCAGTTTTCATTCCAATCCCAAAGAAAGGCAATGCCAAAGAATGCTCAAACTACCGCACAATTGCATTCATCTCACACGCTAGTAAAGTAATGCTCAAAATTCTCCAAGCCAGGCTTCAGCAATATGTGAACCGTGAACTTCCTGATGTTCAAGCTGGTTTTAGAAAAGGCAGAGGAACCAGAGATCAAACTGCCAACATCCGCTGGGTCATGGAAAAAGCAAGAAAGTTCCAGAAAAACATCTATTTCTGCTTTATTGACTATGCCAAAGCCTTTGACTGTGTGGATCACAATAAACTGTGGAAAATTCTTCAAGAGATGGGAATACCAGATCACCTGATCTACCTCTTGAGAAATCTGTATGCAGGTCAGGAAGTAACAGTTAGAACTGGACATGGAACAACAGACTGGTTCCAAATAGGAAAAGGAGTACGTCAAGGCTGTATATTGTCACCCTGTTTATTTAACTTATATGCAGAGTACATCATGAGAAACGCTGGGCTGGAAGAAGCACAAGCTGGAATCAAGATTGCCGGGAGAAATATCAATAACCTTAGATATGCAGATGCCACCACCCTTATAGCAGAAAGTCAAGAGGAACTAAAGGGCCTCTTGATGAAAGTGAGAGTGGAGAGTGAAAAAGTTGGCTTAAAGCTCAACATTCAGAAAACGAAGATCATGGCATCTGGTCCCATCACTTCATGGGAAATAGATGGGGAAACAGTGGAAACAGTGTCAGACTTTATTTTTCTGGGCTCCAAAATCACTGCAGATGGTGACTGCAGCCATGAAATTAAAAGATGCTTACTCCTTGGAAGGAAGGTTATGACCAACCTAGATAGCATATTCAAAAGCAGAGACATTGCTTTGCCAACAAAGGTTCGTCTAGTCAAGGCTATGGTTTTTCCGGTGGTCATGTATGGATGTGAGAGTTGGACTGTGAAGAAGGCTGAGCGTTGAGGAATTGATGCTTTTGAACTGTGATGTTGGCAAAACCCTTGAGAGTCCCTTGGACTGCAAGGAGATCCAACCAGTCCATTCTGAAGGAGATCAGCCCTGGGATTTCTTTGGAAGGAATGATGCTGAATCTGAAACTCCAGTACTTTGGCCACCTCATAGGAAGAGTTGACTCATTGGAAAAGACTCTGATGCTGGGAGGGATTGGGGGCAGGAGGAGAAGGGGATGACAGAGGATGAGATGGCTGGATGGCATCACTGACTCGATGGACGTGAGCCTGAGTGAACTCCGGGAGTTGGTGATGGACAGGGAGGCCTGGCGTGCTGTAATTCATGGGGTTGTAAAGAGTCGGACACGACTGAGCGACTGATCTGATCTGATTGTGAAAAGTGCAATGATCCTTATACATGCAAGATTGTTCATCCACTGTCTATCCCCTTGGCTAGACTGAATTCAGTGATGTCAGGAATCTGTCTTGTTTCTCATGGTATTTCCAGTGTCTAGTTTAGATAGGCAATTAAATATTTGTTGGATTAATGAATGAATAGGAAGGATTTACTTCCCTTAAGGAGTTCACATGACAACATGTGCATGTATTGTAACAGGCACAAGTGTGAAGCAGGGTGCCTCAGAATCTGGAATGCAAGAGAGAAGGGTTGCCTGAAGCATGACACATCACCTTGGGGTGACAGCTTTCCCTGATGGCTCATGATGGCATCCAGAGACTGTGTTTGTTTCCTACTGCTTCTGTAACAAACTACCACTAACTTAGTGACTAAAGCAACACAAATTGTTTCTCTTTCATTTTGGGAGGTCAGAAGTTTTAAATCAAGGTCTAAGTAGGGCAGTATTTCTTCTGAGTTTATCAGAGGAAAATCTGTTCTGTTACCTTTTTTTAGCTTCTAGAGGCTACCTGTATTCCTTGGTTTGCAGGTTTCCTTCCTCACATTATTCCAGTCTCTGGCTTCTGTCTTCACATCTCCTGCATCTCTGACCTTCCTATCTCCTCCTTGTAAGGACCTTGTGATGACATCTGGCTCACATAGAAAATCTAGTATAAGCTCCCCATCTCATGGTCCTTCATGTAATCATGTCTGCAGAGTCCTTTTTGCCATATGAGGTAAGGTCCAGGATCCAGAGCTCGCAGCACAGACATCTGTGGGGGTCGTTATTCTGTCTACCACAGGAACAACAGTGATGAGAAGAGAAAGAACAAGAAGGAAGCTATGTCAGTCTTTCTTCAGCTCATCAATCAATTGAATAAAAATCATTGTTGGTGACTCTTCCAAATATTTTCTCTTTTTATTTTTACTTCAAAATTCCCTACTTTTTTGAAACCTGTGTCATAAGGCTATACTACTCACTTCAATGGACATGAGTTTGAGTAAACTCCGGGAGTTGGTGATGGACAGGGAGGCCTGGCATGCTGCAGTCCATGGGGTCACAAAGAGTTGGACACGACTGAGCGACTGAACTGACTGACTGACTGACCCACTTCATCTCCTTGTTGATGTCATCTGCCCACATCCTGATCACCACCACACCTCCCCCATTAAGACTTTAGTACCTGGTTCACTGTATTCCTCTTTATTCCTGTCATTTTTGCTGGCATGACCTGTCCAATACTCTGGCCTTCCAGTTGAGTGACCTTGTTGCCACTGATCATTTCCCTCAAGCCCAAATTAGCCACAAAGTTCCTGTCTACGATTCTGAAATTCCAATTTCAAGTATATCATTCTCTAATCATTTCCTCTTATTCTTCTGGCTTGCTGACTGCAATTCTTTCACTGATAATACTTCATTTACCCTTTCTCTTTATTTGTCTTCCCCATCCTGACCTCAAGTATCTCTTTACCCATTATATTTTGTGAGCCATCTTTATACACATCCATTTACTTAAGTACTAATTGAGTCATCTTTATTTACATCCATATCTTTAAGTACTAATTGAGCAACTTCTATGTGCTTGTCTGGGATATAGTGATGAGGAAAATAAAGATCTTGGACTCATAAAACTTACATTTTAGATAACATATAATCACTCCCATATATTAATAACTGTCCATAACTCCCTCACACCATTTCTGATATTTTGATTTTAAACATCCTTTTCTAATTGAGACCTCCATTCTATTAATGCTCACCATTTTCTATCACTACTCTTTGCTACACATTCATCTTTTTGCTCCTGAAATAGCATGTATGTACTGTAGATTATATTTTACAATTATGGCATGTATGTACTGTAGATTATATTTTAAAATTAAATTGTAAAGAGAAACTAAACCAGGAATATTTAACTATCCAGTTCTTGTTTTATTATCATTTTTAGACTATCTACAATTTATTGTCTATACTATAAGAAAAATAGGACAGCAATAATGATAAATGGTGATAAACACACCCTCAGACTCAGAGTGGGGAATACAACTGCTGGTCTGTTTACTGTCTCCATGGTTTTGTCCTTTCCAGAATGTCACATCAGTGGAACCATAGTTTGTAGCCTTTTCACATTGGTGTCTTTCACTTAGTAGTATGTGTGTAAGGTTCTTCCATGTCTTTTATGGCTTGATGACTCATTCCTTTAAGTGCTGAAGGATATTACATTGTCTGGATGTACCACAGTTCATGCATACATTGACTGAAGGACATTTTGATCACTCTTAAGTTTGGTCAATTATGTGTAGAGCAGCTATAAGCATCCATGTGCAGACTTTTGTGTTGACATAAGTTCCCAATACATTTGTGTAAATACCCGAGGAACATGACTTCTGGATTGTATGGTAAGAGTATGCTTAGTTTTGTAAGAAATTTCCAAACTGTCTTTCAAAGTGGAACATTTTGCATTCCCATCAGTAACAGAAGAAGCTCTCCATTGCTTCACATTCTAACCAGATTTGGTATTGTCACTATTTTGGATTTTAGAAATGGGTCTGTCTAGACAAACTCCAGTACTTGGCCACCTCATGCGAAGTGTTGACTCATTGGAAAAGACTCTGATGCTGGGAGGGATTGGGGGCAGGAGGAGAAGGGGACGACAGAGGATGAGATGGCTGGATGGCATCACTGACTCGATGGAGGTGAGTTTGAGTGAACTCCAGGAGTTGGTGATGGACAGAGAGGCCTGGCATGCTGCAATTCATGGGGTTGCAGAGTCAGACACCACTGAGTGACTGAACTGAACTGAACTGAACTGAGTCAAAGCTATGGTTTTTCCAGTAGTCATGTATGGATGTGAGAGTTGGACTATACAAAAGCTAAGCACCGAGGAATTGATGCTTTTGAACTGTGGTGTTGGAGAAGACTCTTGAGTGTCCCTTGGACTGCAAGGAGATCAAACCAGTCCATCCTAAAGGAAATCAGTCCTGAATATTCCTTGGAAGGACTGATGTTGAAGCTGAAACTCCAATACTTTGGCCACCTGATGCAAAGAACTGACTCATTTGAAAAGACCCTGATGCTGGGAAAGATTGAAGGCAGGAGGAGAAGGGGACGACAGAGGATGAGATGGTTGGATGGCATCACTGACTCAATGGACATGAGTTTGAGTGAACTCCAGGAGTTGGTGATGGACTGGGAAGCCTGACGTGCTGCAGTCCATGGGGTCGCAAAGAGTCAGACACGACTGAGCACCTGAACTGAATAGGCATTTAGTGATGTCTCACCATTTTGAGACATTTCCTAATGACATATGATCTTGAACATCTTTTCAAATGCTTATTTGCCATTGTTCCTTGATGAGGTGTGTGTTCTGATATTTTGCCCATTATTTTAGCTGAATAGTTTATATACTTATTGTTGAGTTTTAAGAGGTTTTTTTTTTTTTTTTCCTGTTATAGTTATCAGTCATTTATCAGGTAAATGTTCTGCTAAGATTTTTCTCCCAGTCCAGGGCTTGTCATTTCATTCTCTTAGCAGTGTCTTTCAGCAAAGAGAAGCTTTTAATTTTAATGAATTTCAACTTATCAGTTTTTCTTTCCTGGATCATGTTTTTGGTGTTAAACATAAAAAGTCATTGCCAGACTAAGGTCACCTAGATTTGCTCCTATGTGATCTTCTAGGAGTTTTATAGTTTTGCTTTTTATACTTAGGTCTATAAATCTCCTTGACTTAATTTTTGTGTAGGGTGTAAGGGTCTATACTTTCTCTTTTTTTTGTAACTAGAAATTTATCTCTTTATTTTTTAATGTTAATTTATTTATTTTAATTGGAGGCTAATTACTTTACAATATTATATTGGCTTTGCCATACATCAACATAAATCCACCATGGGTGTACATGTATTCCCCATCCTGGACCCTCCTCCCACCTCCCTCCCCATCCCATCCCTCTGGGTCATCCCAGTGCACCAGCCCAGAGCATCCTGTATCATGCATCAAATCTGGACTGGCGATTCATTTCACATATGATATTATACACATTTCAATGCCATTCCCCCAAATCATCCCACCCTCACCCTCTCCCACAGAGTCCAAAAGACTGTTCTCTACATCTGGGTCTTTTTTGCTGTCTCACATACAGGGTTATTGTTACCATCTTTCTAAATTCCATATATATGCTACTCCTGCTTTCTTTTCATCTCTGTTTGCATGGAATATCTTTTTTCCAGCCCTTCAGTTTCAGTTTGTATGTGTCCCTTGTTTTGAGGTGGGTCTCTTATAGACAGCATATCTAGGGATCTTGTTTTTGTATCCATTCAGCCAGTCTTTGTCTTTTGGTTGGGGCATTCAACCCATTTACATTTAAGGTAATTATTGATAACTATGATCCCGTTGCCATTTACTTTATTGTTTTGGGTTCGAGTTTATACACCCTTTTTGTGTTTCCTGTCTAGGGAAGATCCTTTAACATTTTTTGGAAAGCTGGTTTGGTGGTGCTGAATTCTCTCAGCTTTTGCTTGTCTGTAAAGCTTTTGATTTCTCCTTCATATTTGAATGAGATCCTTGCTGGGTACAGTAATCTGGGCTGTAGGTTATTTTCTTTCATCACTTTAAGTATGTCCTGCCATTCCCTCCTGGCTTGAAGAGTTTCTATTGAAAGATCAGCTGGCATCCTTATGGGAATCCCCTTGTGTGTTATTTGTTGTTTTTCCCTTGCTGCTTTTAATATTTGTTCTTAGTGTTTGATCTCTGTTAATTTGATTAATATGTGTCTTGGGGTGTTTCACCTTGGGTTTATCCTATTTGGGACTCTCTGGGTTTCTTGGACTTGGGTGATTATTTCCTTCCCCATTTTAGGGCAGTTTTCAACTATTATCTCCTCAAGTATTTTCTCATGATCTTTCTTTTTATCTTCTTCTTTTGGGACTCCTATGATTCGAATGTTGGGGCATTTAACATTGTCCCAGAGGTCTCTGAGATTGTCCTCATTTCTTTTAATTCATTTTTCTTTTTTCCTCTCTGATTAATTTATTTCTACCATTCTATCTTCTACCTCACTAATCCTATTTTCTGCCTCCGTTATTCTATGTGTTCCCTCCAGAGTGTTTTGATCTCATTTATTGCTGCTGCTGCTGCTACTAAGTTGCTTCAGTTGTGTCCGACTCTGTGTGACCCCATAGACGGCAGCCCACCAGGCTCCCCCGTCCCTGGGATTCTCCAGGCAAGAACACTGGAGTGGGTTGTCATTTCCTTCTCCAAAGCATGAAAGTGAAAAGTGAAAGTCAAGTCGCTCAGTCGTGTCCGACCCCATGGACTGCAGCCTACCAGGCTCCTCCGCCCATGGGATTTTCCAGGCAAGAGTACTGGAGTGGGGTGCCATTGCCTTCTCCATCATTTATTGCATTCTTCATTATATATTGACTCTTTTTTTATTTCTTCTAGGTCCTTGTTAAACCTTTCTTGCATCTTCTCAGTCGGTGTCTCCAGCCTATTTATCTGTGATTCCATTTTGTTTTCAAGATTTTGGATCATTTTCACTATCATTATTCGGAATTCTTTATCAGGTAGATTCTCTATCTCTTCCTCTTCTGTTTGGTTTGGTGGGCATTTTTCCTGTTCCTTTACCTGTTGGGTATTCCTCTGTCTCTTCATCTTGTTTATATTGCTGTGTTTGGGGTGGCCTTTCTGTATTCTGACAGTTTGTGGAGTTCTCTTTATTGTGAAGTTTCCTTGCTGTGGGTGGGGTTGTATGGGTGGCTTGTCAAGGTTTCCTGGTTAGGGAAGCTTGTGTCAGTGTTTTGGTGGGTGGAGCTGGATTTCTTCTCTCTGGAGTATAGACTTTTTTTTTTTTTTTTTGCATGTGGATGTCTAGTTGTTCCAGCACCATTTGTTGAAAAGACTCATTTTTCCATTGAATTGCTTTTGCCTTTTTGTCAAAGATTAGTTGACTATATTTGTGTGGGTTCTCTATGCTGTTATATTGAGATATTTGTCTATTCTTTCACCAGTACTATACAGTCTTGATTACTGTAACATTATAGTAAGTCTTCAAGTTGGACAGAGTCTGTCCTCCAACTTCTTCAAAATTATGTTGGCTACTGTGGATCTTTTGCCTTTCCAAATAAACTTTAGAATAAATATCCAGAAAGTAACTTGCAGGAATTTTGATTGGGATTGCATGCATCTATAGATCAGTTTGGGAAAACTGACACCTTAGCAATATTGAATCTTCCTATCCATGAACATGTATTATATCTCCATTTATTAAATTTTTAAAACTTTGTTCGTCAGAATTTTCCCATTATAGATCTTGTACTTTTGTTGTTGTTGTTGTTAGAGATATACCTACCACTTTTATTTCTTGGGTATCAATGCTGTTGTTGTTGTTCAGGTGCTAAGTTGTGTCCAACTCTTTGTGACCCCATGGACTGCAACACACCAGGCCCCCTGTCCCTCACCATCTCCTGGGTGTCAATAGTGGTTCAATATTTGTGAATAAAAAAAGCATCACATTAATATAAGATGTTAATAATAGAACTCTGTGCAGGAGAAGAGTAATTTTAGAGGGGAAGATAGTGGGAATAATGAATATGGTTATATCTTACATTTCATAGGATTTTTTTAAGGTTTAAGACCTCAATAACATAGATTTTACTGTGTGGTCAAATAGATGATTTTATGCAATTTCCAAGATGACCCTGGTCAGCATTACTGTCTGTATTTGTAGAGGAGGAAACTTGATGGTAGACAACTTGTGTGTTCAGTAAGGGTGAATCTGATACCCCTTTTGTGAAGGAGTACCTGAGGGGACTGTCAATTTATCAGGGCTACTAAAACACTAAAAGATGGAATCAACACTATAAAAAAATTCATTTTGAGTTGGCAGGCAGGATCGTATTACACTGAAGTTTAGTATTAAATTTTAAGCTTTGTACTTAAGCTAATGATTACTTACTGTGAATGGAAAAATTTGTAGCTGAGTCAGATCAGATTTCTGTTTGATGGGCTGTGAACACAGGAAACAGGGCTTTGCACATGGCACTAGTGGTAAAGAACCTGCCTGCCAATGCAGGAGACCTAAGATACCCGGGTTCAATCCCTGGGTCGGGAAGATCCCCTGGAGAAGGGCATGGCAACCCACTCCAGTATTCTTGTCTAGAATCCCATGGACAGAGGAGCCTGACAGGCTATAGTTCATGGGGTCACAAAGAGTTGGACATGACTGAAGCAACTTAGCCCTGATGCTGCTCCTCTATTCCATACTCTATCCCTAAAGACAAGGATACAATCTTAACAACTACAATCTCTTTGCATTATATTTTGACTACTAAATTAACATTTTTCTCCATTCTATCATTTTCTTCCAATTTTTTATATCATCCAAGGTGTGTATCTGAAGTATGTTCACAAGTACTAAATCTATATGATCGACCCTTGAATAATGCGGGGTTTAATAGTATATAACTTATAGTCAGCCCTTGGGTTTTAGTATCTGCCATTCCTCAAGCAGCCATGGACTGTGTAGGACTGTAGTATTCACTCTTGATAAGTGTCTGCATATAATTGGACCTGTGCAATTCAAACCTGCTCTTGTTCAAGGGTCAGTTGTACAATTTACTCCATTGAGCAAAGCATACCATTAGTGTAGTACATTGTGGCTGATGGAGTAAGTTATTTTGTTTCTCCTCTTTAACAACAACAGCCTTATTTGCTTGTAGAATTTCAATGTGTTTTATTTATCATCATAGAGTGTAGGCCAATTTTATAACCTTTGCTGCTGCTGCTGCCAAGTCGCTTCAGTCGTGTCCGACTCTGCGCGACCCCATAGATGGCAGCCCACTAGGCTCCCCCGTCCCTGGGATTCTCCAGGCAAGAACACTGGAGTGGGTTGCCATTTCCTTCTCCAATGCATGAAAGGGAAAAGTGAAAGTGAAGTCGCTCAGTCGTGTCCGACTCCCAGCGACCCCATGGACTATAGCCCACCAGGCTCCTCCACACATGGGATTCTCCAGGCAAGAGTACTGGAATGGGGTGCCATTGCTCTTAGTACATGACTATTACATGTAGGGCAATCCATCTTTAAGTAGGGATCACTTACTCTAAAATTAATACTAGGTAGTTTTCTCTGAATGAAAAGTGTCTTATAATTTAAATAAACATCACATTTAAAATGAAGAGACATGTATAGTAAACAGCAATACTTGGGCTTGAAATATGTCTTGAGGCATCAAATTTCATGTTTATAGAATCATAAACCTGATGGAAATGTCAGGGATGGTTTAGTCAAAGTTTCTTATTTTACACTTATGGGAAGGGAATACTATAGAGAGTAAGTGGACTGCCACCTTTCTCTCCCCATCTCTCTCTTCCTTCCCTCCTTCCTGCCCTCCCTCCTTCCCTTCTTCCTTCTGCCTGGACATCACAGCTGGAGGTTCTGATTTAATTGTTGCAGGTTGGGAGTGGGGTAGGGGAGGACATTGTTTTTACAGGAAGCTTGCGTGTGATTAGTCTATGCAGAGAGCTGGCGATCCTGTGTGGTTTCTGGTGGGCTGCATCTCTTGTCTAGTTTTCTGTGTGTTTACATGACTGGGTAGCAGGAACAGGCTGAAGGTATCAGTAAGGAAACTCCCCTACAGCCAGTGCACTTCCATTAATGTTTTCCTAAGCTCAACTGGGATCTTAACAAGCTGTAGCTGAGTCCCTTCATTTTTACTGCTTTCTGTTTTTAATTCTAAGTTCAAGAGCAGTTACAGTTGGGTGGGGATGGCATGAAACTTAGGGGGAAAAAAGTGCCTGTCAAATTGAATATGGTGCTTTGCTATTTCCCAGATGTTTTGAGTTTGGTTTTGAGAATAACATCCCTCTGGGAGATCTGAAGAACACTGTGACAAGATGAAATCTCAGTGAATCAGAGCTTTGTATCTTCTTGTTCAAATATTTTCTTGGAAACCACTTAATTAGAAATAATCTTTATTTTCTAACTTAATCCATGAGGAAAGTGGGACTCAGTGGAAATCCATGAGGAAAGTGGGGGTCATTGGAAACCTATTTTGGGGTCGTTTTGCTAAGTTTTCACCATGCTGTGTCCAGGAAATATCTAAGGGACATATTAATGTAAGCATTTATTGGTCTGAAAGTTCTGAGTATCACAAAGTGGGCGATAGTAGAGAGAAGATAGAAGGCAAGGTACACTCCCTAAGCTATGGAACAACACGCTGAGCAGAATGCTTTATTGCAGTTTTGGAGCATCTGCCTTGTCTCCTTTGTATTTACCCTACCACTTGCACAACAAACAAGCAGGCACACATGCATGTTCCTTGCCTTCTCCAGTCCTGTTCTCAATAAGTCCTGATAAGAAAAGAGCTTATACATCTCAACAGCCTCTGCTTCCTTATCTTGTCTGTCTGGGAAGTCTGAGGAATAGAGGTAGTTTCCCAAAATGAGGGTTAGGGCTCCAGTCAGCAGTGTATTCTTGTCCTCTCTTTTCCCTCCCTATATTCACCTCTGTTACCAAGTACATTTGGGCCAGGGAAAGCCCTGAGTCATTCACCCTCCTGCATGGCTGGGTCCTATTTGGGACTAATCTGGCTTCTGGCAGCCACTTTCCTCAGAAATGGATCCTACCTTCCCCACACTGGCCTTTGGGCTGGTACCTGCCACGTGTCAACAGGCCTATAGATGAGGTGGGAAGCACTGTGTGGTGTCTGAACATAGACTGTTCTGTTAATCCCCTGCTTTTGTCCCTACTCCTTCACTGGAATGCAAACAGAAGTGGCCATGCCTGTGTTATGACAGAACCTCCATACCCATCAGATCAAGGGGCCAGCCTCGGTCTCCTCTGTATCTCACTTGTCTCTTTCTCTGCCCTCCCTCACTCTACCAGCTGTGTGGGTGCCATGAAGCCTGAGTCTTTCTGAGCCCCCTTGCATGATACGAGGGAAGGAGTAGATGGCCTGGCTTACCTGGGCTAACCTCTGTTACCTAGCACTTAAGTTCATCACTCTGAGCTTGCTACGCTCTGGCCTATGGGAAACCTTGTGTATCAAGTTCAAACCTTTCAGATCTTTGATTTTCCATTGTGTTTGGATCCTTTGAGTTAACTTTTAGTCCTAGGGAAGGCTCCCTTGTCCCAATCTCCCCACTACCTGCAGGCCTGGGCACTGAAAAGTTGGCCTATTACCTTATAGGCAAAAATGGAACCAGTCTTTGTTCCCAGCCACTACCAATCACCACCAAACCAGTCTGGTTTTCCTGGATCAGGAATTTGAAATGTTGATATTATGTATAAACACATATAAATCTCTCTTTAGTTATTCTTTCCCCTTGATCCATGTGATTTTTATTCTTAAACTGTTTTCCTCATAAGATTCATAGGTTATAATATGTTTTGTATGTGCATTTATATTTTAGCAAAATACCAAAAATGCCTTTGGCTTCTAGATGTTATATAAGGAAAACATGCGATGTTATGACTGTTTCATTTTTATCCCCTTCTTGCTAAAGCTATTTTTCCTTTAGAAACTCATAGCAAGAGTGAGCAGCTGGGGAAGGAGGAGATCTGCTACTGATAAAGAATATTCCCAAGATCTTTCCAATACTGTTTATTTGCTTTGAAATAAATGTGCAAATCAGTTGCATTTAACTATTGCATAGTGGCTAAAAATCCATAATTTCACACTGGGTTGAGCCATCTGCTACACACTGAGCCTGTTCTTTTCTCAGGTCCCTGTGAATAGTTGAGAGTCATTATAAGATGACACATGAAAGAGGAGGGCACTTCATCAGAGAAGTTGGTTTGAAGAAGTTATTTCTGAACCATGATAGCTTTAACCAAAAAGGAGAGACAGAGAAGGGGAGGAGAGGTGAAACCTTATTTGTTGTTTTGTGTAATTATGTTCAGTTCAGAGGAAAGGGCCAAGACACTTCTTTTACAGTGAGAGACCCCTTCAAGGGCCTGGGAGAAGGCTCTTGCCTAACACTTGGAAATGAATTGTCTGAGGAGACACACATGCTGACAAAGCAAGAGACTTTATTGAAAAGGAGCATTCAAAGGGAGAGCAGCAAGGTAAGGGAACCCAGAACTCCTCTGTCACATGGCTCAGTCTTAGGTTTTATGATGGTGGGTTTAGCTTTCTAGGTAGCATCTGGGCAATCATCTAGTGTCCATATTTGGTCTGACTGAGGACCCTTCCTTGTGGCACATGGCTTCTTTTAGTCAAGATGTTTTTTTTTTTTTTTAAAAGATGTTTTCCAGTGCGAGAGTTTCTGAGGTTGGCAGGACATATTATGGGCTGCTGTCTCCTCCCTCTTTTTGGCCCCTCCCAAATTCCTCTGGTCAGTTTTGGCGGCAGCTGTTGCAACTCATCAGTACCTTGTTCCTTATCAAGACCTCCTGTTGTGAGACAACTCATGCAAATTGTTATTATTGTTATTATCATGCCTGTCCAGGGAGTGTAGTTTTAGTCATTGGTTCCCTAATACTGCTATCCAATGTACTAAGCAAATGTTCTTGATCTGCACGCAATATGGTTAATATTGGTTGCACGTGGCCACTAAATACTTGAAACGTGGCTAGCGTGACTGAGGGATTTATTTTAAGTCCCTCATTTAAGTCCATGCATTTGAAGTATCCAGTGGCTAAGAGTTTGAGGATTGGATTCCAGAGTGAGCAGCTCTTTGACTGCAGTGAGCGTCTCTGCCTGCACATACTTCAAGGCTGGGGATTTTCTGCACTACTGGCCTCCTCCATTGCTAGTACTTCTTGGGTTATTAGTCCATTTCATTTTTACTTCCTATGGATTCCTATTCACCATATTTGTTCAACAAATCTGTTCTAATGCATAGAGTATTGTAACATGTGCTATTTTTGAAGATAGGCAACTTTTATTCAGAATGACATTTACAGAGACTTTATTTTATTATTATTATTTTACTTTACAATATTGTACTGGTTTTGCCATACATCAACATGAATCTGCCATGGGTGTACACATGTTCCCCATCCTGAACC
This sequence comes from Bos indicus, assembly GCF_029378745.1. Taxonomy (NCBI): domain Eukaryota; kingdom Metazoa; phylum Chordata; class Mammalia; order Artiodactyla; family Bovidae; genus Bos; species Bos indicus. The sequence continues at coordinate 31,230,035 of NC_091789.1, read as the reverse complement.
CCCCTTCCATCTCCCTCCCCATACCATCCCTCCAGGTCATCCCAGTGCACCAGCCCCGAGCATCTTGTATCATGCATTGAACCTGGACTGGTGATTATTAAATACATTTAATTTCCTCCTACTAAGTAACTTGTTTGGTGTGAACATGTGATTCTCATGTCACTGAGCATATAGACATGAGGAAGAGGTATAAACAGAGAGAATAAGTAGAGAGATATTTTTAATTTACCAAGATCTGGCTACCAGTATCTCATTTATTGCTGTTTACATTTTTATCATCAGATGTAAGTGCTTGCTCAGTTGTATCCAACTCTTTGTGACCCATGAGCTGTAGCCCACCAGGCTCCTCTGTCCATGGGATTTCCCATGCAAGAATATTGGAGTCAGTTGCCATTTCCTTCTCCAGGGGATCTTCCTGACCCAGGGATCAAACCTGAGGCTTCTGTGGCTCCTGCATTGGCAGGCAGATTCTTTACCACTGAGCCAACTGGGAAGCCATCATCAGATAAGGTAAATCGACAAATCCAAGGCCTGTCATGGGTCATGGAGACATCTCATACAGCTCTAGATGTTTCTAGAATGTTTCTTTTCTCCTTACCATTTCCCATCCTCACTTCTTTTCCCACAATTGGCTACTTAGCCTCTTCCAGGAGTTTCAGTGGCAGGAACTCCTTCTCTCTGCTTCCTGAAGCTGTCCATTCCACTGTTAGTTGACTTCCATCCTTGGAAAATTCCTTATAGTGTGACACAATGTGCTTTCAGCCATGTTTCTACTTTTGGGATAACACAAGTACATCTAATTCTATTTCCTTGTATCAGTCCTCCAAGTCTTTGAAGATAAAAGTATTTTTACATATAATTTATGGATTTATTTCCAATTAATTTATTCATGAGAGAAAAGTGAAAGTGTTAGCCCCTCAGTTGTGTCTGACTCTTTGTGACCCCATGGACTGTAGCCCACCAGGTTCCTCTGTCCATGGAATTCTCTAGGCATGAATACTGAAGTGAGTAGCCATTTCTTTCTCCAGGGGATATTCCTGACCCAGGGATCAAACCCAGGTCTCTTGCATTGCAGGGAGATTCTTTACCATCTGAACACCAGGGAAGCCCCAAATTTTTTCATGCCAGAGTTTAAAATATCCTCACTTTCCTGTCCTGATTATCTTGAGCTGGACATATACTAGTTTGTCAATGGTATATTTGAGGTAATACTCAAAACTGAAACAGACATTCTGGTGAGATTTTATCAATAACAGAGTTGAGCAGAAGTCACACTAGATACTACACCTTTATTGATAAAGTTTGATTACTTTTGCTTTTTTATTTTTTAAAAAACAGAACCACAGCAATAATCATATTGATGATATAGTCAGCTAACGGGCCATATTGTCTTTACCATGAGTATTGAGTCATATCTTGCCTGCATTAGTATAGTTGTATTTGGGTGACCAAGTGCAGAACTTTATATTAACCTATCTTGATAACTTTGATGCATGTGGTAGATACTGGAATGCATTGCTAGATCTGTCTTCAGAGAAGAACTTGTTTCTCCTTCTGTTATGAATGTTGGTGTCAATGACCCTTAGCTGTTAGAAATCTTTGGAGATGGCCTCAGCTAAAGAAATCTACCTTGTCAAGATCACACTTGCTTTTAGGGGCAGCCTCCATCTACTGACTGACTGACTCAGGGTTAGAAAGAGCATTCCTTCAGTTTGAGGCCACTTTTCAGGACCATCACAGGTCCATTGCTCCGTCTAGGGAGTCAGCTAGACCTTCACTGGGACTATATCATATATCAGTTTCTTCTTCTACTAAGCCCTGGTTCCTTTCCTCTCATAGGTTTTGATCTCAAGAGCCCTCCCTAATACATCTCCTGCCTGCTCATTTCTAGCTCAGAGTCTGCCTCAGCTTCAGAGAACCCTGTTTGCACTCACATATTATTCCAATCTGAGCAGAAAATTCATTTTATATCCTGCATCTGTCATCAAAGGAATCAGATATTCTATTTTTCAGATATGATTCCTTTCCTGAGGTCCAGAACTATACGTGAAGCTCTTTATTGGATCCATCTACCTATATGTGTCACAGGCATCTCATTATTCCCACTATCTTCCTCTCTAAACTTACTCTTCTTACTACATCAACTCAGTCACCCACACTAGCAATCCTACTCTCCTCTCCCTCAGCCTAAATATTCAAAGATTCCTTCCGCCCTTTGCCATTTCCCTAATTCAAGCCCATATCACCCGCCACTTAACACTACTGTAAGAGCCTACTCCCTGGCCTCCTGTGTCACCCATCTTACCTCATGATATACCACCTCTTTTCATGTGACCACCAGAGAATCTTTCCACAACAGAGGTCTAATCATGCTACCCTCTGATTTAAAAACTTAGATGTCCTTTCCCCTACTCCCTTGTTTAAAGGATCAAGTGGACACTCCATTGGCTGCCCTTCAAGCCTTTTACCCATCCTTTCTCTCTTTCCTGTTTCATCTGCTTCTGTTGTCTTCATGTGTACTCTAGTCATAAACATTCTCCCAAAACTTTTTTCTCTACTCACTTTCATGGACAAATTCAACATGCTGGTGAATTGCTCTTGTCTCCCAGTAGACTATGAACTCCTTGTATGCTTGTATATGCTTGCTTTCAGGCTGTCTTTCCAACAATGTCTGACACATTGTGGTTCCACCGTGTCCCCAGTACAGTGCACAGGTACTTGGGTATGTCCCACAGGCTCTTGGGTATGTCCCTTCCATAGAGTTGAACCTTGGGCTCAAACTTAGCAGCTAAGAAAAGGTATTGAAACCTTATCATGACCAGGTCAGTCACAAATGTGTATGCATAGGCCTCTTTTAAGTACTTTTCCAATGGTTTGATGAGTGAATCTGAGAGGTTTGAACTTTTTATATCTAGTTGATAACTAAACTTGTGTGCCTTAGACTAAGATGTCATGGTAGATTAAAAGTGCATTTATGTAGAGAATGTTTTAGGTTTTAAGATTCTTAGAATTGTTTGGAGGGGAGAGGAAGAAAAAAAATACAAGTTGCCCAAGTAGTTTAATGAAATATAAAGCATGTTTTTCCCTGAGAGACACATGTAACCACATTTTTCTCTTAGAAGGCAAATGTCAGATTTAGATAGTGTTTCTTGGTTTGGATTTAGCATAAGGTACAAGTTCCAAGGGAAATAGATGAGGAAACAGTGGAAACAGTGTCAGACTTTATTTTTTGGGCTCCAAAATCACTGCAGATGGTGACTGCAGTCATGAAATTAAAAGACACTTACTCCTTGAAAGGAAAGTTATGACCAACCTAGATAGCATATTGAAAAGCAGAGATATTACTTTGCCAACAAAGGTCCCTCTAGTCAAGGCTATGGTTTTTCCAGCGGTCATGTATGGATGTGAAAGTTGGACTGTGAAGAAGGCTGAGCGCTGAAGAATTAATGCTTTTGAACTGTGGTGTTGGAGAAGACTCTTGAGAGTCCCTTGGACTACAAGGAGATCCAACCAGTCTATTCTGAAGGAGATCAGCCCTGGGATTTCTTTGGAAGGAATGATGGCCACCTCATGTGAAGAGTTGACTCATTGGAAAAGACTCTGATGCTTGGAGGGATTGGGGGCAGGAGGAGAAGGGGACGGCAGAGGATGAGATGGCTGGATGGCATCACCGACTCAATGGACGTGAGTCTGAGTGAACTCCAGGAGTTGGTGATGCACAGGGAGGCCTGGTGTGCTGCGATTCATGGGGTCGCAATGAGTTGGACACGACTGAGTGACTGAACTGAACTGAACTGAACAAGTTCCAAGGTAGTGATTCTGTGAAATTACTGGAATGAAGTGAGAGTTTTGTGTCTTCAATCTGGTAAACAAATGGACAGACTCAAAATCCTCCCAAATGACCCAGATGGGAATGCTGAGCTGAAATCAGGTGAAGGAAACTTATAAAAAAATAAATTCTGAATTTAATTTAGAAACATTATTATAAATAGAGGAGAGTTGACTTGGAAGTGGTTTATATGAAAATGAATTAAATATTTTTGTAATCCAACAGTTCGATGTGAATGTTAAAATGGGGATGTGATCCCTGCAAAGTCTAGATCACAGAATAAATAGCTAACCAATGTTTTATTGATTCAAACGTGCCAGGAATACTGTATTCACATTTAAAGGGAGCAATGGCAAATTAGGATGCCTCTGAAGGAAGGAGAGCTGGATGGGGAAGGCTTTGCTTTCAACTCAGAAAAGTTAAAACAGTAAAAATACAAAACTGGCGAAGAGGTAACTGTTATCATTGGAAACATGATAATGTAGAAGGACCAAGCACTGGGTTATATCAGTTGGCAATAAAACTTTGTAGAAGCTAAAGAAGGACAATTTTGGATCAAACTGAGACTTTATATTCTGTCTAAAGATATCCCAAAGCACAGGGTCTTTCGCTTTGTGGCAATGAGTTTATATCATTTGAAGCAAGCAAATTAAGGCTCTGTGGCATCTAGGAAGGCTGTTGAAAGGACCAGATGCGAAGTGGGACCAGATGGCAACCACGAGTCCTTTTAGTTTTCAGTTTAAGATGGTATGAACTCACCCAGTGTCAGAATGCATCACTACATATTGATGTGTTCTTGAAGAAGGTCATTTGGAGTCTCAGCTATTTTTAAAATTAAATTATGTTATATAATATCTCTTAATTTTTTAAACATTTAAATTTATATTTGAAAGAGCACAGTCCAGGTTCGATGCATGATACTGGATGCTTGGGGCTGGTGCACTGGGACAACCCAAAAGGATGGTGTGGGGAGGGAGGAGGGAGGAGGGTTCAGGATGGGGAGCACGTGTATATCTGTGGTGGATTCATTTTGATATTTGGCAAAACTAATACAATTATGTAAAGTTTAAAAATAAAATAAAATTAAAAAAATAAAATAAAAAAATAAATAAAAATAAATAAAAGCATAAAAAAAAAGAAAGAGCACATAGAGTGTGAATAATCTTTCACAGAAGTTAAGAGAAAGCTCTTTGTTCTTGTCCTGATTGTACCACTTGCTAGCTTTGTATAAACCACTTTGCTTCTCTGAGAATTAGTTGTTTTTCCTTTCACCATCAAATATGACTAAAAATAGTGCATAAATTATGGGTAGCTGTAACGATGAAATGAAACATAAAGCACTCAGGTCAGTGCCTTACATATAGTAAGGATTCAGTAAAGGGTAATTATTGTTATTGTGTTGTTGTTATTATTGCTTTTTTCTCTATATATTGGAGCTTAAACCAAAAATGTCTCCTCTCTCTTGAAATAATGGAGACTTTTTGCTCTTTGCTCATAACATAATAAGGCTTCCTTTGTGATTGCATCTTGTAATTATTTGATAAGTTATTCTTATTAAGTCTATGGGCAGTTTCAAACTTTAATTCGTTCATTTTTATTTGCAACATAAAGAATAACACAATTCATGAGGCAACAGATGAAAAACGTTATCACTTTTTGAATAATACATTCAGTTAAAAATTAAATGATTTAAAATATAATTGCTTCTGGAAATGACTTTATGAGCAGTGGAAGGATTTATTGGAGGAATGAAAAATAAAGCAATTGCAAAAAGCGTGGTTTGATTCCTTACCATGGCTTCATATGAAACACTCAGTTATTGCCCTGCTTTTTAGAATGTGGTTGCTTTGATAATAGTAAACAGCAGGGTTCTATTGTCTAGTTATAGATTTTGAAGTATGGTTAGTACGTGTTTATGTTGGTGGAGTTAGGATTCAAATGTAAGTTAATCTTTTCTCGAATGGAAACAAAATAAATTGTATATAAAAATTGTTTTTATTTGTTTAAAGAGATCTTGCTAATAATAAAAATGTTCTCATCTGTTAAGTCATGATGCTTTCTTCATGGGGTAATCATTTCAGTTCAGTCACTCAGTCGTGTCCAACTCATTGCGACCCCATGAATCGTAGCACGCCAGGTCTCCCAGTCCATCAACAATTCCCAGAGTTCACCCAAACTCATGTACATCAAGTCAGTGATGCCGTCCAGCCATCTCATCCTCTGTCGTCCCCTTTTCCTCCTGTCCCCAATCCTTCCCAGCATCAGGGTCTTTTCCTATGAGTCAACTCTTCGCATGAGGTGGCCAAAGTACTGGAGTTTCAGCCTCAGCATCACTCCTACCAATAAACACCCAGGACTGTTCTCCTTTAGGATGGACTGATTGGATCTCCTTTCAGTCCAAGGGACTCTCAAGAGTCTTCTCCAACACCACAGTTCAAAAGAATCAATTCTTCAGCACTCAGCTTTCTTCACAATCCAACTCTCACATCCATACATGACCACTGGAAAAACCATAGCCTTGACTAGACAGACCTTTGTTGGCAAAGTAATGTTTCTGCTTTTGAATATGCTATCTAGGTTGGTCATAACTTTCCTTCCAAGGAGTAAGCGTCTTTTAATTTCATGGCTGCAGTCACCATCTGCAGTGACTTTGGAGCCCCCAAAATTAAGTCTGACACTGTTTCCACTGTTTCCCTATCTATTTGCCATGAAGTGATGGGACCAGATGTCATGATTTTCATTTTCTGAATGTTGAGGTTTAAGCCAACTTTTTCACTCTCCTCTTTCACTTTCATCAAGAGGCTTTTGAGTTCCTCTTCACTTTCTGCCATAAGGGTGGTGTCATCTGCATATCTGAGGTTATTGATATTTCTCCCGGCAATCTTGATTCCAGCTTGTGCTTCTTCCAGCCCAGCCTTTCTCGTGATGTACTCGGCATATAAGTTAAATAAGCAGGGTGACAATATACAGCCTTGATGTACTCCTTTTCCTATTTGGAACCATTCTGTTATTCCATGTCCAGTTCTAACTGTTGCTTCCTGACCTGCATATAGGTTTCACAAGAGGCAGGTGAGGTGGTCTTTTTTTCCCATTTCGTGAAGAATTTTCCACAGTTTATTGTGATCCACACGGTCAATGGCTTTGGCATAGTCAATAAAGCAGAAATACATGTTTTTCTGGAACTCTCTTGCTTTTTCGATGATCTATCGATGTTGGCAATTTGATCTCTGGTTCCTCTGCCTTTTCTAAAACCAACTTGAACATCTGGAAGTTCACGGTTCACGTATTGCTGAAGCCTGGCTTGGAGAATTTTGAGCATTACTTTACTAGCGTGTGAGATGAGTGCAATTGTGCAGTAGTTTGAGCATTCTTTGGCAGTGCCTTTCTTTGGGATTGGAATGAAAACTGACGTTTTCCAGTCCTGTGGCCACTGCTGAGTTTTCCAAATTTGCTGGCATATTGAGTGCAGCCCTTTCACAGCATCATCTTTCAGGATCTGAAATAGCTCAACTGGAATTCCATCACCTCCACTAGCTTTGTTCGTAGTGATGCTTCCTAAGGCCTACTTGGCTTCACATTCCAGGATGTCTGGCTCTAGGTGAGTGATCACAGCATCATGATTATCTGGGTTGTGAAGCTCTTTTTTGTACAGTTCTTCTGTGTATTCTTACCACCTCTTCTTAATATCTTCTGCTTCTGTTAGGTCCATACCATTTCTGTCCTTTATTGTGCCCATCTTTGCATGAAATGTTCCCTTGGTATCTCTAATTTTCTTGAAGAGATCTCTAGTCTTTCCCATTCTATTGTTTTCCTCTATTTCTTTGCATTGATCACTGAGGGAGGCTTTCTTATCTCTCCTTGCTATTCTTTGGAACTCTGCATTCAAATGGGTATATCTCCTTTTCTCCTTTGATTTTCACTTCTCTTCTTTTCACAGCTATTTGTAAGGCCTCCTCATACAGCATTTTGCTTTTTTCCATTTCTTTTCCATGGGGATGGTCTTGATCCCTGTCTGCTGTACAATGTCATGAACCTCTGTCCATAGCTCATCAGGCACTCTATCTATCAGATCTAGTCCCTTAAATCTATTCCTCACTTCCCCTGTATAATCATAAGGGATTTGATTTAGGTCATACCTGAATGGTCTAGTGGTTTCCCCTACTTTCTTCAATTTAAGTCTGAATTTGGCAATAAGGAGTTCATGATCTGAGCCACAGTCATCTCCCAGTCTTGTTTTTGCTGACTGTATAGAGCTTCTCCATCTTTGGCTGCAAAGAATATAATCAATCTGACTTCAGTGTTGACCATCTGGTGATGTCCATGTGTAGAATCTTCTCTTGTGCTGTTGGAAGAGCATGTTTGCTATGACCAGTGCATTATCTTGGCAAAACTCTATTAGCCTTTGCCCTGCTTCATTCTGTACTCCAAGGCCAAATTTGCCTGTTATTCCAGGTGTTTCTTGATTTGCTACTTTTGCCTTCCAGTCCCCTATAATGCAAAGGACATCTTTTTGGGTGTTAGTTCTAAAAGATCTTGTGGGTCCTTATAGAACCTTTCAACTTCAGCTTCTTCAGCGTTACTGGTTGGGGCATAAGCTTGGATCACCATGGGATTGAATGGTTTGCCTTGGAAATGAACAGAGATCATTCTGTCATTTTTGAGATTGCATCCAAGTACTGCATTTCAGACTCTTTTGTTGACCATGATGGCTACTCCGTTTCTTCTAAGGGATTCCTGCCCACAGTAATAGATATAATGGTCATCTGAGTTTAATTCACCCATTCCAGTCCATTTTATTTCACTGATTCCTAAAATGTCGATGTTCACTCTTGCCATCTCCTATTTGACCACTTCCAATTTGCCTTGATTCATGGACCTAACATTCCAGGTTCCTATTCAATATTGCTCTTTATAGCATCAGACCTTGCTTCTGTCACCAGACACATCCACAAATGGGTATTGTTTTTGCTTTGGCTCTATCCCTTCATTCTTTCTGGAGTTATTTCTCCACTGATCTCCAGTAGCATATTGGGCACCTACTGATCTGTGGAGTTCCTCTTTCAGTGTTCTTTTTGCCTTTTCTTACTGTTCATGGTGTTCTCAAGGCAAGAATACTGAAGTGGTTTTCCATTCCCTTCTCCAGTGGATCACATTCTGTCAGACTTCTCCACCATGACCCATCCATCTTGGGTGGCCCCACACGGCATGGCTTAGTTTCATTGAGTTAGACAAGGGTGTGGTCCATGTGATCAGATTGGCTAGTTTTCTGTGATTATGGTTTCATTGTGTCTGCCTTCTGATGCCCTCTCACAACACCTACCCTCTTACTTGGGTTTCTCTTACGTTGTACCTGAGGTATCTCTTCACGGCTGCTCCAGCAAAGCATAACCGTTGCTGCTTATCTTGGAGGAGGTCACCCATCATGGGGTAATAGTAATATGTAAAGAAGTGTATATGACATAAAAATTTTTATAAACAGAAAATTTAGATTAAGTAGTTTTTAATACATTTATTTCAGAAGTACTTGAATCCTTAAATATGAAAATGTTCAATGGGAAACTCCAAGAGAGGTATTTCCAAACTCACTTGATCATGGTTCCATTTTTTCTTTACTGGATCATCTTGAGTGATTAGTTCTGTGGATTTCTTTGTCAAAGACCCTCACTTTGTAGAGGCGATCTAGACTTTGTCAATATCAGCTAGCAATTTAGTGGAAAAGACAAAATTAGAATGCAAGTATTTTCCACTCATGGTCTAGTGTTCTTTCTTCTTGAAAATGTTAAATCCTTGATTTGACTATTTTCTTGGAAATCACTGGTTACTGGTTAATTCATCTTTATTTCTGCCAAATAGGGAAATTAATTGTATATCAGGATCTTATTCCATAAAACAAAGGCAGTGACCAAGGGCTCCCTTTTGAAGCATCAATGAATAAAACTTTTTCGGTTGAAATGTCTCCTTGGTGAAGATTTTCCTTTCTTGACTGTGTCCTGCAGGTATCCTTGGCTTTACTGTATTGACAAAGCAATTGTCTGGTTCATTTTGACACAATTTATTCATAAATGTAATTACATATGTTGATCTGTGCATTTATATAGCTAGATACAGAGACAGATATAATTTTACAAGTTGGGATTATATTTTACTGGCTGTTTTTAGTAGGTATTAGATTAAATTCTCTTTGATTAACAGAGAAGTAAACAGTGTTAACTCCCTAAACTTCAAATAAATATTGCTTCTCTAAAAGAGTTATTGGATTCTATAACCTCTATCTTGAGATAATAAAAACATTATGAAAAACAACGAGGGGTTTAAATTCTTATTTTTAAAACTACATGTGTGGTAGGTTGCCTGTAAGGTGGCCCCCAATGATTTTATTTTTGCATAGTTGAAATTTTTAGCATTTTTACAATGTCAGAGATTTTTTTTCTTTCTTTTATCTTTTTTGTTCTGTTCTGTAACCATAGTTCTCTCAGATATGGAGCCATAAGAGTGTCTCCCCACTCTTGTTTATGACTACCTTACTTTCAGTGGTTCATTTTCCAATGCCCTTTCTGTTATTCTTAGCCTGTCTGAGAGGAGGGAAAACCCACAGAACCCTGCAGATGATGGCAACTCTGAACAAATAATTTCAAAGTTTGTATGGAAATACAAAAAACCTCGAATAGCCAAAGCAATCTTGAGAAAGAAGAATGGAACTGGAGGAATCAGCCTGCCTGACTTCGGGCTCTACTACAAAGCCACAGTCATCAAGACAGTATGGTACTGGCACAAAGACAGAAATATAGATCAATGGAACAAAATAGAAAGCCCAGAGATAAATGCATGCACATATGGACACCTTATCTTTGACAAAGGAGGCAAGAATATACAATGGAGAAAAGACAGTCTCTTCAAAAAGTGGTGCTGGGAAAACTGGTCAACCACTTGTAAAAGAATGAAACTAGAACATTTTCTAACACCATACACAAAAATAAACTCAAAATGGATTAAAGATCTAAATGTAAGACCAGAAACTATAAAACTCCTAGAGGAGAACATAGGCAAAACACTCCGACATAAATCACAGCAGAACCTCTATGACCCTCCTCCCAGAGTAATGGAAATAAAAGCAAAAATAAACAAATGTGCCCTAATTAAACTTAAAAGCTTTAGCAAAATGAAGGATAGTATAAGCAAGGTCTAAAGACAGCCTTCAGAATCTGAGAAAATTATAGCAAACGAAGCAACTGCAAAGAATTAATCTCAAAAATATACAAGCAACTCCTGCAGCTCAATTCCATGAAAATAAAGAACTGAATCACAAAATGGGCCAAAGAACTAAACAGACATTTCTCCAAAGAAGACATACAAATGGCTAACAAACACATGAAAAGATGCTCAACATCACTCATTATCAGAGAAATGCAAATCAAAACTACAATGGGTACCATCTCACACCAGTCAGAATAGCTGCTATCCAAAAGTCTACAAACAATAAATGCTGGAGAGGCTGTGGAGAAAAAGGATCCCTCTTATGCTATTGGTGGGAATGCAAACTAGTACAGCCACTATGGAGAACAATGTGGAGAATCCTTAAAAAAACTGGAAATAGGATTGCCATATGACCTAGCAATCCCACTGCTGGGCATACACACCAAGGAAACCAGAATTGAAACATGTGTACCCCTATGTTCATCGCTGCACTGTTTACAGTAGGCTGGACATGGAAGCAACCTACATGTCCATCAGCAGATGAATGGATAAGAAAGCTGTGGTACATATACACAATGGAGTATTACTCAAGTATGAAAAATAATGCATTTGAATCAGTTCTAATGAAGTGAAAAAAACTGGAGCCTATTATGCAGAGTGAAGTAAGTCAGAAAGAAAAAAACAATACAGTATATTAATGCATATATATGGAATTTAGAAATATGGTAACAATGACCCAGTATGTGAGACAGCAAAAGAGGCACAGGTATAAAGAACAGACTTTTGGACTCTGGGAGAAGGTGAGGGTGGGATGATTTGAGAAAATAGCATTGAAATATGTATATTATCATATGTGAAATAGATTGCCAGTCCAGGTTCAATGCATGAGACAGGGTGTTCAGGGCTGGTGCACTGGGAGGACCCTGAGGGACGGGGTGGGGAGGGAGGTGGGAGAGAGTGTCAGGATGGGGAACACATGTACACCCAATGGCTGATTTCTGTGAATGTGTGGCAAAAACCACCACAACATTTTAAGGTAAGTAGCCTCCAATTAAAATAAATTTTAAAAAGTAAAAAAAAAATAAAAATAAAAAGGGAGGGGTGAACTCATTTGGGGTTTGACCCATTTAACATAAAAAGAAAGAAACAAGCAACTTGTTGAGGCATTTAGTCCACCTAAGAAATAGAGAATCCATCTGACCACAGTGTATAGTATGTGAAAGTGGCTTCATACAATAATATAAGCAGGAAGTTTCTGATCAAAATGGAAGCATAGATCATTTTTAAAATTCTCACATGAGAGCATCTTCAAACACACATAAAATTTTCTTATATTTTTAAATTAGAGATTTTTGTACATATGTGAATGCTGGTCTCTGGTTGCTTTTTCTGAGTCATAAATGAATCATTGAACATGAATCATAATAATTAACAAATCTATTTCCAGTGATATTTTGGTGTTTGTTTCTTACTCTCAGTGTTGCCTTAGAAATTACTGGAATACAATTGTTATGAAAATCCTGAGGAAAGGAGCTGGATTTTTTGGAGTAATTTTGTTTGTTTCTGTAATAATAGCTATCAGCCCATTGCATTTACACAATGCTGTATAGAACATTCAAGTCTGCTGTCTTTTTTGATTATCATTGCAAAATTGTGAGGCAAATAGATCAGATATTCTTCTTCTCATTTTATAGACATGCAAATTGAGATTCTAAAAGATCACACTGTTCAGAAAACTTTTAGTTCCAAATCCAACACACACTCATAACTGTGAAAAGGAATTTATTGGTTCGGGGTATGCAGGAAGGATGGATGTGTCTGGTCTCAGGATCTAATGTATCCAGGGTTGCATGTGGCCATTGATCTCTCTTTTGCTCCTTAGCTAGCTCAGCTTCAGTCTGCATGTTGCCCTTTTTCTCTGTTTTCTCCAACTGCCTAGGGACATGGTTCCCAGCAGCATGGGAGATAAATAAATAAATAAACTTTTTTCAAATCCAATGGGGAAAACAAAGCCTACTAGCGCTGACATGCTCAGCACCAACTCTGGAAATCCCAAAGATTCTGGGTGGCTTGGCTTGGGGTATATGCCATTTTTTGGATCAAAGTTCACACTCAAGGAGATACAGGATTTTGATAAACCTGGTCTAGGTCAGATAGACACACATCTGACAAGGGGAGCAAGGTCTGTGACAAGAGAAGACAAAGCCACAGAAACCACAGAGGGTAAATAATGGCTCAAAATATTTTTATCCTTGGTTTAGTCTTTCTTCCCAGCATGCCATGCTGTTGTATGCTGCTTTTGTTCTCCAGAAGGTTTCATCTTAGAAGGAATTGGATTCAGAATACACAAAGGTCCCACTCACTTATTTTCTTTAATATTTTAATTGTGAAATGGTTATAGATCTTTTGGAAACTGCAAAAATAGTATATTGAAGTCCCATGTATCTTTCATCCAACTTCTCCCAATAGTGTTGTTGTTCAGTCACCAAGTTGTGTCCAACTGTTTGTGACCCCATGGTCTGCAGCATTTTGGGTTCCTCTGTCCTCCGCTATCTCCAAGAGTTTGCTAAAATTCATGTCCATTGAATTGGTGATGCCATCCAACCATCTTGTCCTCTGTTGTCCCCTTCTCCCCCTGCCCTCAATCTTTCCTCGCATCGGGGTCTTTTCCAATGAGTTGGCTCTTCACATCAGGTGGCCAAAGTATTGGTGCTTCAGCTTTAGCATCAGTCCTTCCAATGAATATTCAGGGTTGATTTCCTTTAGTATTGACTGGTTTGATCTCCTTGATGTCCAAGGGACTCTCACGAGTCTTCTCCAGCACTACAGTTTGAAAGCATCAATTATTTGGCATTCAGGCTTCTTTATAATCCAGCTCTCATATCCATACATGACTACTGGAAAAACCATAGCTTTGACTATAAGAGCCTTGCAAAGTGATGTCTCTGCTTTTTAATATGCTGTTGAGGTTGGTCATAGCTTTTCTTCCAAGGAGAAAGCATCTTTTAATTTCATGGCTGTAGTCACCATCTGCAGTGATTTTGGAGCCCAAGAAAATAATTTCTGTCAATGCTTCCATTTTTTCCCCATCTATTTTCCATTAAGTGATGGGACTGGATGCCATGATCTTAATTTTTTGAATGTTGAGTTTTAAGCCAGGTTTTCACTCTCCTCTTTCATCCTCATCAAGAGGCTCTTTAGTTCGTCTTCACTTTCTGCCATTAGAGTGCTGTTATCTGCATATCTGAAGTTGTTGATATTTCTCTGGGAAATATTGATTCCAGCTTGTGATTCATCCAGCCTAGCATTTTTTGTGATGTACTGTGTAGATAAAGTAAATAATCAGGGTGACAATATATAGCCTTTCCCAATTTTAACCAGTCTGTTTTTTCATGTCCAGTTCTAACTTTCTTCTTCGCCTGCATACAGCTTTCTCAGGAGGCAGGTAAGGTGATCTGGTATTCCCACCTCTTTTATAATTTTCTGCAGTTTGTTGTGTTCCACACAGTCAAAGGGTTTAGTGTAGTCAATGAAGCAGAAGTAGATGTTTTTCTGGAAATCCCTTGCTTTCTCCATGATCCAGTAAATGTTGGCAATTTGATCTCTGGTTCCTCTGCTTTTTCTAAATCTAGCTTGTACACCTGCAGGTTCTTTGTTCACATACTGCTGAAGCCTAGCTTTAAGGATTTTGAGTATAACCTTGCTAGCATGCAACATGAGTAACATGCTACCCAATGGTAAAATCTTGCATAATGATAGTACAATATCAAAGTGAATAAACTGAGTTTACTTGGGCTTCTCTGGTGGCTCAGAAAGTAAAAAATCTGTATTCAATGCAAGAGTCCCAAGTTTTATCCTTGGGTCAGGCAGATCCCCAGGAGAAGAGTTTATTCAGGTTGTGTCAGTTTTACATGGATTCCTGTCTGTGTAGCTTTATGGAATTTTGTCTCTTGTGAAGATTTATGTAACTACCACCACAATCAAGATACAGAACTGTATCATCACCACAAAGATTTCCTTTATGTTAATCCTTTATATTCATACTTGAATCCCTCCACTCCATCACTAATGCCTGGCAACCAGTAATGTCTTCTCCATCTCTGTACTTTTCTCATTTGAGAGTGACATGTAAATGAACTCATATAGTATGTGACCTTTGAGATTGGCTCTGTGCACTCAGCATAGGTACATTCAAGTTGTTGAGTGTATCTGTAAGCTCTTATTTTTTACGGCTCAGAAGTATTCCATTGTATGGATAAGATCAGATCAGATCAACGCTCAGTTGTGTCGGACTCTTTGCAACCCCATGCATCACAGCACGCCAGGCCTCCCTGTCCATCACCAACTCCTGGAGTTCACTCAGACTCATGTCCATTGAGTCAGTGATGCCATCCAGCCATCTCATCCTCTGTCGTCCCCTTTTCCTCCTGCCCCCAATCCCTCCCAGCATCAGAGTCTTTTCCAATGAGTCAACTCTTCGCATGAGGTGGCCAAAGTACTGGAGTTTCAGCTTTAGCATCATTCCTTCCAAAGAAATCTCAGGACTGATCTCCTTCAGAGTGGACTGGTTGGATCTCCTTGCAGTCCAAGGGACTCTCAAGAGTCTTCTCCAACACCACACTTCAAAAGCATCAATTCTTTGGTGCTCAGCCTTCTTCACAGTCCAACTCCCACATCCATACATGACCACAGGAAAAACCATAGCCTTGATTAGACAAACATTTGTTGGCAAAGGAATGTCTCTGCTTTTGAATATGCTATCTAGGCTGGTCATAACTTTCCTTCCAAGGAGTAAGCGTCTTTTAATTTCATGGCTGCAGTCACCATCTGCAGTGATTTTGGAGCCCCCCAAAAATAAAGTCTGACACTGTTTCCACTATTTCCCCATCTATTTCCCATGAAGTGATGGGACCGGATGCCATGATCTTCATTTTCTGAATGTTGAGCTTTAAGCCAACTTTTTCACTCTCCACTTTCACTTTCATCAAGAGGCTTTTGAGTTCCTCTTCACTTTCTGCCATAAGGGTGGTGTCATCTGCATATCTGAGGTTATTGATATTTCTCCCAGCAATGTTGATTCCAGCTTGTGTTTTTTCCAGTCCAGCGTTTCTCATGATGTACTCGGCACGTAAGTTAAATAAGCAGGGTGACAATATACAGCCTTGATGTACTCCTTTTCCTATTTGGAACTAGTCTGTTGTTCCATGTCCAGTTCTAACTGTTGCTTCCTGACCTGCATACAGATTTCTCAAGAGGCAGATCAGGTGGTCTGGTATTCCCATCTCTTTCCAAATTTTCCACAGTTTATTGTGATCCACACAGTCAAAGGCTTTGGCATAGTCAATAAAGCAGAAATAGATGTTTATCTGGAACTTTCTTGCTTTTTCCATGATCCAGCAGATGTTGGCAATTTGATCTCTGGTTCCTCTGCCTTTTCTAAAACCAGCTTGAACATCAGGAAGTTCACGGTTTGCATATTGCTGAAGCCTGGCTTGGAGAATTTTAAGCATTACTTTACTAGCGTGTGAGATGAGTGCAATTGTGCGGTAGTTTGAGCATTCTTTGGCACTGCCTTTTTTGGGGATTGGAATAAAAACTGACCTTTTCCAGTCCTGTGGCCACTGCTGAGTTTTCCAAATTTGCTGGCATATTGAGTACAGCACTTTCACAGCATCATCTTTCAGGATTTGGAATAGCTGAACTGGAATTCTATCACCTCCACTAGCTTTGTTCATAGTGATGCTTTCTAAGGCCCACCTGACTTCACATTCAAGGATGTCTGGCTCTAGGTCAGTGATCACACCATTGTGATTATCTGGGTCGTGAAGATCTTTTTTGTACAGTTTTTCTGTGTATTCTTGCCATCTCTTCTTAATATCTTCTGCTTCTATTAGGTCTATACCATTTCCGTCCTTTATCGAGCCCATCATAAAGATTTTATTTTATATCTTTAAAACATGTTATTTTATATCTTTATTTGATTTAATCTTTTTCCCACTGAAGGACAACTGGGCCTTATTTCCAGTTTTCAGCTGTTACAAATAAAGATGTTAAAAACATTTGTGTACATCGTTTTATGTAGGCATGAATTGTCATTTTCTGGAGCACTTGCTCAAGACTGTAATTGCTGGGTCATATGGTAAGCACATCTTTAGTTTTTTTTTTTTTTAACATCTTTAGTTTTGTAAGAGACTGAAAAACTATTTCCCAGAGTGGCTGAATCATTTTACACCTGTAATGGATGAGTGATCCAGTGTCTTTATAGCCTTACCAGGAATTGATGTCCTTACTATTTTTTATTTTAGTCATTCTGAAGGTATAATGATATCTCACTGTGGTTTTATTTGCATTTCCCTGTTGATATTGAACATCTTTTCATGTGCTTCTTTCCTATCTCTGTATTCTCTTCACTGAAATGTCTGTCCCTTGTTCCTATCTTTTGTCCATTTTATAAATGGATTTTTTAGTTGAATTTTGAGTTCTTTATATATTCTAGAAAGGCATCATATCTAGATATGTGGTTTAGAAATAATTTTCCCCAGTATGGAGCTTGTATTTTCATCCCTTTAACAGGGTCTTCTGCACATCAAAAGGTTTTAATTTTGATGAAGTCTAATTTACCCATTTTTTACTTTATGTGGCTGGCTTTTGGTGTCATCTCTAAGAACTCTTGGTTTAGACCCACATCCTGAAGATTTTCTCCTATGACTTTTTCTAAAAGTTTTATAGTTTTACATTTAGGTCTATGATTCATTTTTAGTTAATTTTGTATAAAGTGCAAGTTTTAGGTAGAGGGTTTTTCCTTCTATGGGCTTCCCTGGTGGCTCAGATGGTAAAGAATCTGCCTGCCATGAGGGAGACCTAGGTTTGATCTCTGGATTGGGAAGATCCCCTGGAGAAGGGAACGGCTACCTACTTCAGTATTCTAGCCTAGATAATTTCAAATTCCATGGACTGTACAATTCATGGGGTAACAAAGAGTCAGATATGACTGAGTTACTCTTTCACTTTCACTTTGGGCTTCCCTTGTGGCTCAGCTGGTAAAGAATCCACCTGCAATGCAGGAGACCTGAGTTCCATCCCTGGATTGGGAAGATCCCCTGGAGAAGGGAAAGGCTACCCACTCTAGTATTCTGGCCTAGAGAATTCCATGAACTGTATAGTACATGGGGTCACAAAGAGTTGGACACTTTTACTTTCACTTTCATCACTGATTTCCCAGAAATTATTTACACAAACATAATACTCGATGATTTCAGTATCTTGTTGGTGCTTCAGACAGTCCTGGGCTGAGTGTAGAAGCTCAGTAAATGCTTGGATAAGGAAGCAGAAAGTTCTGGATTTGAATTTCCCACTCATTTGGGGGACTTTGAACAAGTCACTTAAGTCTGTTTCCTCATACATGGAATTGGATAACAATTCATACTTTGTCTCTCTCACAGAAGATCAAAAAATAATATATGTAGAAGTTTCTTTCAGCAATGAAAAACTTTTTAAAATGTGAAGTACTTAAATACCTCTAGGATGATCATGGATTTTATTAGTAAGCATAATAGAATACTGCTGTAACCCAAGTGTTTGTGGCTGCCTCCCTAGCTGTCCCTCATTTTTAAATGGGCAGCATTCCTTGGCTACAGGAGCAATCACAAGGTTTGGCTTTATTTACTCTTTTGTTTCCTACCTTTTCTGTCTTTTTGAGGTAGCTGTCTGTCAATCACCACCTGGAACTCTGACCTGCCATTTCCTTGTCCTTTATATAAGCTGGGGCCTTCTCCCCTGGAGCCTGGAAGAAGATAATATCCAAGACTAACACAACTGATGATATACGTTTGGAACTCCAGGGTACTACCACAGAAATTTTACTATCAATTGAGCATATTTGTGTTAATGTTCATCGTGGTGCAAACATTCCCTTCCATTTTCCATGAATATTTCATCTTGAATGAGCACTTGAGAACTTCCTTCTCCTCCTCTGTGGTCTTTTTACCACCCTCCCTTCTCCCGTCTGCCCCCTCCCGCCTCCTGACCCCCCTGCAAATCTTGACTTCATCCACAGGGGGGAAGCACCAAATCCTTGAAGTCCTATGAGATATGAGAACTTCCAATGATATAATGGAACTTCTTTAAAACATCTACCCTGACCATCCTTCCTCCAGAAATGCACTCAACACTCCCTATTCTATTACCCTGTTTTATTTTTTCTCAACACTGGTCACTATTTGATGATACATACATATTTGTTGTCTGTCTCCCCTACTAGAAGGTCTGCTTCATGAAAAGGAAGGATTTGGCCTGCTTTTGTTCACAGCCAAATTCCCAGAACTTTGAACACAGAATGTGCTAAATATTTTTTCAATGAATAATTTTCGAGTGAGCTCTTTGTAAGAAAATATTTGATCATCTTTTATCTCCTGGTTTATTTCATAGCAAAATCATATCTCATAGTTTAACTAGTTTAGTTTATATGCCAACAAAGTTCCTGTCTCTTTATTCTACCCCGAATTCCTCTTTCCTTATGAGGTGTGTAGAGCATAGAAAGGAAAGGATGAGGAGGAAGGAAAATCCTGTCCTGCCAGGAGACACTTTTGGTGGAAGTGAGATGGGAAGCAAGGACACTGTGATCAGGAGACTCAGGGATAATAATGAGATAATAGATTTCTACCCTTGAGAGGCAAGACAGCTGTGAACATAATAAACACATATAAAACTATGCAGCAGAAAATGACTATAAGTAATTAGTGGTGAGTGGCTTATTAATCAGGGAAAAAGACAAATGAAAAGAGGCTTGAAGATATTGCTGGGGAGGAACAGATACCAAATCTATGGCCCTTGTGGTCAGGGTATGGGACCTGCTAGACAGGGAGAGGCAGGTTTATGCAAGGACGATTTGGCTCCCTTCACAAAATGCATTATTCTTTCTCATAAATGCCTTCACTGTGTTAATAATGCTACTGATCACAATAATGATTGTAAAAGCTAACACTGAAGGTCTTCTTTGGACCAGTCACTGTGCTAAGTGCGTTGTATGTATTTGGTCTCATCATCATTACAAACCTGTGAGGTAACAGTCACTATAATTTCTGTTTTGCTATAGAGAAAACTAAGGCAAAATAACATGCCAGAGATAGTCATAAGCTCCTTCCAGCCAGTTAGGTTCATCGTACTTAATTTTGGTGGGAAAAATGGAATGCATTTTGATATGTAGAAGGATGTGATAATGATTTTAATGCATCAAAAAATTCCTCTAAGTCAGCAGAGCAGCTCTGAGAGACAGATCTTTTCACCTAGATTTTCCAGTAGTCTGGTAACCACGTCTGCATGGGCATCAGCATTTAAAGACCACTAAAGAAATTTCTGTATACAGTCTGCTCCTTGCTCTTGGTTAGACACCACAGCTTTCATGCTTGTCTCTTCATTTGTTGGATACCTTGCTATTATCAACACTATCCCTTATTCACTAACAAGACAGGCCCAGCTGAAGAGATATTGTGAAGGTGGTTGTGAGTCCACACTTTGCAGACACTTTCATTTCTTTCATTCATGCAGTAAATATCTACTGAGCACCTAGTATGTGCTGAGTACTCTCCGAGGTGCTGGGGGTATCCAGGGAACCAGAGTTCCTGGTTCCAGGAACCAGGGAACCAGGTTGCCAAGATTCCACCTCTCATGAAACTTTGGTTCTAAGGAGGGGAGAGAGAAAGAAGCCCTCAAAAGAGACACTGATGTATAGATCAGTCTTATGGACTCTGTGGGAGAGGGAGAGGGTGGGGAGATTTGGGAGAATGGCATTGAAACATGTATAATATCATGTATGAAACGAGTCACCAGTCCAGGTTCGATGCACGATACTGGATGCTTGGGGCTGGTGCACTGGGACCACCCAGAGGGAGGGTATGGGGAGGGAGGAGGGAGGAGGGTTCAGAATGGGGAACACAGGTATACCTGTGGCGGATTCATTTCGATATTTGGCAAAACTAATACAATATTGTAAAGTTTAAAAATAAAATAAAATTTAAAAAAAAAAAAAAAAGAAAAAGGGTAACAAATGACCTTTCAGAGTCAATGATCAGTAAGCTGAATCCTGAAAGATGAGAAAGGAAGAGAGTTGGAGAAAAAGTGTTCCAGAAAGAGGGGCTATCTCACATTGCTGTTTGAGACATTGCAATGGTGTCTTCCCAAAAGAGAAGTCTCAGTTCCTTAGTGTGAGACTCAGATGTCTTCAGGATCATACTCTTGCTTGCGTCTCCAGTCAGTCTTCTGTGTTGATGATGTTTTGCACCTTGCTGCCATTGCATATATTGTGTCCACAGCCCTGAATTCCTTTGCCAAATCTGCTTCTTGATAATCTGATATTGATCTTTCAAGGCTTGGATCGAGGGTCAGGTTCTTTTATGTCCTCAGGTAGAACTGATCACCTCCTCTTTTGTGATCCCACTATATATAGCTCAATTGGTAAAGAATCCACCTGTAATGCAGGAGACCTGGGTTTGATCCCTGGATTGGGAAGATCCCTTGGAGAAGGGAAAGGCTACCCACTCTAGTATTCTGGCCTAGAGAATTCCATGGACTGTATAGTCCATGGGATCACAAGCAGTTGGACATGACTGAGCAACTTTCACACATATTTGGTAACTAGAGCTGTGTTAGCACTTGTCACACTGTAGTGCCTTCATCTATTATCATCAGACTTGTGTTCAGGATCTGACTTTGTCTCTTCCTCTCTGTGATCATCAGCTTTCTTGGCAGTAGACCTCCACCAGTGGTAGTCAGTATGGTTATTCATAATGTGGACGATCTGTTACAAGGCTCCAAGACTCTGCTTCATATTCCCATAGAATGTAGGAGTTGATCAGTAGCTTACATTCCTTGTATAATAAGCCAGAATGGAATTCCACAGAACCGGAAGGGACCTTGCTCTTGGTTTTTAAACTGCGCTTACAGAAATTTGGTGAGTCTCTCAGAGATATTTCTGGGGCTAAGTTGGAAGAAATCTGGGCTGCTACCTTGCTTTACTCAGAGCTTTGGTTTATATATTTTTAATCTCAGTTATTAACTAAGTTTCCATGAGATTCACCTGTATTAAAAAAAAATTCAACTATTTTTAAGAGTTTCAGTCATTCATCTCATCCAAAAGCTAATGGTAAAGAACCCGCCTGCAAATTCAGGAGACTTAAGAGATGTGAGTTTGATCCCTGGTTAAGGAAGATCCCCTGGAGGAGGACATGGCAACCCACTCCAGTATTTTTGCCTGGAGAATCCCATGGACAGAGGAGTCTAGCGTGCTACAGTCCATAGGGTCTCAGAGAGTCAGACATGACTGAAATGACTTAGTACACATGCACACAACTGGTTAGGGATAGTTCTCAAATCCAAGTCTTTCAGCTCCCACAAAGCCCTCAAGATAGGACTCAAACCTGCGGTTTTGAGATTCCAGGTCTTACTTTGTACAGAATGAGCAGACCAAGCCTCTGCAGAGAATTCACTGGAATCATAAGACTGCATGCTTTGTTTTCTCTTTAGAATTTGAAATTCCTGATTATCTACTAACAAATTCCAAAACAAATGTGCTTGATCTGTTCTTCACGTGCAAAGATATTTACACCAGAGAAGGAGCCAATGCATCAGCCAGTAGAAACTGCTGACTCATGGGTACCCTTTGAATGAGAGTACGAATAAGGTTGCCCAAGGCACGCAAGTCTGGTTCATGCCAGAGGGAGAAGGGTGCTTCTTTTGGTCCTTGCTTTTTGTATCAATCAGCCTACCCATTGATATTTTGTGTGAACTGGGTTTGAATATGAAACCATCACTTTGTATTTTTCATGTTTGTAAAACTTTTCACTGTCCTCTTTCTTTCTCTTAAGCTAGAAGTTATTTTTATTTATCCCAGGGTGTTGGATATGATGATTGTCCCAGTTGCAAGTTTTACAGAGTCTATGTTTTAACTGAAGATTTGAAAGCTTAATTGCTAGTACCTTTTGTGTTAAAGTCCACGTGTTTGCTCTAAATAGCAAGAAGTGATTAACTGAGTCATTACGGCAACTGTTGCCTTATTCAGTGTCCGAGAAAGCTGAATGGAATGTTTGAGGTGAAAACTAACCACATTTATTTTACCTTTCACAGCACATGTGCACGTGTGTTTTCCAAGCAAATGAGTCTGCAGTACAAATTTGCAAACGATATGAGACTGGAAGAAATTTCTAAGGCTTTAGGAATGCGCAAGATCTTGACAGTTTAGGAGGAATGGCCAATTCCAACAAAATAATGAAGAAAATATGTCCACCTTGCCCCTGGCTCCACAAATCAACTTGATAGGAAAGATGCACTTTAAAATGAGAATTTTAGTTGGTCATAAATTCAGTGAGTCAATCTTAGCTACAGTAATAGAAGCATACAATCTGGAACAGAAGAAGTGATCATACTGATGTCCTTGTGCTGGGTGGACTTCCTCCTTCAGTCCTATGTGTAACCAGGCCCAGGAGTGGCTTGTTCTCTTTTGTTTTACTTGTTTGTTTTGGGAATGTGTTTGCTTGTTTGTTTTGGCCTCCTATACTATATCACCTTCAATGACCCCCTTTCCCTACGTCTCCCTGCAATCTTTGTTTTGGAGACTAGACATTTTCTCAGTCTTCCACAATGTGCTGTATACAGATAGTGTTTCTGACTGGAGCCCTTTCTTTCAACCAGATTGCCACCCAGAAATCCGGAGCAACATTTTTAAGGGGATATTGACATACCTGTAAAGGTTTAAGCCCTTGTCCTGGGAGGAACAGTTTGGAGAATTGGTAATGGTTAATCTGAGGGGAAATGGCATGCAAGTAGAGGCACTTGAGAGGCATGGATCTGAGAGACTTCCTTAGTCAGGGCTGCCCTACTTGGCACTGGGTCTACGTGTCCTTATCACCTTGTCAGTAGTGAGAAGGTCCAAGACAGAGACTGTAGACGGCAGTGTCGGGTACGTGCATCTGCTGCTGCTGCTAAGTCACTTCAGTCGTGTCCGACTCTGTGTGACCCCATAGATGGCAGCCCACCAGGCCCCCCCGTCCCTGGGATTCTCCAGGCAAGAACACTGGAGTAGGTTGCCATTTCCTTCTCCAATGCATGAAAGGGAAAAGTGAAATTGAAGTCGCTCAGTCGTATCCAACTTGTAGCGACCCCATGGACTGCAGCCCACCAGGCTCCTCCATCTATAGGATTTTCCAGGCAGGAGTACTTGAGTGGGGTGCCATTGCCTTTTCCAGTAGGTGCATCTAGTCCTGGTATAAGTGTAACTGATGATGGTTTCACCTCAGTATTGTATACATTCTGCAATGGAAGGGAGGCAGTTGGAGTCACAGGTAACTAAAAGAATGTAATTCCAATGGGGATTAGTTAAAATATGGGGAGAGCAGTATTTTTACTGCAAATAGGGGAATATTGGTTCCACAGGCTCTCATGTCTATCTTAAAGAGTTGATATCAAATGATTCTGCTGATAATATAAAACTTAAAAGGACTGATAATGTAAATAACACCTAGCACAATATTTGCCATGTAAAGTAAAGTAATGCTCAAAATTCTCCAAGCCAGGCTTCAGCAATATGTGAACTGTGAACTTTCTGATGTTCAAGCTGGTTTTAGAAAAGGCAGAGGAACCAGAAATCAAATTGCCAACATCTGCTGGATCATGGAAAAAGCAAGAAAGTTCCAGATAAACATCTATTTCTGCTTTATTGACTATGCCAAAGCCTTTGACTGTGTGGATCACAATAAACTGTGGAAAATTTGGAAAGAGATGGGAATACCAGACCACCTGATCTGCCTCTTGAGAAATCTGTATGCAGGTCAGGAAGCAACATTTAGAACTGGACATGGAACAACAGACTGGTTCCAGATAGGAAAAGGAGTATGTCAAGGCTGTATATTGTCACCCTGCTTATTTAACTTATATGCAGAGTACATCATGAGAAACGCTGGACTGGAAGAAACACAAGCTGGAATCAAGATTGCTGGAAGAAATATCAATAACCTCAGATATGCAGATGACACCACCCTTAGGGCAAAAAGTGAAGAGGAACTCAAAAGCCTCTTGATGAAAGTGAAAGTGGAGAGTGAAAAAGTTGGCGTAAAGCTCAACATTCAGAAAACGAAGATCATGGCATCCGGTCCCATCACTTCATGGGAAATAGATGGGGAAACAGTGGAAACAGTGTCAGACTTTATTTTTCTGGGCTCCAAAATCACTGCAGATGGTGACTGCAGCCATGAAATTAAAAGACGCTTACTCCTTGGAAGGAAAGTTATGACCAACCTAGATAGCATATTCAAAAGCAGAGACATTACTTTGCCAACAAATGTCTGTTTAGTCAAGGCTATGGTTTTTCCTGTGGTCATGTATGGATGTGAGAGTTGGACTGTGAAGAAGGCTGAGCACTGAAGAATTGATGCTTTTGAAGTGTGGTGTTGGAGAAGACTCTTGAGAGTCCCCTGGACTGCAAGGAGATCCAACCAGTCCATTCTGAAGGAGATCAGCCCTGGGATTTCTTTGGAAGGAGTGGTGCTGAGGCTGAAACTCCAGTACTTTGGCCACCTCATGCGAAGAGTTGACTCATTGGAAAAGACCTTGATGCTAGGAGGGATTGGGGGCAGGAGGAGAAGGGGACGGCAGAGGATGAAATGGCTGGATGGCATCACTGACTCAATGGACGTGAGTCTGGGTGAACTCCAGGAGTTGGTGATGGACAGGGAGGCCTGGCATGCTGCAGTTTATGGGGTCGCAAAGAGTCGGACACGACTGAGTGACTGAACTGAACTGAACTGAACATGCTAAAAAGTTGATTGTCATCACTGTGGTTATTATTATTATTGAGCGTGAACTTATATTTAAAGCCTATGAGCAGCTGCAGGTGTGAACTTCATTTCTGCTAGTGCTCTCTGAGCCTTCTGATCTGGCTTCTCTCTTTCATGGTCCTGTCTCTGACCCCTCATGTCTGTGGCTGCATCTGACCATGGTCCAGCTGGACAGAATGGTTTCAGTGTGGGAACATTCTCAGTCTATTTGTATTTGCACAAAGTTCTATCCTTAAAGTACACAGATCTCCTGACTCTATTTCATAGAGTTTGCTGATTGCATTTCTAATGCTGTCCCCTTGCTTATTTTTATTCTTAAATTGCAAGTGCATACATGCATATGATGCTTCTCTGCTGTGCTAATTCCCTTTTAAAGCTCCAGAATGCCTTCCATGAATGTACTGGAATGTGTCCTGCTTTTGTGCAGAGGGAGATTTTGTAGTCAAAACGTCATGGTTTTAGGCAAGAAAAGAATTTCCCCTGTGCTCAAGACTTCTGGGAACACAGTCACTTATTACTCATTCTTTTCTCAGGATACTTCCTAGCTATTAGGACAAATATCTCCACAGCAAACATAACATCAAAGGAACTGTCTGGCCCAGTATTTTACTGTTTCATATCTACTGTGTATACGTTGCAACAGTTATTCCTAAGGATCTAAATTCTGTGGCTTGGTTTCATTTTTAGATAAATTGAATGCTTTTTCCCCTGACCTAGAAATGGAAGGACAAATATCTATCTATAAGCCAAAAGCAGATTATAATGAGCCAGACCATAAGAGACAAATGACCCTGTTATCTGTGTATGAGTAGGAGCTACTTAACATTAACTTGGACAAAATAAATCATTTAAGCCCTTTATTTTAAAAAGTTGCATGTCCATTTGTTAAGTTCCATTGACTGTATTTTGTTGCTATTTTATCCTGCAAAAAACAGCCCAAAGTGGTTTTGTTTAGAGCTAGATTATCTACAAGAATATTATGGATTTTTTCCTTCTTATACCATTGTCTTTTTAGCTCTTTTCTTTATAAAAAATATTAACAGTACAAAAAAAATCCAAAAAAGGGGGGAAAATCGCCCCCAAATCCCATAATGCCCTTACTCAACAGTAACCATTATGGAAATTTTAAGTTTTTCTAGTCATCACTCTCTCTCTGGCTCTTTCTCTCTATTATTATTATATATATGCATGTGTATATTTTCTTTATATTTGTCATATTCATTAAGATTGTCATATACTATATATGTTAGTTTTCCATATTTGGGACTATGCTATGAATACTTTGTGATATCATGAATTGCTCATTTAGTATTTCATTGTGAACGTTTCCCCATGTCATTAATATAATTTTATGACATACTTTTAAATGATTTCATGATATTCCATTAAAAATTTTATGGAATTTTATTTAACATCTTTATAACTGTAGGACGTGAGATTATTTCTAATTTGTTACTCTTATAAGTAATGTTGTGAAGGAAAACCTGGTAAATATACCTTTGCACAACTAGATCTCTTTATTTACCTAGCATGGATTCTTAGAAATAGATTAGGTGAAATGCCATGAACATTTTTCAGGCTCTTGATATTCACTCATTCTTTTACTCATTCACTTTTTCATTTCCCACATATTGAGAATCTCTTATATGCCTGGCTCTCTTGAAGGGGTTGAGTATATAGCAGTGGATTAAAAAAAAAAAAAAGTTCTATCCTCATGGAGCTGACATTCTAGTGAGTGAAGTCATACAATTAAAAAATATATATATATACATATATGCATATAAGATGTCAGGTGGTAATGTGTGATATGGAGAAAAGTAATACAGGGTGATAGAATGAGGAGCTCTGGGGTTGGGCATGGGTAGAATGACTATTTTTATAAAATAGTCAGGGAAGATCTTCCTACTGAGGTGACATTTGAAGGTGGAGCTGAAGGATAGGAAGGGAAGGAGGCACTTACATATCCAGAGAAGAACATTCCTATTCCCATCTGTGAGAATGGCCAGCATGTAAGCCAGGGGCCATCTAAGGTCCTGAGGAATTACAAGAAGTTAGTGTGGCTGGAGAAGAGTGAGTGGGGAGAGAGCCACAGCCCACATGGCCAGGATGGTAGAGGGAGGGGAGACAAGATCATGTAGAGTCTCTTTTTTATGTAGTATCTCACAGGCCTTTTTTGCCTTTGGCTTTGACTCACAGGAGATAGGAAGTCATTGGAAGATTTTGAGCAGAGAAGAGATAATATCTGACTTATGTTTTGAAGTATAAACAAATTGCCCTCCAAAATGATTGTACTGATATTTACCCCTCACTGGTAGCATGTCAGAGGTCTTTCCTGACAATAGATATGGTCATTAAAAAAAAGGAACCAAAAAACTTTATTATTTATTTGACAAAAATTATTTGAGTACCTGTCATGTGCCAGACACCATGATAAGTACTGCATCAGTTCAGTCAGTTCAGTCGCTCAGTTGTGTCTGACTCTTTGCGACCCCATGAACTGCAGCACGCCAGGCCTCCCTGTCTATCACCAACTCCCGGAATTCACTCAGACTCACGTCCATTGAGTCAGTGATGCCATCCAGCCATCTCATCCTCTGTCGTCCCCTTTTCCTCCTGCCCCCAATCCCTCCCAGCATCAGAGTCTTTTCCAGTGAGTCAACTCTTTGCATGAGGTGGCCTAAGTAGATATTGGTAAATAAATGCTTTTAATCTTGTGGAATTTTTTGTTCAGTGGGGTAGACATAAAATAAACAAACGCATATATTAAGGTATGTGCTATGCAGTACAGTGTGCTGCAATTGTGAAAAATATGTGTGCCCTATTGAAGATGTGTTGCTGCTGCTAAGTCTCTTCAGTCGTGTCCGACTCTGTGTGACCCCATAAATGGCAGCCCACCAGGCTCCCCCATCCCTGGGATTCTCCAGGCAAGAACACTGGAGTGGGTTGCCATTTCCTTCTCCAATGCATGAAAGTGAAGTCGCTTAGTCGTGTCCAACTCCTAGCGACCCCATGGTGTGCAGCCTACCAGGCTCCTCCGTCCATGGAATTTTCCAGGCAAGAGTACTGGAATGGCGT
The DNA here is from genome assembly GCF_029378745.1 of Bos indicus. Lineage (NCBI taxonomy): Eukaryota > Metazoa > Chordata > Mammalia > Artiodactyla > Bovidae > Bos > Bos indicus. The sequence goes on along the minus strand of NC_091789.1, from coordinate 31,201,112 downwards.
GCCATTGCCTTCTCTGATTGAAGGTGTGTGTGTTTATTTAAATAAGGGAGTTAGGGAAGTTCTCTCTGAGGAGGTGGCATTTATTTGTCATTCAGTTGCAAAGTTGTGTACAGCTCTTTGTGACCCCACAGACTATAGCACACCGGGCTCTTCGGTCCTCCATTATTTCCCAAAGACTGCTCAAGTTCATGTCTTTTGAGTGGATATTTCTATCTAAACATCTCATGCTCTGCCACCTGCTTCTCCATTTAAGCAGGGAGTTAAAAAGTAAGAAGGGATCAGTCAGGTAAAGAACAAGAGAAAGATAAATCCAGAAAAGAGAAAAAGTGATTTTGTTTGTTTTTATTACTTACAAGGTAGAAAATAGTGTTATGTACTTGTTGGCCATTTGCATTTCTTTTTTGGTGCAATTTTGGTTTGTATCCTTTACCACTTTTCTTTGAGTAGTAGTCACTCTTTTCTTATTGGCTTGTAAAACAACAATAAGGACATTAACAATTGTCTTCTCTTATCTGCCATATTTGTTGTGATTTGTCCAAGTTGATTTCTTTTTTTGCTTCTACTTTTGTCTCCAACATGTTTGATTAGGTTTGGTTGATAAATCTGGCAACTCTAAGTGTATAGGGTCCATTTTAGGGTTCTGTATTCTGTCTTGTTCATCAGTTAGTCAGTCCAAGAACAGATATCTATGAAAGTATACTTACCTTTGAAAAGTCAACTTTGTGCATACGTGGCTGATTCATATAGATGTATGGCAAAAACCACTACAGTACTGTAATTAGTCTCCAATTAATATTAATTAATTAAAGTCAACTCTGGACTCCTCATTCTTTGCTTCAAATTTTTCTTATTCTCTAATATTCTTCACATGAATTTCAATCTTTTATGAGAACTTTAGTTAGTTAGTTCAGTCACTCAGTTGTGTCTGACTCTTTGCAACCCCATGAATAGCAGCACGCCAGGCCTCCCTGTCCATCACCAACTCCTGGAGTTCACTCAGACTCATGTCCATCGAGTCAGTGATGCCATCCAGCCATCTCATCGTCTGTCATCCCCTTCTCCTCCTGCCCCCAATTCCTCAAAGCATCAGGGTCTTTTCCAATGAGTCAACTCTTTGCATGAGGTGGCCAAGTACTGCAGTTTCAGCTTCAGCATCAGTCCTTCCAATGAATACCCAGGACTGATTTCCTTTAGGATGGACTGGTTGGATCTCCTTGCAGTCCAAGGGACTCTCAAGAGTCTTCTCCAACACCACAGTTCAAAAGCATCAATTCTTCAGTGCTCAGCTTTCTTCACAGTCCAACTCTCAAATTCATACATGACCACTGGAAAAACAATAGCCTTGATTAGACAGACCTTTGTTGCCAAAGTAATATCTCTGCTTTTCAATGTGTTATCTAGGTTGGTCATAACTTTCCTTCCAAGGAGTAAGCGTCTTTTAATTTCATGGCTACAGTCACCATCTGCAGTGATTTTGGAGCCCCCCAAAAATAAAGTCTGACACTGTTTCCACTGTTTCCCCATCTATCTGCCATGAAGTGATGGGACCAGATGCCATGATCTTCATTTTCTGAATGTTGAGCTTTAAGCCAACTTTTTCACTCTCCTCTTTCATTTTCATCAAGAGGCTTTTTAGTTCCTCTTCACTTTCTGCCATAAGGGTGGTGTCATCTGCATATCTGAGGTTATTGATATTTCTCCCAGCAGTCTTGATTCCAGCTTGTACTTCTTCCAGTCCAGCGTTTCTCATGATGTACTCTGCATATAAGTTAAATAAGCAGGGTGACAATATACAGCCTTGATGTACTCCTTTTCCTATTTGGAACCAGTCTGTTGTTCCATGTCCAGTTCTAAATGTTGCTTTCTGACCTGCATATAGGTTTCACAAGAGGCAGGTCAGGTGGTCTGGTATTCCCATCTCTTTCAGAATTTTCCACAGTTTACTGTGATCCACACAGTCAAAGGCTTTGGCATAGTCAATAAAGCAGAAATAGATGTTTATCTGGAACTTTCTTGCTTTTTCCATGATCCAGCAGATGTTGGCAATTTGATCTCTGGTTCCTCTGCTTTTTCTAAAACCAGCTTGAACATCTGTAAGTTCACAGTTCACATACTGCTGAATCCTGGCTGCCATAATTTTGAGCATTACTTTACTAGTGTGTGAGATGAGTGCAATTGTGTGGTAGTTTGAGCATTCTTTGGCATTTCCTTTCTTTGGGATTGGAATGAAAACTGACCTTTTCCAGTCCTCAGCCACTGCTGAGTTTTCCAAATTTGCTGGCATATTGAGTACAACCCGTTCACAGCATCATCTTTCAGGATTTGAAATAGCTCAACTGGAATTCCATCACCTCCACTAGCTTTGTTTGTAGTGATGCTTTCTAAGGCCCACTTGACTTCACATTCCAGGATGTCTGGCTCTAGGTGAGTGATCACACCATCATGATATCTGGGTCGTGAAGCTCTGTTTTGTACAGTTCTTCTGTGTATTCTTGCCACCTCTTCTTAATATCTTCTGCTTCTGTTAGGTCCATACCATTTCTGTCCTTTATTGTGCCCATCTTTGCATGAAATGTTCCATTGGTATCTCTAATTTTCTTGAAGAGATCTCCAGTTTTTCCCATTCTGTTGTTTTCCTCTATTTCTTTGCATTGATCACTGAGGAAGGCTTTCTTAACTCTCCTTGCTATTCTTTGGAACTCTGCATTCAGATGCTTATATCTTTCCTTTTCTCTTTTGCTTTTTGCTTCTTTTCTTTTCACAGCTATTTGTAAGGCCTCCTCAGACAGCCATTTTGCTTATTTGCATTTCTTTTCCATGGGGATGGTCTTGATCCCTGTCTCCTGTACAATGTCACGAACCTCTGTCCATAGTTCATCAGGCACTCTGTCTATCAGATCTAGTCCCTTAAATCTATTTCTCACTTCCACTGTATAGTCATAAGGGATTGATTTAGGTCATACCTGAATGGTCTAGTGGTTTTCCCTACTTTCTTCAATTTCAGTCTGAATTTGGCAATAGGGTGTTCATGATCTGAGCCACAGTCATCTCCCAGTCTTGTTTTTGCTGACTGTATAGAGCTTCTCCATCTCTGGCTGCAAAGAATATAATCAGTCTGATTTCTGTGTTGACCATCTGGTGATGTCCATGTGTAGAGTCTTCTCTTGTGTTGTTGAAAGAGGGTGTTTGCTATGACCAGTGCATTTTCTTGGCAAAACTCTATTAGCCTTTGCCCTACTTCATTCTGTACTCCAAGGCCAAATTTGCCTGTTACTCCAGGCATTTCTTGCCTTCCTACTTTTTCATTCCAGTCCTCTATAATGAAAAGGACATCTTTTTTGGCTGTTAGTTCTAATAGGTCTTGTAGGTCTTCATAGAACTGTTCAACTTCAGCTTCTTCAGTGTTACTGGTTGGGGCATAAGCTTGGATTACCTTGATATTGAATGGTTTGCCTTGGAAACAAACAGAGATCATTCTGTGGTTTTTGAGATTGCATCCAAGTACTGCATTTCAGACTCTTTTGTTGACCATGATGGCTACTCCATTTCTTCTAAGGGATTCTTGCCCTCAGTAGTAGATATAATGGTCATCTGAGTTAAATTCACCCATTCCAGTCCATTTTAGTTCGCTGATTCCTAGAATGTTGACATTCACTCTTGCCATCTCCTGTTTGACCACTTCCAATTTGCCTTGATTCATGGACCTGACATTCCAGGTTCCTATGCAATATTGCTCTTTACAGCATGCGACCTTGCTTCTATCACCAGTCACATCCACAGCTGGCTATTATTTCTGCTTTGGCTCCATCCCTTCATTCTTTCTGGAGTTATTTCTCCACTCATCTCCAATAGCATATTGGGCACCTACCGACCCAGGGAGTTCCCCTTTCAGTATCGTATCATTTTGCCTTTTCATACTGTTCATGGGGTTCTCAAGGCAAGAATACTGAAGTGGTTTGCCATTCCCTTCTCCAGTGGACCACATTCTGTCAGACCTCTCCACCATGACCATCCCGTCTTGGGTGGCCCCACACGGCATGTCTTAGTTTCATTGAGTTAGACAAGGCTGTGGTTTATTAAGGGCTTAAACTATGATTGTGTTAAGTGTGTTAGTCACTCAGTCATGCCCGACTCTTTGCGACCCCATGGACTGTAGCCCACCAGGGTCCTATGTCCATGTGATTTTCCAGGCAAGGATACTGGAGTGCGTTGCCATTTCCTTCTTCAGGGGATCTTCCCAACCCAGGGATCAAACCCAGGTCTCCTATACTGCAGGCAGATTCTTTTCCGACTGAGCTACAAGGAAAGCCCCTATCACCACATGATTGTGTTAAACCTATGAATAATTAAGGGGAAAATTGATAGTTTTTCTGTATTAATTCTTCACATCCAGAAATATAATGTCTTCCCATTTATTCAAATGTGTTATACTGTCAGCAAAATTTAATATTATCTTTATACGGATCCCATGTTTAAATTTAGGCTACTGTGAGTGGAATCTTTATATTTTTATCAAATGCAAATATGATCATATTACCCCCTGCATTATCATTGAAAACATTCTGATATATTTTCTTATCATTTTTTAGTCTTTTATTTGGTAATATATATTTATGTAGCTTTGGTTATTTCCAGTTTACCAGTTTTAAGAATAATGTTATGATTATATATTTTCTTTTTATTTCTAACAGTTTCTTCATCTTAATATCTGTGACTGTTCTTTTCATTAGTGAACTATGACCTTTCTTTTCTCAATTTTTGTTCTATGTTCTGTTTGTCTGAATTTAATATTATCAAACCTACTTAAAATTTCCTTGCATTTACCTGACAAGTCTTTGCCCTTTCTTTTATTTTAGCATTTATTCTAGTTTTAATATGTAAATAGTAGCTATTGGAACATGTTGATTGAAAAATATAATAATGAATAACAAAATAAAATGCAATAAAAAATGCACAGATCTATGTCAGTCCTGAGAAGAACAATTCAAGAAGTCTATCAGAGTTTCTGGAATTGATGTGTTTGCCTATTTGGGAACTTCTCTCAGCATGTGACATAATTTCCATTTATAGAATTGAACATTGAAACTGCTAGCCAAAATTTTAGGACAGATTGTCCTCAAAGGTAAGATGTATTTGATGAACAAGTGCATTAGCTTAATCTGATTGAAATGGCAAACTGTATATTTATGGTACTGTAGAGAGGCAAGTATAGTTGATAACTTAAAAATCCAAATCATGTTATATGGAGTTCCGAGATTTCCCTCCTTTGATGTGACCTCAGTGGACTATGGTGAAGTTTGGTGACTCTATAGTAGCCAAAGCCAATCCCTCCTCATTTCCCCTCTATCCATGTGGGATGAGAGCAGACTACTAGGCCCCTTTGATCTTTTTGTTTTTTTCAACTGAGCTGGCACTTTCTTCTGCCCTCAGGTTTCCCTGAGGAAAAATGTCAGCAGCTTACTGACATTGTCCAGACTTTTGACCATCATGAGTTCTGTTACCTCTTCTTACCACCCAAACTAAGGAATACTTCCCCTTTGGGTTTCCTTGTACCATTTCTCTTCTACTATTCAGGTCATTCATTCTTCAGGTTCACTTTCAGGCTCTTCTTTTTTATCTGTCAACTCTGAAATACTCAGCACTCTCCTCCTCTATCTACACTCTTAAGAGGATCTCAGGTACACCCATGTCATCACATACACTTATATGCAGATGACTCACAAATGAGAGTAAAGAAAGGCAGGGGGAGATTAGTTCAACAACATTTTTATAGTATCTTACAATGACATTCATTAAACAATCACATTGTGCCAGGCATGGGGCTAAAAGCCTTCCTGGCATCATCTAATTAAATCCTCATAAAATTCTATAGGATGGCATATTATGCTATACTACACAATGGCATCACCAACTCAATGGACATGAGTCTGAGCAAGCTCTGGGAGATGGTGAAGGACAGGGAACTCTGGCGTGCTGTAGTCCATGGGGTTGCAAATAGCCGGACATGACTAGTAAATGAACAACACTATACTCCTCTTTTTCTCTGTTGCCCTTCCATTTATACTAGATCACAATTCCTTCTCAAATAGATTGTTTCAGCAGTTCTCCCCACCAATTACATTACCAATTTGAATCTCATGTATTCTTTATAATACCAGTATGCTGCAGTTTCTCTAATCTTGAGAGAAGAATCCTCTTTCCATACGTCCTTCCTCCTGGCACCTCATATCTCTGCCTTTTCTCAACAAAGCTCTTCCAAAGAGTATTTCCATTTGCTGTTTCCAATTCATTTCCCTTTTTCACTTGAACCCACACCAGTCAGGTTTTTACACCCACTATTTTGATGAAACTACTATTTTCAAGATCAGGGTTTAAATTAAAGCTGCTAAATCCAATGGTCAGTTATTAGCCCTCATCTTATTTGAACTATAAGTACTAGTGTATGAAGCTCATGGACTTCCCTGGTGGCTCAGCAGTAAAGAATCCCTCTGCAATTCAGGAGCCACAGGAGACATGTGTTCGATCCCTGGTTGGGGAAGATCCCCTGGAAGAGGGCATGGCAGCCCACTCCAGCATTCTTGTCTGGAGGATCCCATGGACAGAGGAGCCTGGCCGGCTACAGTCCATGGGGTCACAAAGAGTCAGACATGGCTGAAGTGACTTAGCATGCAAACATACAAAGCTCATCCCTCCCTCCGTGCCGCAACACTTCCTTGGCTTCACTTTCACTAGTTATCTTGCTTGCTTATTATCTTACTGGCTTCTCCTCAATCCCGTTTGCTGACTACTTTTCCTTTTCATGAACTCTAAAGGTGGTAGTAGCTAAGGGTCCAGTTCAGTTCTTGGATATCTTTCTCTTTCCACATTTACTCATTAAGTTGATGTATTAGTTTGTTAGAGCTGCTGTCACAAAGTGTCACAGACTAGGTGACTTAAACAACAGAAATTTGTTGTCTCACAATCCTGGAGGTTAGAAATCAACCCTGTCAGCAGGGTTGGTTCTTCCTGAGGGCTCTGAGGGCAAGATCTGTTCCAGGTCTCTCTCCTGGACTTGTAGATGGTACCTTCATGTTTACATGGTGTTCTCCATGTGTGTGTGTGTGTCTGTGTGTGTGTGTGTGTTCAAATTTCTCCTTTTTCTAAGGACAGCAGTCCTAATGGAATAGAGTCGCCCTAATGACCTCATTTTAAATTAATTATCTCTGTAAATGCCCTATCTTCAAATAGGGTTACATTCTTAAGTACTGGAGGTTAGGATTTTAACATAAGAATTTGAGGGGAGGGGACAGAATTCACCTGTTGCTTTCATTAAATAATTTGACTTTTGGTACCATCCTAGATTATGTCTCCACTCTGTGTCCCTGCCATCCATTCCATCTGCCTATTCTATCATCTTGGATATCTAATAGACATCTCAGGTTTAATATGACTATATCAATCACTGTTCTCTGTACCCCACTCTCTGATGAAAATGCCCCCTCCTCCCTAGCCTTCTCCACTTGTTCACTTTTCTCTCTTGATAGTCAACATCAAATCCCACAGCAAATGCCATCTGTCCCATAGTCAGAATGTATCCGGAGTCTGATCACTTCCCACTATATCTCCTGCTCCCAACCTTATCCAAGTCACCATCTGCTTCCATCTCAATGAATGAAGAGAGCCTCTTTGTAGGTCTGTCCACTTCATCCCTCACTCTCTATGGCGGAGTCTAATCAAAGAAGCCATGGTTATTTCTTTAGACATAAGTCGGATCATGTCAGTTTCCTGCTTTCACCGCTCCGCTGCCTTCCCTTACAAGGGCTGACCAGATGCTCCATGATATTGGACCCCAGCTGCCCTTCTGACCTTACGTGCTGCCACACTTCCCTCTACTTGCTCTCCTCCAGCTACACAGATATTTTACTGTTCCTCAAACAGGCAAGCTCTCACATTAAGACCTTTGTACTAGTCCTTGCCTCTGCCTGGAATGTTTTTCTCCCATTTAACAGCATAGTTTGGTCTGATATCTCCCTCAAATCTTTACTCAAATGCCACTTTCACAGTAAGACCTTTCCTGGTCTCCCTGTTTACAATTTTAAAGCCTCTTCCACCTCCCTAGTGCTTTCTATATCCCTGCCCTGCTTTTTTTCCCCACCACATGTACCATCATCTGATGAACAATATAATTTATTTTTATTGTCAGTTTCTATCTACAAAAACATCACTAACTCCCTTTGTCTAGAGGTTTATAGGTACAAATGTGCTTGATTTAAAGAAACCTAACTGGACTCACTTTTTCTTCACCCAACAGTCATTGCATGTGTTGTTTTCTGTGCCAGATGTTGTGCTGAACAGTAGGGACATGAGGATGAGAACATTAAGAGCTTTGTCCTTGTCCTTGAGGGAATCATAGTCTAATCAGGGAGAAAGGAGTCTTAGTTTTCCCAGAGGGAGTGACACATGGTCGTGTAAGTGGCAAATACCACTGCTCTGAAAAGGCTGTTCATAACAAACCAAGAAATAATCAGTCACCAAGTCAGACCCAAATGTGCCCTTCCCTAAGGCTCCTCTGACTTTGGGATTTTTCTGTATCTATAAAAATAGCACATGTTCATCTTCACAACATCTCTGATTTATATGCTTGTGAAGTCATAACTATGATTATTTATGCAAATGAAATTAATTGCAAACTTCATCAGAGTCTTTATTTAGTGTTTGGGAGACTAGGCCTCTGAACTACTACAGGGCTTCTCATTTTCAGTAGAATTCATGTCTAATTTCAAATGCAAGAAGAGAGCTGCTATCTGAAGGAATCCTGCTGTGAGATTTTTTTTTCTAAGCAAAGTCTTTTTATTTCAAAGTGAATAATCTCTCCCAATGTATCTTCTTTGTGTGGTTTGGGAAAAAAAATCAGTGCATGAACTTTTAATACATGGGATTTTGAATTTGTACATGGCATAGTTGAAGAATCCCTGTACTCAGCCTTTGCCCGAGTATTGCAACTTATTGATTTTGTGATGTTGAACAGTTTTTTTGTTGTTGTTGTTGTTATTTTTTTTTCCACTTGTATCTCAGTCTCCCACTTTACTAAGCAAAGAACTGCACTCCTTGTTTCCGAAGGATATTTGCCATTCATAGAAACTGTGATTCTATTAGTCTTTGGTATCCTTGCTTTTTCCAAATACTTGATCGACCTCTGCCTACATCCTTGGTTAACAGTAAATTCTCACTGCATCCTGTGAATATAGAACCTAATTTCTTCCCTGTGGAAGCTACATACATTATGTCGAAGTACAGCCAAATTTTACTTCTATTTCTCTTATTTGTTACCAATTGCATGAGATTTTAGAATTTCTCCTTATGAACAGGACTTTGTTTCCCTTGCTATTATTTTTTAGTGTATTCATCAGGAATATAAAGGAATGATAATATACAATTTTATATATTTAATGCATTTGTTTCTTCCCGCATAAAACCCATGGGAAGTGATTTACCAAATCACTTTTCTGGGTGTTTAATTCTATTCCATTGATCTGTATATCTGTTTATCTGCTCATACCATGCTGTTTTGAGTACTATAGTTTAGAGAGGATTTTTTTAATCCAGTTTTAATTTTTTTAGAGAGGATTTTTTTATAGGCACTTACTTATGCCCTAAACACAGTATTTACAAATATTAACCCACTTTTAATCCTCATTTATACCCATGAGGAAACCAAAGCACCAAGGATTTAAGCAGTTTGTCCAAAGTCATGGAACGTTTAATGGGTAAAGCTAACACTTTGACTTAGGTAGTCTAGTCAGGATTGCTTTTACCCCGTACAGTCAACCAAGGAAGGTGCCTAAGTTCACACAGCCACTCCATTGGGGAACCTGAATTTCTATCTTTCCTTTACCTAAGTATCTACCAATCTGCATAACTGAGTGGGTTCACGCCTACATGTTGCCAGACTCCAAAGACACTATACGTTTGTTCTTCTGTGTCACCAAATGCCATGATCTTTCTGCATTTTGCAGTTCATATTAGGAAGTTAAATTATATTTCTTATCTATTTATGTGAAGTAACATCAGTTTATAATATTATACAAGCCATAGTACACAAAACAGCATGGTATGGGCAGAAAAACAGACATACAAATCAATGGAATAGAGTTAAACACCCAGAAATAAACCCCCACACACATATTGACAATTAATATAGAACAAAGGAGCAAAGAACATACAATGGAGAAAGGATAGTATCTTCAATAAATGGTGTTGGAAAAAATGGACAACCACACGCAAAAGAATGAAACTAGACTGCTATCTTACACCATTTACAAAAATCTAAATGGGTTAAAGGGTTGAATGTAAGACCTGAAACCATAAAACTCCTAGAAGAAAACATAGGAAATACACTCTTTGACATTGGTCTTAGCAAGATTTTCCTGCTATGTCTTCTCAGGAAGGAAAACAAAAGCAAAATAGACAAATGGGAGTACATCAAATTAAGAAGCTTCTGCACAGCAAAGCAACAAAATGAAAAGACAGCCTACCAAACAGGAGATTGATTTGCAAATTATATACCTGCTAAGGGGTTAATATCCAAAAAATACAAAGAACTCATACAACACAACAAAATAAAAAACAACTCGATTGAAAAATGGGTAACGTATTTACATGTCTTATTTGGAAAAATAATAGACATTTTTTCCAAATAAGACATACAAATGGCCAACCAGCACATGAAAAGATGTTTAATATTACTGTTCAGTTCAGTTCAGTTCAGTCGCTCAGTCGTGTCCGACTCTGTGATCCCATGAATCGCAGCACGCCAGGCCTCCCTGTCCATCACCAACTCCCGGAGTTCACTGAGACTCACATCCATTAAGTCAGTGATGCTATCCAGCCATCTCATTCTCTGTCGTCCCCTTCTCCTCCTGCCCCAGTCCCTCTCAGCATCAGGGTCTTTTCCATGAGTCAGCTCTTTGCATCAGGTGGCCAAAGTATTAGAGTTTCAGCTTCAGCATCAGTCCTTCCAATGAATATTCAGGACTGATTTCCTTCAGGATAGACTGGTTGGATCTCCTTGTAGTCCAAGGGACTCTCAAGAGTCTTCTCCAACACCAGAGTTCAAAAGCATCAGTTATTCGGTTCTCAGCTGTCTTTATAGTCCAACTATCACATCCATACATGACTACTGGAAAAACCATAGCTTTGACTAGACAGACCTTTGTTGGCAAAGTAATGTCTCTGCTTTTTAACATGCTGTCTACGTTGGTCATTACTTTCCTTCCAAGGAGCAAGTGTGTTTTAATTTCATGGTTGCAGTCACTTTGGAATGACTTTGGAGTGACTTTGCAGTGACATCTGCAGTGACTTTGGAGCCCCCCAAAATAAAGTCTGCCACTGTTTCCACTGTTTCCTCATCTAATTGCCATGAAGTAATGGGACCAGATGCCATGATTTTAGTTTTCAAAATGTTGAGTTTTAAGCCAACTTTTTCACTCTCTTCTTTCACTTTCATCAAGAGGCTCTTTAATTCTTTGCTTTCTGCCATAAGGGTGATGTCATCTGCATATCTGAGATTATTGATATTTCTCCCAGCAATCTTGACTCCAGCTTGTGCTTCATCCAGTCCAGCATTTCTCATGATGTACTCTGCATATAAGTTAAATAAGCAGGGTGACAAAATACAGCCTTGACATACTCCTTTCCCTATTTGGAACCAGTCTGTTGTTCCATGTCCAGTTCTAAATGTTGTTTCTTGACCTGTGTACAGATTTCTCAGGAGGCAGGTCAGGTGGTCTAGTATTTCCATCTCTTTCAGAATTTTCCACAGTTTGTTGTGATCCACATAGTCAAAGGCTTTGGTGTAGTCAATAAAGCAGAAGTAGATGTTATTCTGGAACTCTCTTGCTTTTTCAATGATCCAATGGATATTGTCAATTTGATCTCTGGTTCCTCTGCCTTTTCTAAAACCAGCTTGAATGTCTGGAAGTTCACGGTTCATATACTGTTGAAGCCTGGCTTGGAGAAGTTTGAGCATTACTTTGCTAGTGTGTGAGATGAGTGTGATTGTGCGGTAGTTTGAACATTCTTTGGCATTGCCTTTCTTTGGGATTGGAATGAAAACTGACCTTTTCCAGTCCTGTGGCCACTGCTGAGTTTTCCAAATTTGTTGGCATATTGAGTGCAGCAATTTCACAGCATCATCTTTCAGGATTTGGAATAGCTCAACTGGAATTTTATCACCTCCACTAGCTTTGTTCATGGTGATGCTTTCTAAGGCCCACTTGACTTCACATTCCAGGATGTCTGGCTCTAGCTCAGTGTGTGATCACACCATCGTGATTATCTGTGTCATAAAGAGCTTTTTTGTATAGTTCTTCTGTGCATTCCTGCCACCTGTTCTTAATATCTTCTGCTTCTGTTAGGTCCATACCATTTCTGTACTTTACTGTGCCCATCTTTGCATGAAATGTTCCCTTGGTATCTCTAATTTTCTTGGAGAGATCTCTAGTCTTTTCCATTCTATTGTTTACCTCTCTTTCTTTGCATTGATCACTGAGGAAGGTTTTATTATCTCTCCTCGCTATTCTTTGGAACTCTGCATTCAAATGGATATACCTTTCCCTTTCTCCTTTGCCTTTAGCTTCTCTTCTTTTCACAGCTATTTTTAAGGCCTCCTCAGAAAACCACTTTGCCTGTTTGCATTCTTTTTCTTGCAGATGGTCTTGATCCCTGCCTCCTGTATAATGTCAGGAACCTCCGTCCATAGTTCTTCAGGCACTCTGTCTATCAGATCTAGTCCCTTAAATCTATTTGCCACTTCCACTGTATAATCGTAAGTGACTTGATTTAGGTCATACCTGAATTGTCTAGTGGTTTTTCCTACTTTCTTCAATTTAAGTCTGAATTTGGCAATAAGGAGTTCATGATCTGAGCCAAAGTCAGCTCCCGGTCTTGTTTTTGCTGACTGTATAGAGCTTCTCCATCTTTGGCTGCGAGAATATCATCAATCTGATTTCGGTATTGACCATCTTTGATTTCGATATTGACCATCTGGCGATGTCCATGTGTAGAGTCTTCTCTTGTGTTATTGGAAGAGGGTGTTTGCTATGACCAGTACATTCTATTGGCAAAACTCTATTAGCCTTTGCCCTGCTTCATTCTATACTCCCTGATTAGCAACTTTTTGAATCTGCCCTCAGGACCCAGGGAATGTCTAGGAAGCTGAATGAAGCCTATTTCCTACAAAAAGTAATTGGGAATACAGATAGGATGTGTACCCAGGAGGGCCCCAAGTGTCCTCCTCAGTTTCAAGGTTATTCTAGAAAGATAAACTAGTATTATGAATTTTGCTCATGACTGAAAATACATGATTGTGAAATACAGATGACTTCTGCAGGGTGTTGAGGATATGTTGGAACCGACCACTTGTGTGGCTTCTTTGGAGCTTCTTTTTCCTCACCTGAAATGAGGAAGATGAACTAAATCACCCTAAGGAACTTTCTGACTCTAATGCTCTTTGGTTAGTCATATCTAGGAAAGTCAGAAAAGGGAGCTATGACTGCTATATTCCAAGGGAGCGATTATATGAAAGTGGCACTTGTTTTGGAATAATTTGTTAGAAATGCACTTAGAGTTTGTACAATTCTATTAAAAGCTGTTAATGGAATTATTATTCTGATAATAAGCTGTTATTAGTTCTCAGTATTAATGATATTCATTGCAGCACAAGATTAATCCAGTACTAAAAATTTAAGCTCTCACTTTGAATATAAGGGCCCTTTTCAATGTGATAAGAATGCAGTGATTAAGAATAACACTGTAAGAAAAGATGTCTTTTTAGAATGGAAGAAAATGCGCTTGTGTGTTTTTTTCACAACACTGAGGAAAAACAATTTTGCTTTGTCCTGTAATCAGGAACTTTTAATAAGCAATCTTAACTTGCTCAATGAACTAGAATCTGAGCTTTTGTAATCAGTTCCTTGGTTAAACCAGCTGAATTATAATTGATTACTTCTATAACTTGTTTAAATTTTGTTGTTTTTATTCATCACTGATTTATCATTTGCAGTCTAAGTACTGAGTTTGAAGTGTGATGTTCTTTTATTAAAATACTTTTGTTAAAGACTCAAATGTTTTCTGGCACATCATATTTGTCCCTTCACTGTTGAACATGGCTGCTCTGGCAGCTCTTGGCAAGCCTGCTCAACCACATGTGACCTGTACTGAAGTGCTTTTCATGGAATGTATCATTCATTAATACCATTATCATTAGGGTGAGTTTGATGAGGGTCGGGGAGTTAAAGAGAGTTGCTAGTATTTTACAGGCTGTACCATTGCTTCATTATCAGTTTGATTAGGATGTGAACATTTCATTTATTTTGGTACCTCAACAATTATATGTTAAGGTTTATAAATATCCATTGTGCTTTCAAAAAAACTGTAATAATAATACCAATTAACTATATTTCATAATTTTTAATACAAATAGATTTCAAATATGTTATCTCATTGAATTACAAATACATTAGCTCACTGAATCTTCATAAGAGCCCTACAAATTGCTTGCTTTGTATTACAGCTGTAGACAATAAGTCTCAGAACCAAGACTGCACAGGTAGAAAATGGCAGTCTCAGCTTGTTTAATGCAAGACACACCTTTCATACCACATTGCCCCCCACATGGGCAGAGGGCAGTGGTGAGTTTTAGGACTGTCCATTCATTAATCTCTTTCTTCTTGGTAATAAAATCAACTGACTCAAGACTTTTCTAAATAGGTTAACTTTGCATTTAGCTTTCTCTTTAAAAATGTTCACAAGGTTATTTAACTTTTTAATGTTGCATGGCATTTTAGCTTCATAAAAATGGCTTCAATCTCATTTAACGACTCCTAAGCCATTCATAGACTAATTACCAGTCATGGATGTTCTCTCTGAGCTACGGTCTTTCTAGTATGATGAATGCTCATCTCTACTAGGTTGAATGGATTCTAAATGAAGCGATTAATTTAAAAAATCAATTAGTATGGATGGCAAATATTGTACTCACAACAACCTCTAGTTTTGAGTAGCCCCCCTTGTATAGAGGTGGTTGTGTGGCAATTGAGGTGAACAGGGAGGAACCCATGCCAAGGGAACAACTCCTAGGGCACACTAACTGTTCTTTTTCTGGGTGGGGGCAGGGGGCAGTTGGGAAGGGATTTTCTAAGAGCTAACAACTTTCTCTTCCCTTGCCCACTGAGGAATGACCGCCCTTGACTTGTTGGCTCAGTTGGCCAATGATCAGATTCTGTGAAGGGATATGTATTATACTGAGTACCTCCCTGTCTTGTTCTCCCATTGTAAGTTAGAGAATCAGAAAGTAAAAGTTCCTCACTGGGTATACACTAATCTCTGTATAGAAACTTGCCCAAAACTCTGAACTTAAGGTCTGTCAGCCTCAGGATATTTTGGAAATGAACAAGATGTCAAAGTCAATTACATGGAGATAATTAACTTGGGCTTATTTTCTTCTGACCTTAACTTGTTAGTTTTGCAAGCTAATTGATAGCTCTAGTTAAATTAACTAGATTTCTCTAGTGGAACTAGTAAACTTTCTGATAGCGGACTTGGTTGATGCAGTTCAGGGGTGGGTAACATCCTTGTTTTTCATGTTTAAAGACACCACAAGTTTTGGTTTGTCCTGTTTTCATACTTACTGATGATTGAGTCTATTTATGTGTTTTCATCCTCAAAATTACCCCAGCATGGGTGATAAATTATATAGTTATCCTATTTGTTATTTTTCTTTTACTGCCTATAACTTGAAATAGACATGGGTACACTGACCTTCCAGGTAGGCTATAATTATTTATATATACCCTATTTTCTGAGATCCTCAAGCAGAGGTGCTGACCAGGAAGAGATGTATATGTGCAGTCAGCTTTATTATAAATGATTATTGAAATAGTTTTCTAGGGCTTCTCTAACAAAGGACCACAGTCTGGATGGCTTAACCAAAATTTATTGTGTCGCATTTCTGGAGGACAGAAGTGTGAAATCAAGGTGTGTCAGCAGGGTTGGTTCCTGCTGAGGGCCGTGAGTGAAGGATCTGCTCCAGGCCTCTCTCCTTGGCTTGCAGGTGTGTTCATATGCTCTTCTTCCTGTGTGTGCACATGGTGTACTTTCTGTATACATTCTCCTTGTCTCCACTTTTACCCTTATTTTATGGTCACCAGTCATATTGGTGACCTTATTTTAACTTTTTACCTTTGTAAAGACCAAATAAAGTCTTTATGTCTCCAAATACGATCACATTCTGAAGTATTGCGGATTAAGATTGCAGTATATGAACTGGTGGGACAATTGAAACCATAGAAATTATTATTTATAAAATAAGTACCAGAAAATAGTTGATAAGGATCACTCCATTTAAATAAAGAAACATACTTATAAATAGCTTCTATCTCAGGCTGATTTTACAGTTGAGGGACCTATGGCTCAATGAGGTGACTCACCCAAAAACATATAGCTACTAAGTTGGGGCACCTGAGGATGAACTCAGAGCTTTGAGCTTTAGTCACTGTGCTCTGCAGCTCCTGTCACACACAGAGCCTGCTCTGAGATGGTGCAATGCTGGGGCTTGGGAAAGAATTTAGACTCCCCAATCTTTCCCTTATTGAGTTCAGTTCAGTTGCTCAGTCATGTCCGACTCTTTGCAACTCCATGGACTACAGCACACCAGGCCTCCCTGTCCATCACCAACTCCCGGGGTTTACCCAAACTCATGTCCACTGAGTCAGTGATGCCATCCAACCATCTCATCCTCTGTCATCCACTTCTCTTCCTGCCTTCAATCTTTCCCAGCATCAGGGTCTTTTCCAATGAGTCAGCTCTTCGCATCAGGTGGCCAAAGTATTAGAGTTTCAGCTTCAGCATCAGTCCTTCCAATGAATATTCAGGACTGATTTCCATTAGGATGGACTGGTTGGATCTCCTTGGAGTCAAAGGGACTCTCAAGAGTCTTCTCCAACACCACAGTTCAAAAGCATCAATTCTTTGGCACTCAGCTTTCTTTATAGTCCAACTCTCACATCCATACATGACTACTGAAAAAACCACAGCCTTGACTAGACAGACCTTTGTTGGCAAAGTAATGTCTCTGATTTTTAATATGCTGTCTAGGTTGGTCATATCTTTCCTTCCAAGGAATAAGTGTCTTTCACTTTCATGGCTACAGTAACCATCTGCAGTGATTTTGGAGCCCACTGTTTCCCCATATATTTGTCATGAAGTGATGGGACCAGATGACATGATCTTAGTTTTCTGAATATTGAGTTTTAAGCCAACTTTTTCACTCTCTTCTTTCACTGTCATCAAGAGGCTTTATAGTTCTTCTTCACTTTCTGCCATAAGGGTGGTGTCATCTGCATATCTGAGGTTGTTGATATTTCTCCCAGCAATCTTGATTCCAGCTTGTGCTTCATCCAGTCCAGCATTTCTCATGATATACTCGGCATATAAGTTAAATAAGCAGTGTGGCAATATACAACCTTGATGTACTCCTTTTCCTATTTGGAACCAGTCTGTTGTTTCATGTCCAATTTTAACTCTTGTTTCCTGACCTACATACAGATTTCTCAAAAGGCAGGTCAGGTAGTCTGGTATTCCCATCTCTTGAAGAATTTTCCACAGTTGATTGTGATCCACACAGTCAAAGGCTTTGGCATAGTCAATAAAGCAGAAATAGATGTTTTTTCTGGAACTCTCTTGCTTTTTCCATGATCCAGCGGATGTTGGCAATTTGATCTCTGGTTCCTTTGCCTTTTCTAAAACCAGCTTGAACATCAGGAAGTTCACGGTTCACATATTGAGAATCTTATGAAAAGGGGTTGAGGGAGAGGTCACACTGATTTAAATGTCTAGTAATGTTTAAGTGGTGAGTGGGAGGAAAGATTGAGTGCATGATGAGATGGTTGGATGGCATCACCGACTCAGTGGACATGAGTTTGAGCACACTCTGGGGGATGGTGAAGGACAGGGAAGCCTGGCATGCTGCAGTCCATGGGGTTGCAAAGAGTCGGACATGACTTTGCAGCTTAACGATACCAGAAGGAAACTGGGCTCCTGGAAGTTGGGGGGTGAGTGGTAAAGAGAAAAGAATCCCTTGCATGAGGAAATGACACAGAAAGGGGGCTATATATATGTGCACAGGTGTTTCTAGAATCTACTCCTTACTGTTGCTGCCTCCCTGTTTCCCTAGAAGGAATATTTCATATAGACTCTATACTCTAAAGTGAGTAGGAGATTTAGGGACCAGAAGTCTTATTTTTGGCTTATGGAGTGAGGGTGAGAGTGAAGGGGAAGGACAGGATCAGACTAGTACGTGTCATCAACGGCATGGCTTCCAGTAGAACCCATAATACATGGTCACTTGTGAGGCCACTCCACAATGATTGAACCTGTCACTTTAATTTCTGTGTGGCATATGGCCGGGTAGAAATATGTGTTAATTGAAAATAATTTTCCCTTGTGATTTAGGGGAGTTCTATTCCTGTTTTCAGGATACTATAAGGGAGCTGTTTTTTTTAAAATATGTATTTGCTTCATAATGCCTCTTATTCCTCTGGAAATAAGTCTCTTTTCTAACATTGAGAGATGCTCTTCAGTAGAATGGTGACCGTTCTTCCTTTGGGCTGGCAGACCTTAGCAATACAGTCAAGAGCCATTTGAAATATGGAAATTGTTCAGGTTTCTCACTGACTATAGCACCTGAGGAAGATTTACAAGGTTCTAGCTGAGAGACAGATGATGTGACATCTGTCCCTATGTTGCCACAATGCTCTCTGACTTAGGCGACACTGATTTTCCTCTGCTTTTCCATTTGCCATGCAGGCTTCATCAATTGGATGAGCGTATATAAAACTAGCCAAGCAAACATTGCTGTTGTGATCTTTTGACCTTTGGCCTTTTGATTTTTCAGCTTTATTTCTCCTTGATAGAGAGGCAGAGCAGGCTGACATCATTAAGTGAAGTCTGAGAAAGCATGTTTGCACAGTCTTTCATAAAACTCTGTGCCAGTCCTAAGGGGAAAAACATACAGAGAATTCAGTCTTTTCCAGAAAGATATTACAGATCAGATAGGTGCTAAAAAAAGTGATGAAGTTCACAGTCATCTGAGCATACAGCTGGTCTCTGAAGACTCTTGAGAGGAGAGTGCCTTTAACAACTATTTGTAAACAATAAGATGAAACGCTCATATTTGAATAAATCTTTACAGGTTTTGCATCATTTTCATTTTTACTGTTCAGTTAATGCCTTTAAAAGCTATGTGAGCCTGGCAGAGTGGATGTCATTATTTGGGTGCTTAGAGATGAGACATATTGGAACGTTAGCATCGTTGGGTGGTAAGGAAGTAGAGGAAGGTGGTATGAGTCGAGATATAGTCTGGGGAGGGTATGACCAATTCAGTTGCAGAGTTGCCCACAGGGCATGGCTTCCTTGGGCTTTTGTCAACATCTGAGCCTAGCAAGTTCCAGGAGTTGGTGATGGACAGGGAAGCCTGATGTGCTGCGATCCCTGGGGTCGCAAAGAGTCAGGCATGACTGAGCGACTGAACTGAACTGAGCCTAACACGGATGCTTTTTATGGGAGCCCTATCTGGTGAATAAACCATTGGAGTGGGGGATTTTAAGTGTTAATAAGAATCCAGTAGGAAGGAAGATGGTCCTGACTTATCAGAGTGGGCCTTAGAGAAGTACTAGGAAGAAGGTTAGTGGAGGAGGGATGCTCAGCATTCAGTAGAGCAGGCAGATTCAGAGGACCAGCATCACAGTTTATTGCTTGGCAGAGAAAATGAGAGAGTTCTGCTCGTAATGATTGAGGCATACAGATGCAAAAGCTCATCCCTGGCACACTGAGCCCTGAATTGACGAGGAGATCACTTTCCAGATTCCACCAGTGAACAGGCTTGAGGCTGTCACCACACATGGGCTTGGCTTAGATTGGACCAGGAATTAATGTAGGATTAAATCTGTAGGTAAGGTTCAATTGTGACTCTGCTTGAAAGGGATTGTGGAAAGCAAATAGCAGGAATGTGAGGAAGGAATTAACAACCACCATTCTTCCCATTGGAGAAGGAAATGGCAACCTACCAGTGTTCTTGCCTGGAGAATTCCATGGACAGAGGAGCCTGGCAGGCTCCAGTCTATGGGGTTGTGAAGAGTTGGACATGACTTAGCGACTAAACCACCACCATTCTTCCCATTGTATGGAAACCCAAGCATGCCAGAGTTACGATCAGAAAACAGCCCATAAGATAGGCCAAGCACACATTTTTGGTTTCTTCTGTTCTTTCTTCTATATGCTATGGGAAGGCCTAAGGAAAAGCAGAGAGGCTTTACTGGTATTTTACACATTAAGCTGCAGGTATAGTTCCAGCATTAGGACAGCCGGCTCAGTGGTGAGGTAGAAGATTGGAAGTGAAAGAGAAGAAAAGTAGGCTGTGTCACAGAAAGAGAGGACAACCAGTGGGATGCTGGGAGACCTGAGAAGCTTGGTATATACTTAAAAATCCTTGCAGCAATTGCTTGTTTCAGTAAAATCTGATATATTTATCTGTTTTAGATTTTCTAGGAGTTTCCCTTAGCTTAGCACCTTGCTACTAAGATAGATGGCATAACAATGCCTTTGTTTTCTATATTCACTTATTCATTGTATATATTAGATCATTGTTATATATTTATTGCATACATAGAAATTATTTGGACAAATTAGAGAAGATCAAATGTACACTCATCTAAATTCTCATAAGATAAGGTGAACTAAAGTGTCTACAGAAGAGGGAATCAGGCCATGAGGATAAGCCCAGTGTGCTCTCGTGAGTAGAAATGTGCAGTCAGTGTTTTTCCAAAAACCTGGAGGTGGAAAACATCGAGATGATTACAAGTGTCTAAAATCCACAGCCAAAGATTCCATGTGCTCAAGAATCAGTGAAGTGATGGACTCCAAGGCATGGAATATGCCTTGCCTGTGGTTCTACAGCGCTTGTTTGGTTCTGCTTTACATTGGTTCTTAACATGTCTGCTTCCTTTACTAGAGGAAAAGTTTCTCAAAGATAGGGATGAGGTCTTATTTCATTTCCTGTTTTTATAGCATATAGCAGCGTTCTGAACATAGTAGAAGCTAAATAGCTTAATGGATTTAAAATTAAGGTAACCTGGAAAATGGAAATATCTATGATAGTACTTTTATTTCAAAGATGGTTCTATTCTAATCTGAAAAGAGTCAAGTATTTAGAATCATATCCCCAGAAAGAAGGAATATAAATGAATATGTGGTATAATAAAAATACAACTAATGTAGCAGGCAAGAACACCTGGGTTCTTGTTCTAACTCCATTGACCATTTACTATATGATTCTGGGTGAGAACCTTCTCCATGAGCCTCTCTTATTCTTGTCTTCAAAATGAGCCCATTTAGTTCATCATTCCTGTGTTCCCTTCCTATTTAACAACCGGAATCCAAAATGTAAAGCAATGTGGAAAATGCACCAAGATGTTGAGTCTCGCTGTTCTTTGAGTCATATGATAGTGTTTTTCTGATTAGTGAGCCATACAAGTTCATTTCAGAGAATAGAAAATTGTAGAAAACAAACAAAATAAAAATAATCCTACCACCCATGGATAACCACAGTGGGCATTTTGGGGTATTTCCTTGTATTTGTTACTGTGTTGGGGGCAGGGGCAGAAAAAAGAGGAAGAGGAGGAAAGGGAGGGGAGGAGAGGGAAGAAGGAGACAAAAGAGAATGAAGACAGATTTGCCTTTATGCTTGGTATGCTTTAGTCACTTAGCATTACATTTTGAACATTTTTTATACCGTTAAATATTACTAGAGAAGTGATTTTTAGTGGTTGAATTACATTTCATTAATAGGCATCATAATTTATTTCACCAATTCCCTGTTATAATGTGATGCACTTCTTTTAACATCAGATCAGATCAGATGAGTCGCTCAGTCGTGTCTGACTCTTTGCGACCCCATGAATCGCAGCACGCCAGGCCTCCCTGTCCATCACCAACTCCCGGAGTTCACTCAGACTCACGTCCATCCAGTCGGTGATGCCATCCAGCCATCTCATCCTCTGTCATCCCCTTCTCCTCTTGCCCCCAATCCCTCCCAGCATCAGGGTCTTTTCCAATGAGTCAACTCTTCGCATGAGGTGGCCAAAGTACTGGAGTTTCAACTTTAGCATCATTCCTTCCAAAGAAATCCCAGGGCTGATCTCCTTCAGAATGGACTGGTTGGATCTCCTTGCAGTCCAAGGGACTCTCAAGAGCCTTTTCCAACACCACACTTCAAAAGCATCAATTCTTCGGTGCTCAGCCTTCTTCACAGTACAACTCTCACATCCATACATGACCACCGGAAAAACCATAGCCTTGACTAGACGAACCTTTGTTGGCAAAGTAATGTCTCTGCTTTTGAATATGCTATCTAGGTTGGTCATAACTTTCCTTCCAAGGAGTAAGCGTCTTAATTTCATGGCTGCAGTCACCATCTGCAGTGATTTTGGAGCCCAGAAAAATAAAGTCTGACACTGTTTCCACTGTTTCCCCATCTATTTCCCATGAAGTGATGGGACTGGATGCCATGATCTTCATTTTCTGAATGTTGAGCTTTAAGCCAACTTTTTCACTCTCCACTTTCACTTTCATCAAGAGGCTTTTGAGTTCCTCTTCACTTTCTGCCATAAGGGTGGTGTCATCTGCATATCTGAGGTTATTGATATTTCTCCTGGCAATCTTGATGCCAGCTTATGCTTCTTCCAGCCCAGCGTTTCTCATGATGTACTCTGCATAGAAGTTAAATAAGCAGGGTGACAATATACAGCCTTGACGAACTCCTTTTCCTATTTGGAACCAGTCTGTTGTTCCATGTCCAGTTGTAACTGTTGCTTCCTGACCTTCATACAGGTTTCTCAAGAGGCAGGTCAGGTGGTCTGGTATTCCCATCTCTTTCAGATCTTTACAAATCTTAGCCTATTTTCTTATGATAAATTGATAGCATCTGAACGTTTTGCCTGTTATCTGATATCTGTGGCCAAGTTATTCTATAGGAAATTGTGCAGTTTATGCTGCCACCAGGAGCCCACGAGAGGACCATCTCAATATACTGCCTGCATGGAGTTTATCCTTATGTTTTATAACTTTGAAGTTTTGGTAGATGAACCTATTTCATTATTTTAATTTCATTATATTCCCAAAGTACTGATGAGGTAGAATATTTTCTATGGTGTTTATTGGATAAGTACATGTTTTCTTGTGACTTGTCTACTTGATCACTTTGCCCGTATTTTGGGGGGTGGGGTGGGAGTTGTCATTTTTCTTTTCTTGATTTGTAAAAGTTTTTTGTCTACTAAAGATACTAACTCTCTATATATAATATTTTATAAATATTGACATTTTATCATTTATCATATTTTATCATTTGCCTTCTTTTTTTGTATGATTTTTGTCATGTATAAGCTTTATATTTTCAGATAGCCAAATCTATTAATCTTTTTCTTTAATTTTTTTTCTTTAGTGTTCTGCTTAGAAATGTCTTTCTTGCAGCAAGATTTTATAAAAAAAAATGTAGCTATTTCTTCTCCTTTGCAGGGGGGATGGTGGGAGGAAGAGAATAGATACCCATGCTTGCTTTGTGATTGTGGGTGTCTAAAGTGAATGCATTTTTATTGTTCTTAATCAAGTAATTTTTTCCTTTATTGTCTTTGTTTTGTAGACACAGCTGTAAGATGGGAAAATTTATAAGTGTTTTAATAAAATTGTGCAAGCCTACTTGATTCTAGTTCAGTGTAATCCCTCAGGTATTTTATTTTCTTTGCCAGTTGTATTTTATCTTATTTTTAATCAATATTTTAAAATATAGAACTTGTGTTGAACTTCTTTAAATCTAATTTTTCCTGTATAAGATTTCAAACACAGATCACTTCTTTTTTCTTTTACACTGATATTCCAAAACCTATGAACAAGGATTTGGGGGAATTGGAACCAAGCATTGAGCTCTCTATATTAAGTAGACACTTGAAGAGCATGAGCTTTTTATCCTATGAACCTCTTAAAATAATAAATGAACAGATGAACTTAACCCTTTAGCCTAATCTTTTCTTGCTCCATGGCGCCACCCTGTGGCTTGAACCTGATCAGATTACTCCCCCTTTCCTCTGCCTCATACCATTTCTGTCCTTTATCGAGCCCATCTTTGCATGAAATGTTCCCTTGGTATCTCTAATTTTCTTTTTTTTTCCTCTCTAATTTTATTTTATTTTTAAACTTTACATAATTGTATTAGTTTTGCCAAATATCAAAATGAATCCGCCACAGGTATACATGTGTTCCCCATCCCGAACCCTCCTCCCTCCTCCCTCCCCATACCATCCCTCTGGGCCGTCCCAGTGCACCAGCCCCAAGCATCCAGCATCATGCATCGAACCTGGACTGGCAACTCGTTTCCTACATGATATTTTACATGTTTCATTGCCATTCTCCCAAATCTTCCCACCCTCTCCCTCTCCCACAGAGTCCATAAGACTGTTCTATACATCAGTGTCTCTTTTGCTGTCTCGTACACCGGGTTATTGTTACCATCTTTCTAAATTCCATATATATGCGTTAGTATACTGTATTTATGTTTTTCCTTCTGGCTTACTTCACTCTGTATAATAGGCTCCAGTTTCATCCACCTCATTAGAACTGATTCAAATGTATTCTTTTTAATGGCTGAGTAATACTAATTTTCTTGAAGAGATTTCTAGTCTTTCCCATTCTGTTGTTTTCCTCTATTTCTTTGCATTTATTGCTGAGGAAGGCTTTCTTATCCCTTCTTGCTATTCTTTGGAACTCTGCATTCAGATGCTTATATCTTCCTTTTCTCCTTTGCTTTTCACTTCTCTTCTTTTCACAGCTATTTGTAAGGCCTCCACAGACAGCCATTTTGCT
Organism: Bos indicus; assembly: GCF_029378745.1. Taxonomy (NCBI): domain Eukaryota; kingdom Metazoa; phylum Chordata; class Mammalia; order Artiodactyla; family Bovidae; genus Bos; species Bos indicus. Next base: position 31,176,164 of record NC_091789.1, on the reverse strand, counting down.
TTTTTGCATTTCTTTGTCTTGAGGATGGTCTTGATCCTTGTCTCCTGTACAATGTCACGAAGCTCAGTCCGTAGTTCAGCAGGCACTCTATCTATCAGATCTAGGCCCTTAAATCTATTTCTCACTTCCACTGTATAGTCATAAGGGATTTGATTTAGGTCATACCTGAATGGTCTAGTGGTTTTCCCTACTTTCTTCAATTTAAGTCTGAATTTGGCAATAAGGAGTTCATGATCTGAGCCACAGTCAGCTCCTGGTCTTGTTTTTGTTGACTATATAGAGCTTCTCCATCTTTGGCTGCAAAGAACATAATCAATCTGATTTCGGTGTTGACCATCTGGTGATGTCCACGTGTAGAGTCTTCTCTTGTGTTGTTGGAAGAGGGTGTTTGCTATGACCAGTGCATTTTCTTGGCAAAACTCTATTAGCCTTTGCCCTACTTCATTCCATATTCCAAGGCCAAATTTGCCTATTACTCCAGGTGTTTCTTGACTTCCTACTTTTGCATTCCAGTCCCCTATAATGAAAAGGACATCTTTTTGGGGTTTTAGTTCTAAAAGGTCTTGTAGGTCTTCACAGAACTGTTCAGCTTCAGCTTCTTCAGCGTTACTGGTGGGGCATAGACTTGGATTACTGTGATATTGAATGGTTTGTTTTGGAAACGAACAGAGTTCATTCTGTTGTTTTTGAGATTGCATCCAAGTACTGCATTTTGGACTCTTTTGTTGACCATGATGGCTACTCCATTTCTTCTGAGGGATTCCTGCCGACAGTAAAAGATCTTCATGACCCAGATAATCAAGATGGTGTGATCACTGACCTAGAGTCAGACATCCTGGAATGTGAAGTCAAGTGGGCCTTAGTAAGCATCACTATGAACAAAGCTGGTGGAAGTGATGGAATTCCAGTTGAGCTGTTTGAAATCCTGAAAGATGATGCTGTGAAAGTGCTGCACTCAATATGCCAGCAAATATGGAAAACTCAGCAGTGGCCACAGGACTGGAAAAGGTCAGTTTTTATTCCAATCCCAAAGAAAGGCAATGCCAAAGAATGCTCAAACTACTGCACAATTGCACTCATCTCACACGCTAATAAAGTAATGGTCAAAATTCTCCAAGCCAGGCTTCAGCAATACGTGAACCGTGAACTTCCAGTTGTTCAAGCTGGTTTTCGAAAAGGCAGATGAACCAGAGACCAAATTGCCAACATCCACTGGATCATAGAAAAAGCAAGAAAGTTCCAGAAAAACATCTATTTCTGCTTTATTGACTATGCCAAAGCCTTTGACTGTGTGGATCACAAGAAACTGTGGAACATTCTTCAGGAGATGGGAATACCAGACCACTTGACGTGCCTCTTGAGAAATTTGTATGCAAGTCAGGAAGCAACAGTTAGAACTGGACATGGAACAATAGACTGGTTCCAAATAGGAAAAGGAGTACATCAAGGCTGTATATTGTCACCCTGCTTATTTAACTTCTATGCAGAGTACATCATGAGAAACGCTGGACTGGAAGAAGCACAAGCTGGAATCAAGATTGCCGGGAGAAATATCAATAACCTCAGATATGCAGATGACACCACCCTTATGGCAGAAAGTCAAGAGGAATTAAAAAGCCTATTGATGAAGGTGAAAGAGGAGAGTGAAAAAGTTGGCTTAAAACTCAACATTCAAATAACGAAGGTCATGGCATCTGGTCCCATCACTTCATGGGAAATAGATGGGAAAACAGTGGAAACAGTGTCAGACTTTGTTTCTTTGGGCTCCAAAATCACTGCAGATGGTGACTGTAGCCATGAAATTAAAAGACGCTTACTCCTTGGAAGGAAAGTTATGACCAACCTAGATAGCATATTTAAAAGCAGAGACATTACTTTGCCAACTAAGGTCCGTCTAGTCAAGGCTATGGTTTTTCCTGTGGTCATGTATGGATGTGAGAGTTGGACTGTGAAGAAGGCTGAGCACTGAAGAATCTATGCTTTTGAACTGTGGTGTTGGAGAAGACTCTTGAGAGTCCCTTGGACTGCAAGGAGATCCAACCAGTCCATTCTGAAGGAGATCAGCCCTGGGATTTCTTTGGAAGGAATGATGGTAAAGCTGAAACTCCAGTACTTTGGCCACTTCATGTGAAGAGTTGACTCATTGGAAAAGACTCTGATGCTGGGAGGGATTGGGGGCAGGCGGAGAGGGGGACAACAGAGGATGAGATGGCTGAATGGCATCACTGACGCGATGGATATGAGACTGAGTGAACTCCGGGAGTTGGTGATGGACAGGGAGGCCTGGCGTGCTGCAATTCATGGGGTCGCATAGAGTTGAACAGGACTGAGCGACTGAACTGACCTCTGCCTCATCTTGTTTCTTTCCAATGCTTTTGTGATCCCTACCCCACACATCTCAAATGTCCTACCCTTGGCCTGGTGCTTTGATTTGTCTTTCAGAGTCCAGATCAACAAATTACTTTCTTTTTGGAGTTTCCCAACCTCTCTCAGCATCAACAAAACCATTTGCTTGAAAAATGATAGCATTTGTTTTATACCATATACCATTTATTTATTACCATAAATAGTAATGGTGTGTCAAATTGTTACATGGCTACTGGAATACTTCCTTGTCTCTCACTAGCCTGTAAATCCTCTGAGATAAGACTCATGTCTGATTTCCCATAATGCCAAACACATATCATTCCTTGAAGGAAGGAAATTTTCAGTTCTATGGATTTTCTCTGAATGTTAAAATATAGCTGCATCTTTAACTCCATATCAGAGATGATAAAGACCTTACTTCTAAGGCTTGGTGTGGTGTTATAGGCCAACAGTTCCTAAGCCACTGCAAGATATAGGTCCCAAATTAATTCCAAATATTTTGATGTCCCAGCTGTGACCCAGACCAAGTATGAATCACTGGAAGTAGAATTCAGGCATCAATTTTTTTTTTTTTAAAGAACTCCATACACGATTCCAGTGTGTAGCCAAGTTAGAAAATCACTGTTCCAAATACTATGGAATTAGATGTTGAAGGTAGAAAAACATTCTAGAGAACATGCTTTGTTTCCTGTAGCTTTTATATACTTTCCTGCTCCATTTATTTGTTTTTAAGACTCTTTAGAGTCCTGGACTAGCGAGCAACTCTGAGTCTAGTTGCTATCTAAAAAGTAGAGATGATGCTTGTTTTTCTTCTTTTATAGCATTTTGAGAATTAAGTGAAATGGTATAGACAAAAGTACTCTGTGTACTTTCAGTCAATTCAGTTCAGGTGCTCAGATTTGTCTGACTCTTTGTGACCCCATGGACTGCAGCAAGCCAGACTTCCCTGTCCATCACCAACTCCTTTAAAGTACTGTAAAAATACTTGTTCTTGCTCTTAGCTGACCCATATTTTGTTTCTGTACCTATTTTCTTTCTTATGAATGAATTGGCTTCCAAAGAGTGTGGGATTTATTTCCAGAATTACATAAAACTGTTCTGCTTTTTCAATCAACTTTGTTTTGCTATTCTTCGTCTTGGACATCTGTAGCTAAGTCTTCTATTTTCTGTCTTATTAAATGGTAATGATTTGCACTCGAATGGTGATAAGACAACTTTGCAATGATCCATGTATTAGTCAAGAGTTCTCCAGAGAAAGAAAACCAATAAGGAGAGGTCAGACCCTGGCCCTAGGAACCATCACTATGAACAAAGCTAGTGGAGGTGATAGAATTCCAGCTGAGCTATTTCAAGTCCTAAAACATGATGCTGTTAAAGTGCTGCACTCAATATGCCAGCAAATTGGGAAAACTCAGCAGTGGCCACAGGACTGGAAAAGGTCAGTTTTCATTCCAATCCCAAAGAAAGGCAATGCCAAAGAATTTTCAAACTGCATCTCATACACTAGCAAAGTAATGCTCAAAAATCTCCAAACCAGTCTTCAGTAGTACATGAACTGTGAACTTCCAGATGTTCAACCTGGATTTAGAAAAGGCAGAGGAACCAGAGATCAAATTGCCAACATCCATCGGATCATAGAAAAAGCTAGAGAATTCCAGAAAAACTTCAACTTCTGCTTTACTGACTACACCAAAGCCTTTGACTGTGTGGATCACAACAAATTGTGGAAAATTCTTCAAGAGGTGGGAATACCAGACCACCTTACTTGACTCCTGAGAAATCCATATCCAGGTCAAAAAGCAACAGTTAGAACTGGACATGAAACAACAGACTGGTTCCAAATTGGGAAAGGAGTATGCCAAGGCTGTGTATTGTCTCCTTGCTTACTGAACTTATATGCAGAGTACATCATGCAAAATGCCAGGCTGGATGAAGCACAAGCTGGAATCAAGATTTCCAGGAGAAATATCTATAACCTCAGATGTGCAGATGACACCACCCTTATGGCAGAAAGTGAAGAGGAACTGAAGAGCCTCCTGATGAAAGTGAAAGAGGAGAGTAAAAAGCTGGCTTAAAACTCAGCATTCAAAAAATGAAGATCATGGCATCCGGCCCCATCACTTCATGGCAAATAAACATGAAACAATGGAAACAGTGACAGACTTTATTTTCTTGGGCTCCAAAGTCACTGCATATGGTGACTGCAGCTATGAAATTAAAAGAAGCTTGCTCCATGGAAGAAACATTGTGACCAACCTAGACAGCATATTAAAAAGCAGACATTACTTTGCCAACAAAAGCCTGTCTAGTCAAAGCTATGGTTTTTCCAGTAGTCATGTACAAATGTGAGAGTTGAAGCATAAAGAAAGCTGAGTGCTAAAGAATTGAGGCTTTTGAACTGTGGTGTTGGAAAAGACTCTTGAGAGTCTTTTGGACTGCAAGGAGATCAAAGCAGTCAATCCTAAAGGAAATCAACCCTGAATATTCATTGGAAGGACTGATGTTGAAGCTGAAACTCCGATACTTTGGCCACCTGATGCGAAAAACTGACTCATTGGAAAATACCCTGATGCTGGGAAAGATTGAAGGCATAAGGAGAAGGGGATGACATAGGATGAGATGGTTGGATGGCATCACTGACTCGATGGACATGAGTTTGAGTAAGCTCCGGGAGTTGGTGATGGACAGGGAAGCCTGGCATGCTACAGTCCAAGGGGTTGCAAGAGTCGGAACCAACTGAGTGATTGAACTGAACTGAGACTTTGGAGAGCCGATGGTATTGAGGGTATGATTCTGAAGGCCTATATCTAGCTTGGACACTGTAAGGTAGACATAGAGAATCCTCTTTCACTTAAGGTTTTTTTTTTTTCTTCTATTCAGGCCCTTAATGTATTGGATGAGACCAACCCACATGGGGGAGGATAACCAGAGACCAAATTGCCAACATCCGCTGGATCATCGAAAAAGCAAGAGAGTTCCAGAAAAACATCTATTTCTGCTTTATTGACTATGCCAAAGCCTTTGACTGTGTGGATCACAAGAAACTATGGAACATTCTTCAAGAGATGGGAATACCAGACCACCTGATCTGCCTCTTGAGAAACCTGTATGCAGGTCAGGAAGCAACATTTAGAACTGGACATGGAACAACAGACTGGTTCCAAATAGGAAAAGGAGTACGTCAAGACTGTATATTGTCACCCTACTTATTAATTTATATGCAGAGTACATCATGAGAAACGCTGGACTGGAAGAAGCACAAGCTGGAATCAAGATTGCCGGGAGAAATATCAATAACCTCAGATATGCAGATGACACCACCCTTATGGCAGAAAGTGAAGAGGAACTCAAAAGCCTCTTGATGAAAGTGAAAGTGGAGAGTGAAAAAGTTGGCTTAAAGCTCAACATTCAGAAAATGAAGATCATGGCATCCGGTCCCATCACTTCATGGGAAATAGATGGGGAAACAGTGGAAACAGTGTCAGACTTTATTTTTCTGGGCTCCAAAATCACTGCAGATGGTGACTGCAGCCATGAAATTAAGACGCTTACTCCTTGGAAGGAAAGTTATGACCAACCTAGATAGCATATTCAAAAGCAGAGACATTACTTTTCCAACAAAGGTCCATCTAGTCAAGGCTATGGTTCTTCCAGTGGTCATGTATTGATGTGAGAGTTGGACTGTGAAGAAAGCTGAGCGCAGAAGAATTGATGCTTTTGAACTGTGGTGTTGGAGAAGACTCTTGAGAGTCCCTTGGACTGCAAGGAGATCCAACCAGTCCATTCTGAAGGAGATCAGCCCTGGGATTTCTTTGGAAGGAATGATGTTGAAGCTGAAACTCCAGTACTTTGGCCACCTGATGCAAAGGGTTGACTCATTGGAAAGGACTCTGATGCTGGGAGGGATTGGGGGCAGGAGGAGAAGGGGACGACAGAGGATGACATGGCTGGATGGCATCATTGACTCAATGGATGTGAGTCTGAGTGAACTCTGGGAGTTGGTGATGGACAGGGAGGACTGGTGTGCTGTGATTCATGGGGTCGCAAAGAGTCGGACATGACTGAGTTACTGAACTGAACTGAACTGAATCTGCTTTAGTTAGTGTACCATATCAAATGTTAATCTCATCCAGAAACACTATCAAAGACACAACCAAAAAAATGTTTAAATATGTGGGCACCCTATGCTTAGTCAAGATGATACATAAAATTGACCATCACAGTGGGAAATAAAAGAATATTTAGAACCTCTTGCTTCAAATTGCAAGCAAAATCTGTTCTAGATAGCGGTTTCATTCATATAACCTCAAAAGAACTTGCAGGGTTTTTTTATAGGTACATTTTTGTCTTTGAGAAAGTGCCGTGATGTCTGATGAGACATGAGATATCATCTTTGTTAAATTCCCCATCAATTTGTGTGGCAGATACTTCCTAGAATAATTTCTGCCCAGTGCTGATGACTGAGTCATTGTCAGTTTGATTAGGTATATTTCTTTTGACGTAAATGTACTTTGGTGACATTTAAAATAGAATGAACATTATTCTGGGCAAGAGAACCAAGCAATAAATTTCTCGTGCTTTGCAACTCTGAGCCTTCTCAAGGTAGTATACCTTCAAATTCAAACATATGGGTGGTATAAGTTTATATTCTCCAACAATTCATTTTTCATACTTATTTCTTTATTTCATTATTTTTTTGGCTTTCAAAAGAAGCAGAGTTATAGTATAGGGCTCTGTAGTCCTCTGAGCCACATCCACAGTTACATATTTCCACTTAGAGTCTTAAGCCAATTTTTTAAAAGCTAAAACTGGTTAAGCTTAAGTTGCCATCTGAGTGCAGTGTCCTTTATGGCATCAGCATGGTAGCTCCAGAAGGCATAGTACAACACTGCAATGATGCTTATAGCAAGATTCCCACGGGTAAGAGAACAGGGTTAGAACACAAATTCCATAATGTGTGCTTCACAGGTTGGGTTAACTTAAAAGTCTCTGTGCCTTGAATTATTTTTATCTATAAAAGGTATTACCAGATGTCCCAACCACACTGAATGGTTTTGTAAAGAAAAACCAGCCTCTTGAAAAGCTGACATTATTATATACGATTACATGATTGAGTAGAGCTCTTCAGGCTTTAGAGAGCCTTTCTCCAGATGCCTTTCTATCTTTGCATGTCACTGTGGTGTGGTGAGTCAGGGCTTGTAATAATATGAGCAATTTGAGAGTCAGAAAGGTCATATGATTAGTTACTGGCACAGCCAGGACCTGGGCCAACATCTGATCAAGACCCTTACACTTTTCACTATATGTTTTTAGAGGAAAATATGTTTGAGTGTATGTGTGAATATCTGTGCGTGTCTGAGTATGTAAACCTGTATGCATGTAACCATGTGTGTACATATTATAGATTTGTGTGTGTATGTTCAGGTGCTTGCATGTGTAAGTGTGCATGAGTACATGAGTGTTCACTGTACACGTGTGCATCTTTTTGAAAATGTGCATGTGGTTGTGGAATGTGTGTATATGGTTGCATGCAAGAGTATGTGAATATATGCATATTTGTGTAAGTACACATATGTGTGTGTTTTCTAGGAAAATCCCCGGTGGTCCTGGACAGTTTATTGGATGCTTTCATGTTACTGCATTGATTGCATTTGGCTGAATGTAAGGAAAAACAAAACCAAACTCAAAACCCTCACAAAGGTCATGCCACTTAAGGGCTTTACTTCCTCACATAATAAAGAATATGGAAGTAGTCCAGGCCTGAGGCCTGGTACAACTGCTCCAGAAGCCATGTTGTTCCTGGTTTTTGTGCTCTGCTCTCCCTAGCAAATGGACATGGGAATGGTTCAGGAGGGAATAAGTTCTTGAATGTCAGGAAATATAGGATGCTTGCACAGTTTGCAATCCAAAGTGATGGGTGGAGAGCATATGGGGCTTAGGAGGAACACAGTAAGCACCTGCAAATGAAAGGAGCACTGTAGCTTAGGATGTGGACCTTAGAGTAGGACATAAGCGTGAATCCTGCCTCGCAGTAACTAGCTGGCAAACTTTGGACAAGAGACACAAGCACTTGTAACACTGATTTCCTAATTTTAAAAAGTAGAGATAATCATAGTTGTCTCAGAAGATTGTTCTGGGTATCAAGTGAGGTAATGCATCTGAAGCTCCAAGAAGGACATCTGACAGGGAGTAGGGCATTACCTATCACCATGGATTTTCCTATTTTACAAACTTGTGGTTTTAAATGGTCGCTCTGGCTCATGTAAGAAAGGTAAACATTCATTATTCTGCTCCTTAGGCACTGTATCCTGAAAGCCTTCCATTCTGCTTTTAAAACAGCATAGAGCCACGTTTACCCACATTAACTCCAAGGCCAAGATGTATGCCATAGAAAGGTATTTCAGGAGTCCTCAGGGACAATTAGTTTACTAATTTGTTAAAGATCCATCCATCATTTTATAGAGATTTAAATTTCACAAAGGAAACCAACATGCCAATGAGGGCATTCATGTATCACAATGTGTGGAGCAGAGATTAAATGAACAATTTCTTGTTTGCTTTTTGATTCCCATGATGAGAGAAGTCAGGTGCCTTTATTTTCTGATAGCCACCTTTCCAGGCTGGACAGTAACAGTAGTGTGGTGAGCTCACTACTTTAAAAAAGCCCTGCAGAGGCCTCAGGGTTGCAACTGCATGGCCAGAGACAGGGCTGGCAAACCACCACCACAGTCCTTTCTTGAGGCCACAATAACAGGTTCCCAGAAGTCACAGAATATGGAGCTATGCAATAGACACACTGTGCTTTGTTTCACCTGTATTGGCTATTTTACCTTTCCTATATGCTCAGAGTTGTGTTAAACCAACAGCCAGAGACAGTAATTGTGGAGACTCTGGAAACTCTTCCCTAAAGAGAAGTGAAAGTCGCTTAGTTGTGTCTGATTCTTTGTGAACCCATGGACTATAGAGCTCATGGAATTCTCCAGGCCAGAATACTGGAGTGGGTAGCCTATCCCTTCTCCAGTGGATCTTCCTGACCCAGGACTTGACCTGTGGTCTCCTGCTTTGCAGGCAGGCTCTTTACCAACTGAGCTAATGGCCACCATTGATCTTAACTGAAAAAGTAACCTGCATGCTGACAGTGCCTGCTGCTGCTGCTGCTAAGTCACTTCAGTCGTGTCTGACTCTGTGTGACCCCATAGACGGCAGCCCACCAGGCTCCCCCGTCCCTGGGATTCTCCAGGCAAGAACACTGGAGTGAGTTGCCATTTCCTTCTCCAATGCATTAAAGTGAAAAGTGAAAGTGAAGTCGCTCAGTTGTGTCCGACCCTTAGAGACCCCATGGACTGCAGCCTACCAGGCTCCTCCATCCATGGGATTTTCCAGGCAAGAGTACTGGAGTGGGGTGCCATTGCCTTCTCCCTGACAGTGCCTAATCCGTATTTAACCTGGATAATTTGGTTGGTTGCTTGCAGTTTGAAAAGCTCCTTTAAATAGATGTTATGTTACTATAAAGAAGACTAGATATTAAGTGAATATTGAAAATAAGTACTGGCAATGCATATAATCTCTCCTAGTAGCTTTATCATTTAAAAGGATGATAAATATTTACAGTCCACATTGATAGGAATTTCTCAGAATTAAAATGCATAGAACAGAGAACCACTGGAATAGAAATTGATCAGATTATTTATTAGGTAAAATTCACCTCTGTGACGGCAGGGAATGAATCTGTCTTTTTCAATACTCTATCCTTGTTGCCTGGCCCAGTGCCTGGCACATGGTAGGCAGGGTTCAATAAATATGTATTAGCTGAATGAATAAATAACTTAAGCTTGGTGGAGAAAAATGTCAGATCCTACTGTTGTGGTATTTTGATTTCTCTATAAAGAGAAAAATCACATTTATCATCAATAAACACCTGATTAGGTATAGCCATATAAATCTATTTTTTTTTCCTCTGGATGCTCAGTTCTTGACTCCAGTGTCTTGGCAGAGAAGAACTCTGATTAATTTCTCCTCCTCAGATATTCTGCAAGACAATCTAAGGCATTTTTCAATTCATTCCTCTTCACCTCCTATATTTAATGTCACTAAGTCCTCCAGTTCCACTTAAGAAATCTCTACTATGTAAAACCTTGTCTCTCTCCCATCTGCCATTGCCTTAGGTCAGGCAGTCATTTCTCACCTAAATATATGTTTAAAATATACATAAATTAATGAACAATATTTTAACCAGACTTTCGGCCTCCAGTCTCTCTTCCTTCTAAACTACCATCAATGCAGCAGATAATCATGTTGATATTTGACTAAATTATTTTTAACTAGATGCAGAATTCTACCAGGTAAGACTATATAACATGTTACCATTCTGTTCAGTTCACTTCAGTTGCTCAGTCGTGTCCGAGTCTTTGTGACCCCATGAACTGCAGCACTCCAGGCCTCCCTGTCCATCACCAACTCCCGGAGTTCACCCAAACTCATGTCCATTGAGTCAGTGATACCATCTAACCATGTCATCCTCTGTCGTCCCCTTCTCCTCCTGCCTTCAATCTTTCCCAGCATCAGGGTCTTTTCAAATGAGTCAGCTCTTTTGACTCATCAGGTGGCCAAAATATTGGAGTTTCAGCTTCAACATCAGTCCTTCCAGTGAACACCCAGGACTGATCTCCTTTAGGATGGACTGGTTGGATCTCCTTGCTGTCCAAGGGACTCTCAAGAGTCTTCTCCAACACCATAGTTCAAAAGCATCAATTCTTTGATGCTCAGCTTTCTTCATAGTCCAACTCTCACATCCATACATGACTACTGGAAAAACCATAGCCTTGACTAGATGGACCTTTCTTGACAAAGTAATGTCTCTGCTTTTTAATATTCTGTTTAGGTTGGTCATAACTTTCCTGCCAAGGAGACGCTTACCATTAGTTAAAAGTTTTAAATAAATTGGCTCCAAGTTACCTTTTCAGTGGCAGTTTCTAGCATTTATTTCCAGGCTTTTTTCCAAATCTTTGAGCCTTTTCATACTCTTTGCCCCGTCAGGGTCCTGACACATGCTGATTTCTTATTATTGGATTCTTCCTTCTTCAGCTAGCTGATGGTTACTTACTACTAAGTGTTCAAAATTACTCAAGCCTTAACTAAGCCCTCTATTCTAGATTAGACTCTCCTGCTATAGAACCCTGTAATGTTCTGAACTACTTTGTAACACTCAAAATGCTTCTACTAACTTATTCAGTATCTGTCTTCTTTGCTAAATTGTAAAGGGACCATATTTGTCTTGTTTATCCCTATGTTCCCTGTAAGAAATATGGTATTGGCAAATAGTGGGTACTCGAAATATATTTGTTGAATGAATGAATGTTAGCTGACATATGAGCACATAATTCACTGCTATGACTTGGTGAGTTGTTGAAGTATAGTTGTGATTTTCAATGTTGTGTTTATTTCCACTGTACAGCAAAGTGATTCAGTTATCCATATATATTTACATTTTTAAAATATTCTTTGCCATTAGGGTTTATCACAGAATATGAAATACAGTCCCATCTGCTATATAGTAGGACCTTGTTGTCTATCCATTCTATATATAATAGTTTGCATCCACAAATCCCTAACTCCACTCCATCCCTCTAACCCCCTTGGCAACCACAAGTTCATTATCTGTGTCTGTGAGTCTGTTTCTGTTTCATAGATAAGCTCATTTGTGTCATATTTTAGATTCTACATATAAGTGATATCATCTCGTATTTGTCTGTGGTTTTCTGACTTACTACACTCAGTATGATAATCTCTAGTTCCATCGATGTTGCTGCAAATGGTATTATTTCATCCTTTTTATGGCTGAGTAGTATTTCATTGTGGAGAAGGCAATGGCACCCCACTCCAGTACTCTTGCCTGGAAAATCCCATGGGCGGAGGAGCCCGGTAGGCTGCAGTCCATGGGGTCGTGAAGAGTTGGACACGACTGAGCGACTTCACTTTCACTTTTCACTTTCATGCATTGGAGAGGGAAATGGCAAGCCACTCCAGTGTTCTTGCCTGGAGAATCCCAGGGATGGGGAGCCTGGTGGGCTGCCGTCTGTGGGGTCACACACAGTCTGACACGACTGAAGCAACTTAGCAGCAGAAGCAACAGTATTTCATTGTAGAGAAGGCAATGGCACCCCACTCCAGTACTCTTGCCTGAAAAATCATATGGATGGAGGAGCCTGGTAGGCTGCAGTCCATGGGGTTGCTGAGGGTTGGACATGACTGAGTGACTTCACTTTCACTTTTCACTTTCATGCATTGGAGAAGGAAATGGCAACCCACTCCAGTGTTCTTGCCTGGAGAATCCCAGGGACTGGGGAGCCTGCTGGGCTGCCATCTATGGGGTCGCACAGAGTTGGACACGACTGAAGTGACTTAGCAGCAGCAGTATTTCATTGTATATATGTACCATATCTTCTTTATCCATTCATCTGTCAATAGACATTTAGGTTGCTTCCATATCTTGGGTATTGTGAATAGTGCTGCTGTGAACACTGGGGTGCATGTATGTTTTTAAATTTTGAATTATAGTTTTGTCCAGATATATGCTCAGGAGTGGGGTTGCTGGATCATATGGCAACTCTATGTTTAGTTTGTTAAGGAACTTCCATACTGTTCTGCATAGTGACTGCACCAATTTACATTCCCACAGTATAGGAGGGTTCCCTTTTCTCCAGCATTTGATATTTGTAGATTTTTTGATGATGGCCATTCTGACTGGTGTGAGGTGATCCCTCATTGTAGTGTTGATTTGCATTTCCCTAATTATTAGCAATGTTGAACATCTTTTCATGTGCCTGTTGGCCATCTGTATGTCTTCTTTGGAGAAATGTGTGTTTCGTTTTTTTTACCAGTTTTTCTATTGGGTTGTATTTTTGTTGTTTTCAAGTTGTATGAACTGTTCAAATATTTTGGAGATTAAGCCCTTGTGGCATCATTTGCAAATATTTTGTCCTAGTCTGTAGGTTGTCTTTTCATTTTACCTATGGTTTCCTTTGCTGTGCAAAAGCTTGTAAGTTTGATTAGGTACCATTTGTTTATTTTTGCTTTTATTTCTATTGTTTATTTTTGTTTTTATTTCTATTGCCTAGGAAGACTGACCTAAGAACACATTTGTATTATTTGTGTCAGAGAATGTTTTGCTTATGTTCTCTTCTAGGAGTTTCATGGTGTCATGTCATATGTTTAAGTTTTTAAGCCATTTTGAGTTTATATTTGTGTATGGTGTGAGGGTGTGTTCTAACTTCATTGATTTACATGTGGGTGTGGTGACTTTTTAAATACAATATCCACATAAAATCCATATCCAATCTACCTGAAATATTCCCTAATTTTCCACTGAAATATTATGAGTATTTATTCTGCCCTAATCACATGCCAGTAACTGTGCTAGATGATGGAGATATAAAGACAGGTATATAGAGCCTCACATGAAGGAGTACAGGTGTAATTAAGAGACACAGACAGCTGAATGAATTATATAATTATCTGTGATGAGCACACTAATAGAATTTACTATAAAACATAGTAGTAGCACAAAAGAAGGATTATGTAATTATGAATACTGGTGGTGGGGTGACAGTGAAGAAGGAAGTTCAAGGAAGGTGTCACTAAAATGGTGATGCTTGATTTGATTCTTAAGGGCTCATTAGGTGTTCACTATGTGGATAAGTCGGAGAAGGCAATGGCACCCCACTCCAGTACTCTTGCCTGGAAAATCCCATTGACGGAGGAGCCTGGTAGGCTACAGTCCATGGGGTCGCTAAGAGTCGGGCACGACTGAGCGACTTCCCTTTCACTTTTCACTTTCATGCATCGGAGAAGGAAATGGCAACCCACTCTAGTGTTCTTGCCTGGAGAATCCCAGGGACAGAGGAGCCTAGTGGGCTGCCGTCTCTGGGGTCGCACAGAGTAGGACACAACTGAAGCGACTTAGTAGCAGCAGCAGCAGCACATGGATAAGTAGAGGAGCATATTGTCCCAAAGAAGAAATAGCTTGTGGGATGGTGTCATAGCTTGGTTTTCCTGGGAATCAAACTCTGAGCTGGAGTTTAGTGTGCAGGCTATTTATTAAGGAGTACCCTTGGGTTCAGTACTTATGAAAGGAAGGAGAAGAAGCAGGACTGATCAGAGACAGAAGTCCACGCGTGATATAGGTCTTGGAGGATACCACAAGGACCTCAGAATCTGAGATGGTTTTACAGCGTTGTGACTTGTCCCCTTTTGGGCCAAAAAGTCCGTGTCTTTTTGCTCTTGCATTGGTCATTAGATGTGAATTGCCCCTGGGAAAGGGTGTGACCTTGGGCAAACAAGGGTGTGACCTAGCTCTCTGCAGCTGAGGCAGTCCTTCAAAGATCTGCCCCTTGAGGGCTGTCCACTGAAGAATTCCCATCAGTTGAGGCAAGAAGTACTTCCTTGAAGAGGGATCTGGGTGTATCATCTATGGTACATCTTATGTACCAAAAGGAAGATCTTATATTCCATCTATGTACCATCTTCAGTTCAGTTCAGTTCAGTCACTGAGTCGTGTCCAGCTTTTGAGACCCCATGGACTGCAGTATGCCAGGCTTCCCTGTCCATCACAAACTCCCGGAGCTTACTCAAACTCATGTCCATCGAGTTGGTGATGCCATCCAACCATCTCATCCTCTGTCGTTCCCTTCTCCTCCTGCCTTCAATCTTTCCCAGCATTGGGGTTTTTTCCAATGAGTCAGCTCTTCGCATCAGGTGGCCAAAGTATTGGAGTTTCAGCTTCAACATCAGTCCTTCCAATGAATATTCAGGACTGATTTCCTTTAGGATGGACTGGTTGGATCTCCTTGCAGTCCACAGGACTCTCAAAAGTCTTCTCCAACATCACATCTTCCTTAGATGTACTCATATAAGGAAGAGTAAAAGAGCATTGCAAGTTTAGAAGCCAGAAAGTAATTGCCTTTTTTTCTTATTATGGGGGCATAAGGTTATAATGTTAGACTGATGGCAAAAGATGATGTTGGTGAGATGAGTAGGAGCCAGATACTGATGATAAGTTATGCAGTTTCAACAAGCAGAGAGACAAGCAAATGTAAATTCCTGAAACAAGAATAAAATTTTCATATATTAGGGAAAGAAAGAAGGTACATTTAGGCAAAGATGATGACATTAGAGCAGTGGCAGTGGGGATAGAGGAGAGGTAATTGAATCAAGACATGGTAAGCAAGTAGAAATTGAAGAATATGTTGATTAATTGAATGCATATGTTTTGGGAGATTGATAAGGAGAAAGGAGTTCTTGAGAATGATGCATGGTTTTTAACTGGAACATTAGGCAGTGAATGGTTCTATTAACCAAGATAGGCAAAGGGGAAGAACAGATCTGAATAGGGGGTGAAGGAGGTACTGAGCCTAGGGGTAGACAGGTAGATTTGAAGTTATCTGTTATAACTTGAGGTTACTCATGGGAGCTGTTCTGTGGGGAGATGGGTATGAGATCTAGAAACATAGTCGATAGAGCTGAAGTCGTACATTTGGGATCTTTAGCACATACATGATAACTGAAGCTATGGTACCATATGAGAAAGAAGATCTGAGGGTTGAGGATTGAAGGGAAGAACCCCAACTCATAGATGATGGTCAAGGAATAAACTTGTTACAACCCCAGAAGGGTTGAAAGTAGATCATGGGACTTAATGAATGAAAGCAAAACAGTTTGTTCTTACAGCTTAACCAACAAGGTAAACATCAGCATAGTTGTCCAGTTTCCCATGCTTCTGAGCCCCTCAGGGTAATGTGAGAGGCCCAGAGAGATGCTAGGTACATGGTAGGTTCCACTGCACCATAGCTGAGGAAACCACGGCCAAGGACTCATCACATTTTGAACAAGAAGCAAACATTGTAGCAAGCAGTAAACAAGCCAAGCTAGTAACACTTTCTCAGGGAGTGAGCACTTACACAGTAGTCACGCTGTGGTCGCCTTGACCTACATAGCTGCACATGTGACTAGCCACAAAAACAACTTAGTATTGGGAGACTCATAGCCTTGCAGTTTGGCTGGTGGTGAGCTGCCTCTCCCTGAAGGGATGGATGTGATTTCGTTTGACCCTCACGGAAACAAGCAGGTAGGCAGAATATGGATCTATGCCCCATATACAAAGGAGAAAATAGCTCCTTAGAAAGGAAACCTGGCTTTTCCTTCTCCAACATATGAAAAAGCCAGGACTGAAACCCAGGTCTTCTGACTTCTGTATAAACTTTTCTTGGTACTTAACATGATAAGCATGACTCACCATTGGGAATTCAAGGCTCTGCCCAAGTTTGGAGCCCTCTGAAGTGTGTCTGATAGAGATGGGAATGGCCTTGTGAGTGTTTTTTATACTTTGGAATTCAATTCACTCCAGTGCAATTTCCCAGCAAGTGATATTCCCAAAGCCAACTCAGAATCCTGTGGGGACAATGCTCAAGGTTAACAAGAGGTGAATCCAAAAGGAATGAGCATTTCTATCTTGTATACACTTGCCCTTCCAATTTCCCAGAGCTTCCTCTACTGTGATTTCTGGTAATTGTATTAGAAAGTAACACTACACAGCTTCTCACTGAAGGCAATTAACAGTTTAATTAAACTTGAATTCATTAACTCGTGTAGATTTTTACAAAATCACCTTGCTGAAGCCTGCAGAGTGTGCCCTAATGACCCATGAACAAGCCACACATATAGTCTTAAAATTCAGTGGTGAATTTTATAAATAAACTCTGCAGTAAATGCAGTGGCTGGGCTGAAATATGTCATCTTGTGCTCTTTTAAAAGGTGCTTAATTTTTTTTAATGGAAAGTGCAATTTAGCTGACAGTCATCTCTTTGCTGCTGCATTGGAATAAAGTAGATTTAAAGGCATGGAGTAGAATGTACTGTAAAAAGTGGGTCTTTATGCAGAAAGGAATAAAATAGAAAATGTAAGGAACCCACAGGAAACTGAAGATTTGACTGTGAATATTGATGAAGGTGTTTGATTATTGACTTCTTTCATTGTTGTGACAGAGTGTTGGTAACGGTGGACAGTGTGTTAAGCAGGAAAAGTAGTTCAGGTAGAATGGAAATATCTTGATTGAAGAAGAGGTCATAAGGGGATCTATGATGATCAAATGAAGTTACATTGATGTTGGAATTGATATCTGGTTGGCACTAGACGAATGGATGAAGACCCATGCTAAATCCTGCAAACCAGACTGGTCCACTGATGCAGAATAGGGGAGATCTATAAACTAGGCCATAGTAAAAGTATTGGAAAGCAAGTTGAATGTCAGAGAAGTCAGATATGAGAACTCATGGAGATAAGAGTCAGCATCAGGCTGGTGCCATGGTGGGCAGGTAGAACTGGGTTTGGTCACAAAAAGACAAAAACCCATTAAAAGATCCAGCATTCAAGCTTGCAGGGGTTTGGGGTAGGGGTGGGGGGCAGAATAATTAAGACTTCATGTTTAGCTGGCTAGCTATTGGATATATGCCGAAAGTAGGAATGGGTTGTTGGAGGGGATGAGTAATCCCATATCTGTGGATGGGAAGAATTCAACTAGATCCAATGTTCAATTCTAAGTCTCTTCTAATATGACCTCTCATTACCTCTTCCTTGATAGGTCCCTTTTATTGCACCATTTTTCTTGGTTTTTCCTTTACCTCTCCAGCTTCTCCTTTTCTGTCTCCTTTACTGGCTAATCTTGACTCTTGCTTCACTTGTAGATATTAATGGTTCTCAAAGCTCTGTCATAAGCTTTTTCTTGTTCTCTCCTTATTCTCTGTGCTAGTCTCACACTTTCAATTCAATCTACAGATAGTTGATTCCCATATATATGTTGGAGAAGACAATGGCAACCCACTCCAGTACTCTTGCCTGGAAAATCCCATGGACGGAGGAGCCTGGTAGGCTACAGTCCATGGGGTCGCTAAGAGTCGGACACGACTGAGCGACTTCACTTTCACTTTTCGCTTTCATGCATTGGAGAAGGAAATGCCAACCCACTCCAGTGTTTTTGCCTGGAGAATCCCAGTGATGGGGGAGCCTGATGGGCTGCTGTCTATAGGGTTGCCCAGAGTCAGACACGACTGAAGTGACTTAGCAGCAGCATATATATGTATCTATCTATCTATATATATAGCTATATCTTCAATTCAAATATGTCTTGAGATTTAACCCAGTGTTTCTCACAGTTGCTTTGAAAACTTGAATAATATGTTTATTCTTTTAAAAGAAAGATAATTTATACAGATGCCCAAGCACTGAGTTTGATTATTCTTCTTTGTTGAGTTTAATTATTTTTATATTCTTCTTATAAGAATTCTTCAAAGGTATAAATCCTATGTGTTTTCCTTATAATTAAATCTAAAATGATATTTCAAATTAAATATAGTAAAAACTATAAAATCATAGCTGAATGTGACAGATAATCTTGTTTCGTTAAAAATAAGTCACTTCCTTCATTGTGGATATGGTGTTGACTGCTAAAGGACAGATTTTTTTTGTCTTTAATTCAGCATGCCTATGCCTACACTATGTGCTCTGGGATGACTCAAGTATGTCACAATACTTCTTTTTTTAAACGATGGTGAAACTTTAAAAATTATATATAATAGACTTCCATGATATCAGTTGGCCTTCACTTGGCTTGAATGTACCATTTATTGTTAATTCCATTCCACTAGTTGATTACAAATGCTTATTTATATTTATAGCTTTTTACAGAAAATTTTAACCATCACAGTGAAAACAGAATAAAAAAATAATAATTAAAAGATCCTTGAGAATATGTCTATGGACCCCCACCTTGATATTGAGTACCTCACTTTCAAGTTTCATGGGAAAGTTAAAGTCTAAACTAAACTCATCATTTTCTTCTACTTCAGTCATGTCTTTACCCTACGTAAGCATATCTCATAAGTATCTCAGCAGTAGGTACCACCTGATTTATCTAGTCATAGAAGTGAGAAAATAGATTCATCCTTGACTCCATCCTTCTCTCTGCCATCTACAGAGAATAAAATACAGGTTTTGCTGAGCATATCTTCTAAACATCTCTAGAATTTACCTGACTACTGTTGCTCTATTTCATGGCATCAAAATATATTCTGTCTGGTTTCCTTGTTTGTAAAAACCTAGATGGTAAATTGGATCTTTAACCAAGTCTTACTCAAAATTGGTAGGCTGGGTGTTTGGGCAATTACTTTTTAGGATTTTTATTGACTAACTCATGGAAAGTACACTGCATGGACTTTGTAAGCCAGTGAACTTCTTGGTTGATTTGCTGCTGTTTTTTAGTTTATGAGCAATTGGCTTCACTCCAATGACTGAGCTACAGAAGAAACTACCATTTATTATCTCAGAGGAATATTTAAGTCACTTATTTCACAGTCAAAAAGCTTTGGGCAAATGAACTTGTTTAAGCAGAAGAGATTACTCTTGTAAAAAAAAAAAAATATGGTCCTAAAGCATTAGGTCTTAAGGCACCTAAAGGTTTTCCACTTTATTCTGTATGTTTAGATGCAGTCTGCTTTTACTGGGGGAGGTGAGGATGGGTATAGTGAGAACGGAAGAAGGCTTGAGAGAATAGCTTAGGAAACCCATAATTTGCTCTGAGAATCTCTATGCTTTTTTACATGTTGTTTACCCACTCTTTCATAGTACCTGGAATATAGAAGACACTCGAATATTTGTTGAATGAAAGAATTCTCAACTCATCATTGCCCATATATACCCCACTGGCCCTGGAATCTAGTGAAAGACAAAATCAGAAAGGAATAGAATGCTAGGGGTGGCATAGACTTTCAGGAGTATCTAGTGCAAGAGTTTTTATGCTGTGTTCTATGGACTTAATGATATTCTCTTGCTCTCTCTTCCACCAGAGCAGAAACTCCTCAATTGGTTTTATATACTAGGGTTCCTCACAAGATTTTTGGTGGGGGGGATATTTTTGACATTAAAAAAACTAAAAGTGGAGCTTTTTCTTTTAAGTTCAGTTTAGTCCAAGCCCATCATTTGGCAGATAAGGAAACTGAGGCCTAAATGGAGGAACATATTTTTTCAAAGTACATAAACTGGAGTTTCAGTTCTAACCTTCCACCTCCAGAAAACAGGAGGAAGGTTCCAGGATCTTGGAAATTTGTTGCATACATTTCCTTACACTACCTTTGCTGAAAGTTTCAGAGTGATAATAATATCAAATCCTAGAATGGCTGAATTGGAAGAGATGAAGTAATCTAATTCAAAAGTTTTTACACTTTTCCCCACCCCCAAGAGTAATGAAAATAAAACAAAAATAAAGAAATGGGACCTAATTAAACTTAAAAGCTTTTGCCCAGCAAAGGAAACCATAAATAAGGAGAAAAGACAATCCTCAGGATGGGAAAAAATATTTGCAAATGAAGAAACTGACAAGGGATTAATCTCTAAAATAAACAGATAGCTTATGCAGCTCAATATCAAAAAAACAAGCAACCCAATCAAAAAATAGGTGGAAGACCTAAATAGATATTTCTCCAATGAAGACACACAGATGGCCAACAAACACATGAAAATATGCTCAATATCACTAATTGTTAGAGAAATGCAAATCAAAACTACAATAAAGTATCACCTCACACCAGTCAGAATGGCTATCATCAAAAAAAAAATCTACAACAATAAATTCTGGAGAGGGTGTGGAGAAAAGGGAAACCTCTTACACAGTTGGTGATGATATAAATTGAAGCACCACTATGGAGAACAGTATGGAGATCCCTTAAAAAACTAAAAATAGAGCTATCATATGACCCAGTAATCCCACTCCTAGGCAAATATCCAGAGAAAACCATAATCCAAAAAGATACATGCACCCCAATGTTCATTGCAGCACTATTTACAATAGCCAGGACATGGAAGCAACCTAAATGCCCATCAACATAGGAATATATAAAAAAGATGTGGTACATATATACATTGGAATATTACTCAACCATAAAAAGTAAAAATTGTGCCATTTGTAGAAACATGGATGGATCTAGAGACTGTCATACAGACTGAAGTAAGTCAGAAAGAGAAGAACAAACATTGCATAATATTACTTGTATGTGAAATCTAGAAAAATGATACAGATGAACTTATTTGCAAAGCAGAAATAGAGATACAGATATAGAGAACAAACATATGGGTACCAAAAGGTTAAGACGGGGTGGGATGAATTGGGAGATTGGTATTGACATATATACACTACTAATATACCACTATATATAAACTAGGCTTCCCTGGTGGCTCAGTGATAAAGAATCTTCCTCCAATGCAGAAGACCTGGGTTTGATCCCTGGTTTGGGAAGATCCCCTAGAGAAGGGAATAGCAACCCACTCCATTATTCTTGCCTGGAGAATTCCATGGACAGAGGAGCCTGGAGGGCAATAGTCTATGGTCGCAAAGAGTCTGGCATGACTGAGTGACTAACACTTTCACTTTCATAAAATAGGTAACTAATGAGAACCTGCTGCATAGCACAGGAATGTCTACTTGGTGTTCTGTGGTGACCTAAATGGGAAGGAAATCCAAGAGAGGAGATATATGTATATGTGCAACGGATTTGCCTTGTTGTACAGTAGAAACTAAAACAACATTGTAAAGCAACTATACTGGAATAGAAATTGATAAATAAAAAAAGTTTTTTTTACATTTAGGCAGAAAAAAAGTCTTCATTCACATGAAATATTACATAGAAGCCTATTGTTTTAACATTCTTTTGATATTCAATAAACATTTGTTGAACACTGTTCTAAGGTCTGCAGATATAGTATTAACAAGACATGCTCTTTACTTTCATGAAGGTCACATTCTGTGAGTAGAGGAGAAAGCTATTAAACAACGAAACTAATAAACAAAAAGTGTAATCTGACAGAGGAAATAGAGGTAGACTTTAGTAATAAACCAATCATTGGAAATAAATCAAGAATCCAAGTCAGATACTGTGAAAGTAGTATGTGGTTTCCAAATTATTTTACTGCTTCTGTATTTCATCATGTTAATGAAATACCAGAGATCCAAATTGTATGCTGCTAAATGGTGATAAAAGCTTCCCTGGTGGATCAGACCTTAAAGAATCTGCCTGCAATGCAAGAGACCTGTGTTCAATCCCTAGGTTGGGAAGATCCCCTGGAGGAGGGTATGGCAACCCACTCCAGTACTCTTGCCTGGAGAATCCCAAGGACAGAGGAGCCTAGTGGGCTACAGTCCATAGGGTTGCCAAGAGTTGGAGATTGAAGTGACATAGCATGCAAATGGTGATAAAGAGGAATGTTTGGGTAAAGCACTGGTTTCTTTCTTATGAGGAAAAATAAGCTAGTTTTAAAAAGTGTACATAGCTTTTTCAGTTAGCTTAAATCTGTAATTAAAATTGTGATACGTGATACAAAGGAAACAAAGAAGGTGCCATGATAGAGGATACCTGAGGCTGTGGCTATGGATAAAGGCTGGTGAGGGACAGTGCCCCATGTACACTTGTGTGGACTGGCACTATACACAGGTGCTCAGCTGAAGGGCAAAGTGAGAGCTGACACTGAGTTTAAACTCTGCTTGTCAGCTTAGTGCCCTGTGTCAGGTGGCATTTGCTTTGAGTTAGGGTCACCTTTTGCTTCATCCAAAGGTACTGCCTGTTCTCCAAGGCCTGAGCCTGCAGGGATGAACCCATCCAAGAGGCAACTTTGCTCTGATTTACAGAAACAGGCTACATAAGGGAGCTACAGCACTGATCAGGAAAGATCTCTCTGAAGAGGTAGCATTTGAGATTTGACTTAGAAAGATAAGAAGAAGTCCACATGAAGATCTGTACTTGAGGTAGAAGGAACAGCAAGAGTTGCCAGGTTGCTATTGAGTGGGCATTTGCCTGGTCTATTGAGAAACAGTAAATAGACTAATGTGGCTAGAAGAAGCAATAATGAAATTAGAGAAGTGATGAAGGGCAGCATTCTAAGCCATTGCACTTTGAGTTGGATGGGATATTATTGGAGGTTTATAATCAGAGCTGCTGTGGTTAAAGTGTTTAACCCCAATGGTGTGCTGCTCAGTGTTTAACAAACTACAATCTGGTTGCTTATTTTTTTGATGTAAATACCCCTATCATGGCTGTTTTCACATCACTAAATGTAGAGTTGAGAAGACATGGTAACAATTGGCATGGAGTGGTCTGGGCCAGTTGGAGCACCTCAATTTGCAGACGTGAAAACTGTGGAGATCAGTATGGTCAGATCAGAGAGGACCTAGCTTCCCAAGATAAGGGGTATAGACTTCATCCTGTAGAAAGCCCACGAATGGCCCAGGAAGCCATTGGTGAATCTTAAGCACAGAGAGCATGGCTAAATTTGTGCTTTGCAAAGTCTTGGGGTATAAATTAAGGGTAGTACCTGTGTTATACTCATAAATGAGAAATATGTATAGAGATATTAAATATCTTATAGCAATGGGTTTTGAAGAGAATATTGGCAAAACCAAAACCCATGAGTCAGTGACAATACTGAAATCTGAAGCCAGCTTTGCCAAATATTCCTTTTGATAAAGCATCAATAAGTGGAAAATAGGGAAAATATTGATTTTCTTTCTTGATCTGAGATGTTTAACAGAACAACAGTAAAAGGACATGTGGGAGAGTGGTGCTGACAACACAAAAGTATGCCTCTTGTCGACAGTCCAATAAAAATGTCACTATTGAAAATGGGTGACTCTCGAAAGCTGAATCATCTCCAAGAATTTTGAAACAGTGGAGAAGTTGGAATTAAAACAGAATTACTAATTGTACCTCTGTGTCCCTCTAGAAGGATAAACAAATGTCTGAGGATTGACACTCATAGTCCCATTAATAAACTATTTAACTTCACTAAAATATGCCTTAATTGCACAAGACAACAGTGTATAATCAACCTGACAGTGGAAATAGAGTCAGACTTTAGTAACAAAGTAATTATTTGAAATACATCGGATGAAAGTCAGACTGTAGTTAATTTATTGAAAATAGTATGTGATCTCCAAATTATTTTACAACTTCTATATTTCATTATGCTAACAATTAAATACCAGAATTCCAAGTTGCGTGTTGCTAAGTGGTATTAAGGAATGAGAAGTGTTTGGATAAAATGTTGGGTTCTTTGTCATGAGAAAAAATATGTGAGTTTAAAATTTATACATGGTTTCTTCAGTTGGCTTAAACCAGTATCAGGAGGCTTCTTAAACAAGGTGAAATTTGTCATTTCTTTTGGAACACAACCAAGAAGAACTAATTAGCAGGAAAAGTTTTCCCCTGCAGGCTGCAAAATTAGTCTTGAGGTCAAAATAAATGATAATGAGAAAGTTGGGTTATTAAGTCTAAGCATAGTTTCCAAAGGATAAATATAAAAGGTCACTGAATAGAATATTATCATAGGGAAGTTTCAGCTTGCAGATTGAGATTTAGTGAATATAGGTTGCTGAATTTTTAACAAATTTGCATCATATATATTTCCTTCATCTCTACTGAATCATTAAATTAGAAAATATAAGCTCCCAAGACATTTTAATATGAGTGTTGAATTCAATATGTGCTGGTGACTTAATTTTTCAATAGCAAACTGTGGGCTTATTTTCTCAAGAAATCATATTCTGGTTTAAATACTGAAGTACTTCCTGTAATTTTTATTCAGTGAGAAGGAAGCATAATTCTTTCTGCCTTCTGTTTGACTTGCATTCATATATTCCACAAATATTTATTGAGCATCTATTTTGTGCACAGTAGTGTGGCAGGCCGGAGAAGGCGATGGCACCCCACTCCAGTACTCTTGCCTGGAAAATCCCATGGACGGAGGAGCCTGCTAGGCTGCAGTCCATGGGGCCGCTGGAAGTCAGCTACGACTGAGCGACTTCACTTTCACTTTTCACTTTCATGCATTGGAGAGGGAAATGGCAACCCACTCCAGTGTTCTTGCCTGGAGAATCCCGGGGATGGGGGAGCCTGGTGGGCTGCCGTCTATGGGGTCGCACAGAGTCGGACACGACTGAAGTGACTTAGCATAGCATAGCATAGCATAATGTGGCAGGCACTGTGCTAAATGCATCAATGTATCCATTAAGAATGTAGCTTGGTTGGGGAAATAAAATACATTCTTCAATTTGCATATCACAAGATGAAATGTTTCAAGTATCATGTGAGAAGTACAAATACCATACTCTGTGACCCCAAAGGACGAAGATACTACTAACTGGGACAAAAGTGAAGGCTTCTAAATTAAGATTGGAACACATGAAAATGAATGGTGGGAATGCATGCCAGGTAGAAGGAGTAAGTTTAAACAAAGACTTGGCACTGAGGAAATACAGAATGCATATAAGGAGAATGTAATTCAATGAAGCTGAGATGTGTATCAAGAAGAGTAATGGGAAATGAGGTAAAAATAGCTTTGTTAGTTAATTCATTCATCAACAAGTATTTGTTGAGAACCACCTATGTGCCAGGGACTGGTCTGGACAGTGGTGATGTAAGAGTGGATAAAGCAGTCTTTAATCTCATGTAATGTTGCAAAGTTCCTTGGATGCTAAATATAGAATTTTCATAGCCTGCAGGCAAGAGGATTATCAAAAGTAGTATGGCAGCAACATGATCATAACTTTTCATGAAAAAAAGTATTTTACAAAGCTACTAGAAATGTGTTTTCACTAGTAGAAACTGCTAGAAAACCTGTGCTATTCCCAGTTAATGCTTAAAAAAGTAAAACAACTGGAATAATAACCTTTGTATGGAATATTACATTTTAAAGAATATATTTCACATCTATTATCTCACTTGTTCCTTCCATCAACCCCATGACCTCAGATGTCTTCATTATTTCCAGTTTATAGATGAGGCCTAGAGACAAAGTGACTTTCTGATAATCATACAGCTTTAATTAAGTATCCGAGCAGGATATGAAAACAAATATTCTGTCATTCCAAATCCCCTACTATTTTTTAGTCTTCAGCCTCAATAGACTCAAAGGCCCCCAAAATAATCTTCCCATGCATATTTTTTCCTTTCTCGTTTTCTATCACGTTACTCTCACACTAGATGCAATGAAACACTAAAAAGATTATTATGGGCATAGATTTCTGAAAATCTTTTCAACTGTCAGTTTGGATTTAAATGAAAAATAGTGTTGTGGGAATCATACGAGCGCATCACAAGGCTAGATCCCAGCTGCCTTATTAATGCTGATTGCTGACTTCTAGTGGGGTGATGTGTATGCTGTTTTACAACATTTCTGGATTGGTATGGGTGAATCTACCAAGATCCCTTGTTGGCCTTCTTTTTCTCCCCCTTGAAGATCCTCCATAGAGATTTCATAGATCTTTCAAAAAGGTGACTTCTTTCAAGGGTAAAGCAACATTTATCTTTCATGGAGTGCAGGAATGGCATTTCCCTTGAGAAGAGCTATATTGATTATTTATTAGGGTTTTATCCCAGTGGTGCTGAGGTGGAGGGAGACTACAAAGGAGAATCAGGGTTCGGACAGCCATTTGGAAAGTTAAAAGGCAGCAACAACCTGCTCATGAATTTTTCTTGCTGATATAACATTTGCGTTAAATGGCACAGGTATCTAGTCAATTGTATAACAGCTCCATCAAAGAGGTCTTTTGGCAGCACAAAGGTAAATCCTTCTGTAACAAATATTCTCTGCATGGCTCCATTGGTAACTATGGGGAGCCATTCCATATCACTGGGATGCATGATCTTGTTGAATTCTCATAACTGCTTTATGAAAGAATTGGCATTATCCCCTGTATTGTTGGTGTGTGATTCTTGCTAAACACACCCTCTGCCTTTGCCCAAGCTGCTTACTATTCTGGGAATAACCTACTCCACCTTGTCTGTCTACTGAACTCTCTCTAAACGTTGATGTGTTCCCCACCCTGTGACTCTTTCCCTTGTCATATACTCTAGTCATTCTTTTCATAACCTTGTGCCTGGCTCCGGGCTAGGCATTTGGGATACAATAGAGCATAAAGTAGACAAAAAGTGATTACTGAGATGTTTTATAGTGAGGAGAGACAATATGCCAAAAGAAAATGTAAGACCTGCAGACTGATCAGTTTCAGTGCCCCGAAGAAAAGAATGCAGGGTAATGTAATACACGAGGAGGATGGGGGTGGTGACTATGTGGTCAGGGAAGCTTCCCCCTGCCTCTGTTTCACTATCTTTCACTTGTTTTCTTCACTGTTCTTGACTCCACCTGTCAGTTTTCTTGTCTTCTCTCCTTAAGAGCCTGTAGACTTCTGGGCCATATGGGTGATTCCCATTTGCGAAGTTTCCCATCTTTGAATCCACTGGTGCAGCAGAACACTTGAGAAATACTTGTCGAAGTGACTTGAGGACACTTAGGCCATGAGCAGTCAAGTAACTTGCCTAAAGTTACACCACTACAGATGTAGACATCACAGTCTGAACCTGGTGCTGCTGACTCCGGATGCAGTATTCTTTCCCCCATATTGCAGCCTTCTTTATGTCCTTTCCCTGACCCCTAAGCCCCTACGTGATCTATACCACTACCACAGTCAACCTCCAGCTCTGACTTTGTCTCCTACTCTTCCCTCACTCTGCACAAACCTACCATCTGCCTTGCTGTTCTGTGAGTAGGCCATGCATGCTCCCACCTCTGGTGTGTTTACCTGTCTTCCTTGCCTGCAATGCCCTTTCTCCAGTGTTCTTTTCCTATACAGGACCCTGGCCAACTTCCTTGCCTCCTTCATGTCCTCACCTAAATACCAACTTCCCAGTGAGGGGTCATCCTCTGTTGCCCCCTTCTCCTCCTGCCCTTAATCTTTCTCAGAATCAGGATCTTTCCGAGATGGTTGGATGGCATCACTGACTCAATGGACATGAGTTTGAACAAGCTCCGGGAAATGGTGAAGGACTGGGAAGCCTGGCCTCCTGCAGTCCATGGGGTCACAAAGAGTTGGACATCACTGAGCGACTGAAAAACAAAAGGAAGGGTAGGATCTTGTTATGTTTTATTTAACATTGTATCTTAAGGTCCTAGAACATAATAGTCTAGTAACTGTTGAATGAACTTTGAACAAATTTATGTTTAATCAGATATGGCTTATACATTCAAAAGCAATCCCTTCCTGTAGAAATTCAATAAAGAGAGCAAGCAAAGGTCATGCTGTATTACCACTGGTCCTTTGATGCTATAGCACCTATGCTAAGCATAGCATAGTTCTGGGGCTTGAGTGGGTAACAGGAAACGTGGTATATTCTTCAGAGTAAGTGGGTGAAAGTTGCTTAGTCGTGCCCGACTCTTTGCGAGTGTATAGTCACATGGACTGTATAGTCCATGGGATTCTCCAGGCCAGAATACTGGAGTGGGTAGCCTTTCCCTTCTCCAGGAGATCTTCCCAACCCAGGGATCGAACCCAAGTCTCCTGCACTGCAGGCTGATTCTTTACCAACTGAGCCACAAGGGAAGCCCAGGGTAAAATGCCTTATTTATATTTGCTGGATCTCTCTCCACTTGAGCATCAGGATAAAGCTTGTATGTCTGGCCAACTTCTACCTACTCTTCTGTTAGCACTTTGCTAGGCACACTGAACAGATGTGTTCATAAACTGTTCAGTGTACAGGTTCACAAACAATTAGCAATTGGGCATTTGCTGGGTTCTCTTCTAATACCTTTCAGAGTCTTTCCTCTAAAAGAATATCAGTACTTGATTCTCCAACTGGTCATGAATTTGTTCTGGACTTCCTTCCATTAGACATGGGGTAATAATGGGAGCGATGGGCTCTCTTTAAAATGACCCTTCTCTGCCTATTAATTTTACTTTTCTACTTATCCATGGAAGTCCTGCATCCTATAGCAAAATAGTGACCAAGATAGGCTCTCTTCAACTTGGCAAGCAAAGGATCTTCCAGAGCCAAATTGTATTTAAATAAATAGATCCTGACTTCTTAGCTCTTTGCTCATAATACTTCATTTGTTTTTCTGGGTGTTTTTAGAGGTCATCCAAATTTTATTTAAGTGCTTCGGCAGCATAAAAATTACTTCAAAATGAAATTTTGAAACATTCAGTTCAGTTCAGTCGCTCAGTGTCCAACTCTTTGTGACCCCCATGAATTGCAGCACGCCAGGCATTTTCAAATATGATGTTTTGGTGGTATGCTTTGTAATCTTCATTTATTTTTCAGAATTTGTCCTAGAACAAAGGGCTTTGAGGACATGGTCACTAAATTCAAATTAGGTACAATGAAATCTGACTTCTCTGGAAGTTTAGTAGCTGAAGCTCTGCCTGCTCATTTTTACCACACAGTCCAGTTGTATCCGGCCCCTCCTGCCATTTCCACACAGTTAGCTCATGCCAGCCTAGTTCCCTATCTTGCATAATTCTACAGAAGTCTAGTTCCCTTACACAAGACACGCAACATCACAGGAGATCACACAGCCATACTAAATCTCATTCCTTCAGATATATATTGAGGCAAGAGGCTCTTTGT
Source organism: Bos indicus (assembly GCF_029378745.1). Classification (NCBI taxonomy): domain Eukaryota; kingdom Metazoa; phylum Chordata; class Mammalia; order Artiodactyla; family Bovidae; genus Bos; species Bos indicus. Next base: position 31,146,303 of record NC_091789.1, on the reverse strand, counting down.
CACGTGACTGAGCTACATTCTGATGCACAAACACTCCCCTGTACTGTCATACTCAGGCCCCCCATGTGGCAATCTAGCCCAGTTTTCCCCACAGACACACAAATACACACTCTCCCTAGGGCTTGAAACTTTCCTCTTTCCCTTATAAGAGTCTCATCTATGATAGAAGGTGCAAGCCCTTCTTTAGATTGATAGTGTAGAAAATGATGGACAGAAGAGAAGTGAGTGAAGCACATTAGAGAAATACTAGGAAAAAAAAAGGTGGGGGATAATTGTTCATTTATTAGTTAATATCTACAGCATAGCAATGACCATTAAAATGCACAGAATCTGAGCAGTTAAGTAAGCACTTACTTTGTTTACTAAATATATCTCTTAGATTATGGTATTTTTTTAAAAAGGATATGAATTTCTTTGAGGTAATGATCAAAACTTCCTTCAGTAGCAAGTGTCTTTAAGTCATATACCACATTTAAATATGTGTAAAGAAAACACAGTAAGACTGAATTATTCTGAGAGCTACGTAGAGAAATAATTGTGAAGTTCTGTGGAGAGTTTACCATGATTAATCAATATAGTACTGATAGATACTTGTGTGGAATTACCTAGGGCTGGGGAAAGAACTAGCCAATAGCATCAGAGATTTATAGGCTGCCACATTTCTGACAAATACACTCATTTTTTCTGTTCTTTAAAAGCTATCTCTGGAATTCTGTGAAAAAGATATTTTGGTGAATGTTTTTATATATCTCTGAGAAAACAACAGAAATGGGAGTGGGAGCAGAGGAAATTGTACTGTTTAGAACGTATTACAATTTAGAATCTCATTATTTTTTCCAGGTTTATTGACCTATAATTGACATATAACATTGTGTAGGTTTAAGGTGTACAACGTGATGCTTGATACTTATATATTACAAAGTGATGACCACAGTAAGATTAGTTAACACAGCCAGCACTTCACATAGTTACCCTTTGTGTGTGTATATGTGTATGTTTGGTGAGAGCATTTAAGATCTATTCTCATCAGTTCATTTCAGTCACTTAGTCATGTCCGACTCTTTGTGACCCCATGAACCACAGCACATCAGGCCTCCCTGTCTATCACCAGCTCCCGGAGTCTACCCAAACTCATGTCCATTGAGTTGGTGATGCCATCCAACCATCTCATACTCTGTCGTCCCCTTCTCCTCCTGCCTTCAATCTTTCCCAGCATCAGGGTCTTTTCAAATGAGTCAGCTCTTCGCATCAGGTGGCCAAAGTATTGGAGTTTCAGCTTCAACATCAGTCCTTCCAATGAACACTCAGGACTGATTTCCTTTAGGATGGACTGGTTGGATCTCCTTGCAGTTCAAGGGATTCTCAAGAGTCTTCTCCAACACCACAATTCAAAAGCATCAGTTCTTCGGCACTCAGCTTTCTTTATAGTCCAACTCTGGGGACTATATATAGTCCACATCCATACATGACTACTGGAAAAACCATAGCTTTGACTAGATGAACCTTTGTTGGCAATGTAATGTCTCTGCTTTTTAATATGCTGTCTAGGTTGGTCATAACTTTCCTTCCAAGGAGTGAGTGTCTTTTAATTTCATGGCTACAGTCACCATCTGCAGTGATTTTGGAGCCCAAAAAAATAAAATCAGCCACTGTTTCCTCTGTTTCCCCATCTATTTGCCACTCTCATACTGACTTTCAGTTATAGAATTCATATTGTTAATTATAGCCAGCATGCTGTACATTAGATCCCCAGTATTTATCCATTTGTAGTGGAAGTCTGTATTCTTTGATCAACGTTTTCCCATTTCCCCCACTCCCAGCCCAGGGCAACCACTAATTTACTGTTTCTGTGGGTTTGGCTTTTTTAGGCTCCACATATAATTGAGGTCAGATTTTCCTGGTGGCTCAGAGGGTAAAGAATCCACCTGCAATGTGGGAGACCTGGGTTTGATCCCTGGGTTGGGAAGATCCCTTGGAGGAGGGCATGGCAACCCAATCCAGTATTCTGGCCTGAATAAGCCCATGGACAGAGGAGCCTAGAGAGCTATAGTCCATAGTGTTGCAAAGAGTCAGACACGACTGAGTGACTAAGTACACAGAACAGGACAAGAGGTTCCCAGCAGTTTGTGGGTGGGCTTCTTGATGGGATTGGTGATGTACTTAGTAGGATCCACTTCCCTTTAGTGCCTTCTGAGAGAGTCCTATCTGCCTGTCTTGTAGCTTCTTTGCAACCCCAGCCTTGCAGCTCCGGACTCATCCAATGGATAGGGCCAGAGGGAAAAGGGCCTATGGCAGCATCCCGTGCAGCTGGGAAGCCAGGCACTAACTCACAGGCCCCCACATTCCCCTTCATCACAGCTGAAAGCATTTCTGGGCATTGAGCTGTGCTGCCTTGATAGAGGGGTGGTGCGAGTCAGGTCAAGCTGCTCCTCTTACCCTCTTCCCCGCATCCCAACTCGGATAGTTTTTTTTTTTTTCCTCCAATGAGGTGCTGGAGCTTTTCCTCTGGGAACCTTGACTTCCACAAAGGCTTCCTCATCTGTGTGCAAGTGCCTGAGACCATGCTCTCCAGCAGCTCCGGGACCACGACCAGAAGGGCCCAAAGGGTCCACAACCAAGACCAGGTCTGTATACCCGTTACCCTACGAATGGGTTGGCAAGACTCCTCCCAGGGCCCTTGGCCTTCAGTGGTGGATCCCACAGCTCCCACAGAGGCACTTTCATCCAGGGATGGGGACAAATTGTTGTCCAGGGGAAGGCTCAGCTATGTTGCTGGTGGCATTTTTAAATCTCCATTTGGAAGTTGGAAGGTAGCTTCAGGCCTTCCTTTTGGAGAAGGAAGGGGCAGCTACAGATGCCCCGAGTCACTGCTCCAGTGTTTCCCTCAGCTTTAAAGAGCATTCTAACCAGAAAGCAAGTACCCAGCATGACTTGCTTTACCTGGGGATGTTTCTTACCGCACTGTGAAAATTAGTGTAGTTCCCCTGTGTCCATGCCAAGAATCCAGGCTGGTGGAAGAAAAAATAAGTTGGGCTAGAGAATCTTGATGGAATTCCATGACTGAGTTAAATTCTTATTCTGCCTTTTACTTCCATGGTCAATGAGAAGTAACTGGATACTCTTTGCTTTTTGTACCATTTCATTTTCATTTTTAATTTTCTAAAATATATACTGTTTATATATATGTATACAAAAGCTTTCATGCTTGATAAAGAGTTGAGAAAGAACAACAAAGAGATGGATAAATTGGAAAATGTAGACTAAATGAAATGGGAGCACTGAATAAAATAGAAAAAGTGAAACAAATTAGATAAAAGTAATTGCATATGTTCTTCCCAAACTCTACTACTTCTGGGTTGTTAACCTGATTGCTAAACTCAAAGCCTTCTTCTGGTAACTATGGATGGTTTCAAATAAGTAAAAATAATATGGAACAGGCAGGTTTGAAATTATTGGGGGGAAACTTTAGAGATCATGGAGAATGTTGAGAAGAATTGAAGGAGAAAGGGAAATATGCAAGTATATGCATATCCAATGTCTGCTTCTGAGAAAGATGCAAGGCACTATACAGAGAAGTATACGTTTTCTAAGAGGAGAGATCTGATCTTTGGCTAAAACATGTAAACCAAGTGGTAGAAGGAATGGAGTATGTTAAAAAAACTGTGTCTGAGGATAGCTCTCATGAAACACAGATCTAAACTTCTTAAGATCTGTAACAAATTGGAAAACATGCATCATGTAGTTATCCTTATTTTCATATAAGAAGTATATGAGTGAATTAGGTAAAATGAATGTTTTGCTTTCCACAAACTCCAGGACGATTTTGTCAAGAGGGCTTGGGGGGATTGTTAGTAGTGATGCGGTTGGGTATTCCCCTGTGCAGGGACTTGCATGCTGCCTAGGACAGCCGAGGGCGAAGACATTTTGTAGTTCGATAATGTTGACTTTTTTAGTGCCAGAGGGATGTGACCTAGGTATTGTTAAATATGCCAGCAAAAAAAAATGCATGTTTCTAAAAAAAAAATGCACTTCTAAGGGTTTATATTTTTTCTAGTATAGCAACCAATAAGTAATCATTTCATTAATAATTATGCTAAATAGGGCTGAGGTTAGGCTATCTCCTGCTGCTGAATGAATATATAGCCAAATGTATAATGGCCTGATTAAAATATAGATTCGTTTCTTGCTCGTTTAAAAATGTAAAAGAATGTTTCTGGTTGGGGAAGTTGATTCTTCTACAATCGTTCCAGGCTGGCAAAGACTTTGCTGTCATTATACTTGGCCACCTTCGTCTCCATGGTAATTTTCATTCAAATCAGCTGAAACGGGGATGGAGCATGAATACACTTGAGAGATTCTAATGCAGCAGGAATTAATATAGCACCCTTATTTCCTCTCACAGTTTGTTGGCTAGATCTCATTTGTATAACCACAGTTGATACAATGAGATTAGGAAATATAATCTATCATTGTGTGAATTGTTAACAGTTTCTGTGATGTTTGCCATCCTGGTTGAAATATTCCTTTGGATCCTTCTCACACATAGCACACACTGAGACCTCTTTAAGTGAGACAGCCTGAAATCTCACAGTCACTAAATCTTGCTTAATCAGATCCTGACATACTTATGTTTTGTGTGTGCGTGTGTGCATGTTCAACTGCGTCCAACTCAGTGACCCCATGGACTGTAGCCTGCCAGGCTCCTCTCTCAGATTTCCCAGGCAAGAATACTGGAGTGGGTTGTTATTCCCTTCTCCAGGGGATCTTCCCAACCCAGGAATCGAACCCAAGTCTCCTGCGTCTCCTGCATTGGCAGGCAGATTTTTTACCACTGTCCCACCTGGGAAGCCTCTATGGTCTACCTATGACTTAAAAAGACAAGCTGAATTATCAGCACCTCTACCTCATGGTACCCAATAGAGAATGGTGGGATAGGGCAGCCCAATAAGAAATCCCGTTCAGACAGGGAAAATTGGGAAACATGCCAGAATCCCTGATCTAGAGCAGTAACGGGATTCTACTGGGCAAATACTGTATCATTTCCCTGCCATGGTAGTGAAGAAACTTCTGTGATAAGCCCTTACTTCTGCTTTCTCAGAGGAATTCCTTCTTTCTGTTACTCTCAGTGGCCCCTGGTTATCCATACATTCTGCAGTGTTTTTTATTGCTCATTCTTCTTCATTGCCACATCTGAAGTGAGTGAGAAAGAAATGAACAGCCCTGACAGCTGACAGCTGGTAGCAGGCCTAGTAACTAAATTTAGGCCATGGTGTTTACTGCTAAATAGCTAGGCCATGGTGTTCCCTGCTGAAATAAACAATTCCATACAATATCAACAATATTTGAAAAGAGATCACTCTGTGACCTTGATGAAATAAGAGGAAAAAACAAGACCACTCAGTTATCAGGACCAAACACAGACAAAAATCCAGAACACTACATAACCACAAAAAATAATTAAACTCTTCTCATTCTGGGTAATATAACGGCTTTACCAACGGCAAATCTAGCCCCAAATCATTCCTTCTACTTCCTGGATAAAGCATATGATCCTAAATTACAGAATTGTCCTTATTACCTGATAGCACTCAATCCAGAACAGACCCCCATTTATTTAAATTCTCCCTAAAATTATTCAGCACAAGCCCAAACGTTTCCATCTGCTAAATACTGAATTATCCCTCCACCCCCCAAATTTGCAATCATAACCTCCCACACCTCAGAATGTAACCATAATTGGAGGTCCTGTATTTGAAGAGGTGATTGATACTAGTCGAATTAGATTAGGGCCTACTCTAAAGATCTCATTTCAACTGAGATCTGAGCTAAGTTTTCCCAGGCAAGAATACTGGAGTGGGTTGCCACTCCATGAAATGAGATCTTTAGAGTGGGCCCTAAATCTGGTCTGACCAGTATCTTTAGGAAAGAGGAGATTAAGACTCAGACAGCAGACATGAGAGCACAGCCATGAGTAAGATAGGTAGAGAGGTGCTGGAAGAAACCAAACCTGCTGACACCTTGATCTCAGACTTCAAGCCTCCAGAACTTTGAGAAATATATTTCTGTGAAGCTGTCCTGTCTGCGGTACTTGTTATGGTAGCTGTAACGAACATGACTCCTCCTTCCTGTGGCAGCCAGTGATTGCTCTTGGTGTGTAGGCTTCCCTGTTGCAAGTTAGAAAACCTAACTTTGACTATAGGAATTTCCCTCGTGGTCTTTGGAACTGGACTTTATTGTGAATGTGGAGGGGACATTCTCTCTTTGGGAAAGGTACAGGTTTTGCAATATGCTTCTTTCTGGTACCAATTTGGGGGTCAGTTATTTTTTCACACTATATGCACACTTTTGGAAATTTATTTTATATATATATATATGATAGTATCTTAACATATACTTTATCCTACAGAATAAAGGGAAAAAGTGAGTTGGCTCATGGGTAGATACTTATAGAAAGTAACATTTAAGGAATCCCTCTGATTCTGAATCAGTGTCACAGGCAAGATAGTTTTTTTTTTTTCCTCTGCCAGTAAAATAAACAAAAAACAAACAAAATTTTGTGTAATATCCTCGGATGCTGCAGTTCAGAGGGATTCTCTTCCATGACTCAGCTGAGGCCAGCAGAGTTGGTATTAACAATTGAGTGTAGCAGATGGAAGGCAGACGGTGGAGGGCAGCGGGAAAGAAGCTGGCTGTTCATGTCTGCCTATGAGTGGTAGGATAGCCCTGGTGAGGGATTTTACAGAGCAGCCAAGACCAGCATTTTCATAGGACAGTGGCAGACTGAGTTGATACTGGGGCTGTTTGTGTGCCCAACCTAAAAGATGGGAACCCAAGTCAAAGCTGGAATTCATACTCAGGCACGTCATGGCTTATCAAGTAGTAGCCAGGCCCCAAGGGAGTGTACAGGAGCCAGTTTACTTTGGTAACCATTCATGGCTCATCTTGTGGCCAAGAGAAGATTTGAAGGCCTTGGCCTGGTTTCTGAGTCTTGTCCTTCTGCTTCCTAAGGCGACAAGACCTTGACTTAACCCTGAGTTAGTGCCAGATGCTTTAGACCAAACCCATAAGAAGCTTGGTGTCTGTGGAAGAGGTTAGTCCCATTCCATTGTTAAAGTGCCGAAAAGGACGGATGCTGCCATTCCATTTTCCTTGTGTTTTCTGGATGTTCAGAAATCACCCATGAGGACATACATGAATTTCATTAGATACTATAAGTTCCAAGGATCTACTGTACATGGTAACTATAATTATACTATATCATATACTTGAAATTTGCTGAGAGGTAGATCTTAAACCTTATTATGACAAAAAGTTAACCATATGAGGTGATGTATGTGTTAATGAATTTGACTGTGGTGATTCTCTCACAATGTATACATGCTACTAAGTCCAAGCTTCTTCTGATCCCCTAGAGAACCGTCTTACTGAGGCCTGGCTGCTTGTTTCTTTTTCTTTTTTTTTAATTTAATTTTAAATTGATAGATACTTACTTTACAATACTGTGATTGTTTCTGCCAGTTTCTTTTGTATTAATGGAACAAAGGGGGAGCCAAAGAGGTAAAGTAAAAAGGCCCTGCGTGCTAAGTCTATTCAGTCATGTCCCACTCTTTGTGACCCCATGGACTGTAACCTGCCAGGTTCTTTTGGCCATGGGATTCTCCAGGCAAGAATAATATGTAATATATGGCTGATTCATGTTGAGGTTTGACAGAGAACAAAATCTGTAAAGCAATTATCCCTCACTTAAAAAATAAATAAATATTAAAAAAAATTGTAAAAAGAATACTAGAGTGAGTTGCTGTTTCCTTCTCCAGGAAATCTTCCCAACCTAGGGATTGAACCCTAGTTTCCTGTTTGGCAGATGGATTCTTTACCACTGACCACCTGGGAATTATGGTTATAAAATGCATTTCTGTGATAATTTATGGTTTTGAACATCTTTTCATGCGATTGTTGGCAATTTATTTATGTTTGTGAAACAACAGTGAAAATATGTTCCTAATTTTTATGGAGGTGTTTATCTTCCCTTTTTTGAGTTATAAGAATGCTCTGTGTATTCTGGATATACTATAAATATTTCTTCCTAATCTGTTGTCTTCTTGAAGAGATGTCTAGTCTTTCTCATTCTATTGTTTTCCTCTATTTCTTTGCATTGATCCTTGAGGAAGGTTTTCTTACCTCTCCTTGCTATTCTTTGGACCCCTGCATTCAAATGGGTATATATTTCCTTTTCTCCTTTGCCTTTCGCTTCTCTACTTTTCTCAGCTATTTGTAAGGCCTCCTCAGACAACCATTTTGCCTTTTTGCATTTCTTTTTCTTGTGGATGGTCTTAATCACTGCCTCCTGTACAATGTCAGGAACCTCTGTCCATAGATCTTCAGGCACTCTATCTATCAGATCTAATCACTTGAATCTATTTGTCACTTCCACAGTATAATCATAAGGGATTTGATTTAGGTTATACCTGAATGGTTTAGTGGTTCAAAATAAAAGACAGAAATGGTATGGACCTAACAGAAGCAGAAGATATTAAGAAGAGGTGGCAAAAATACACAGAAGAACTACACAAAAAACATCTTCATGACTCAGATAATCATGATGGTGTGATCACTCACCTAGAGCCAGGCATCCTGGAAAGTGAAGTCAAGTAGGCCTTAGGAAGCATCACTACAAAAAAAGCTAGTGGAGGTGATGGAATTCCAGTTGAGCTACTTCAAATCCAAAAAGATGATGCTGTGAAAGTGCTGCACTCAATATGCCAGCAAATTTGGAAAACTCAGCAGTGGCCACAGGACTGGAAAAGGTCCGTTTTCATTCCAATCCCAAAGAAAGGCAATGCCAAAGAATGCTCAAACTACCACACAAGTGTACTCATCTCACACTCTAGCAAAAATATTGCTTAAAATTCTCCAAGCCAGGCTTCAGCAGTATGTGAACAGTGAACTAACTTCCAGGTGTTCAACCTGGATTTAGAAAAGGCAGAGGAACCAGATATCAAATTGCCATCATCTGCTGGATCATCGAAAAAGCAGTAGAGTTCCAGAGAAACATCTACTTTTGCTTTATTGACTATACCAAAGCCTTTGACTGTGTGCATCACAACAAACTGGAAAATTCTGCAAGAGATGGAAATACCAGACCACCTGACCTGCCTCTTGAGAAATCTGTATGCAGGTCAGGAAGCAACAGTTAGAGCTGGACATGGAACAACAGACTGGTTCCAAATAGGAAAAGGAGTACATCAAGGCTGTATATTACTACCCTGCTTATTTAACTTATATGCAGAGTACATCATGTGAAATGTACCGATGTACTTCATTTGGGCTGGATGAAGCACAAGCTGGAATCAAGTTTGCCTGGAGGAAATATCAATTACTGTAGATGACACCACACTTAAAGCAGAAAGCAAAGAAGTAAAGAACCTCTTGATGAAACTGAAAGAGGAGCGTGAAAAAGTTGGCTTAAAACTCAACATTCAGAAAACTAAGATCATGGCATCTGGTCCCATCACTTCATGGCAAATAGATGGGGAAACAGTGGAAACAGTTACAGACTTTATTTTGGGGGGGCTCCAAAGTCACTGCAGATGGTGACTGCAGCCATGAAATTAAAAGATACTTGCTCCTTGGAAGAAAAGTTATGACCAACCTAGACAGCATATTAAAAAGCAGAGACATTACTTTGTCAGCAAAGGTCCGTCTAGTCAAGGCTATGGTTTTTCCAGTAGTCATGTATGGATGTGAGAGTTGGAATATAAAGAAATCTGAGTGCTGAAGAATTGATGCTTTTGAACTGTGGTGTTGGAGAAGACTCGAGAATCCCTTGGACTGCTAGGAGATCCAACCAGTCCATCCTGAAGGGTATCAGTCCTGAATATTTATTGGAAGGACTGGTGCTGAAGCTGAAACTTCAATACTTTGGCCACCTGATGCAAAGAACCGACTCACTGGAAAAGTGCCTGATGCTGGGAAAGATTGAAGGCGGGAGGAGAAGGGGACGACAGAGGATGAGATGGTTGGATGGCATCACCGACTGAATGGACGTGAGTCTGAGTAAACTCTAGGAGTTGGTGATGGACAGGGAGGCCTGGCATGCTACAGTCCATGGGGTTGTAAAGAGTCGGACATGACTGAGCGACTGAACTGAATCTGTTGTATAACCACCCAGGAATTGAACCCATGTCTGCTGCATTGTTGGCAGATTCTTAACTGGCTGAGCCATCACAGAAGCCTCATAAGCTGTTGTTGCAAATATCTCTTGGTTTCAGGCGGGGGAAGTGATATGTTAATTTATAGCCTGTAGCCATTCACAAGTGGGCTGGGTCAGGATGTTTCCTGTGAGTTAAAGTTATTTTAGTTTAACCTTTAGGCAAGGGGGCTTCCCTGGTGTTTCAGACTGTAAAGAAGGTGCCTGCAATACAGGAGGCCTTGGTTTGATCCCTCAGTCAGGAAGATGCCCTGGAGAAGGAAATGGCTCCAGTATTCTTGCCTGGAGAATTCCTTGGACAGAAGAGTCTAGAGGGCCACAGTCAATAGGGTCAGAAAGAGTGACTAACACTCAGTCATAGGGGGCAGGGTTCCTGGAGATGGGTCATTATGCTATAGGTGGCTTTCCTTTAGCTATTAACTCAAATAGCAAAAACAATAGAAAACAAAGGGTAAACTAAAAGAAACATCTGCTTTACAGAAGTTTGTTGTTTTCTGCCAAATATCAACTTGAGTCAGCCATAGGTATACATATGTCCCCTCCCTCTTGAACCTCCCTCCCATCTCCCTCCCCATCCTACCCCTCTAGGTTGTTACAGAACCCCTGTTTGATTTCCCTGAGTCATACTCCAAGTTCCCATTGGCTATTTACTTTACGTTATCCTTCAATTAAAAAAAAAAATTTAAAAAGCAATAAAATACATTAAAAAATAAGGAAAAAAAGAAACAGATCTAATATGAAGTCGAATTTGTTTTTCCTTATCACATACATATGGGCTTCACAGGTGGCACTAGTGGTGAAGAATCCACCTGCCAAAGCAGGAGAATAAGAGATGCTGGTTTACCCTGGGTCGGGAAGATCCCCTGGAGGACTGCATAGGAACCCACTCCAGTATACTTGGCTAAAGAATTGCATGGACAGAGGAGCTTGGGTCACAAAGAGTTGGACATGACTCAAGCAACTTAGCATGCATTATATACATATATCAAATCATAATGTTGTATACTTTAAATACATTCAGTTTTGTTAAATATATCTCAATAAAGCTGGAAAAATTTGTAATTATTTTGTTTATAAACTGGCAGTAATGGCCCTCACTATTCTGTACCTAAGTGCTTCTTTTTTAGTTGATGATGATTCAGTTCAGTTAAGTCACTCAGTCGTGTCCGACTCTTTGCGACCCCATGAATCTCAGCACACCAGGCCTCCCTGTCCATCACCAGCTCCTGGAGTTCGCTCATACTCATGTCCATCGAGTCAGTGATGCCATCCAGCCATCTCATTCTCTGTCATCCCCTTCTCCTCCTGCCCCCAATCCCTCCAAGCATCAGAGTCTTTTCCAATGAGTCAACTCTTCGCATGATGTCGCCAAAGTACTGGAGTTTCAGCTTTAGTTAGTATCATTCCTTCCAAAGAACACTCAGGGCTAATCTCCTTCAGAATCGACTGGTTGGATCTCCTTGCAGTCCAAGGGACTCTCAAGAGACTTCTCCAACACCACAGTTCAAAAGCATCAATTCTTTGGTGCTCAGCTTTCTTCACAGTCCAACTCTCACATCCATACATGACCACTGGGAAAACCATGGACTTGATTAGATGGACCTTTGTTGGCAAAGTAATGTCTCTGCTTTTGAATATGCTATCTAGGTTGCTCATAACTTTCCTTCCAAGGAGTAAGCGCCTTTTAATTTCATGGCTGCAGTCACCATCTGCAGTGATTTTGGAGCCAAAAAAATAAAGTCAGCTACTGTTTCCCCATCTATTTCCCATGAAGTGATGGGACCAGACGCCATGATCTTCATTTTCTGAATGTTGAGTTTTAAGCCAACTTTTTCACTCTCCTCTTTCACTTTCATCAAGAGGCTTTTGAGTTCCTCTTCACTTTCTGCCATAAGGGTGATGTCATCTCCGTATCTGAGGTTATTGATATTTCTCCTGGCAATCTTGATTCCAGCTTGTGCTTCTTCCAGCCCAGCGTTTCTCATGATATACTCTGCATATAAGTTAAATAAGCAGGATGACAATATACAGCCTTGACGTACTTCTTTTCCTATTTGGAACCAGTCTGTTGTTCCATGTCCAGTTCTAACTGTCACTTCCTGACCTGCATATAGGTTTCTCAAGAAGCAGGTCAGGTGGTCTGGTATTCCCATCTCTTTCAGAATTTTCCACAGTTTATTGTGATCCACACAGTCAAAGGCTTTGGCATAGTCAATAAAGCAGAAATAGATATTTTTCTGGAACTGTCTTGCTTTTTTGATGATCTAGCGGATGTTGGCAATTTGATCTCTGGTTCCTCTGCCTTTTCTAAAACCAGCTTGAACGTCTGGAATTTCATGGTTCACGTACTATTGAAGCCTGGCTTGGAGAAGTTTGAGCATTACTTTGCTAGCGTGTGAGATGAGTGTAATTGTGTGGTAGTTTGAACATTCTTTAGCATTGCCTTTCTTTGGGATTGGAATGAAAACTGACCTTTTCCAGTCCTGTGGCCACTGCTGAGTTTTCCAAATTTGCTGGCATACTGAGTGCAGCACTTGCACAGCATCATCTTTCAGGATTTGAAATAGCTCAACTGGAATTCCATCACCTCCACTAGCTTTGTTCATAGTGATGCTTTCTAAGGCCCACTTGACTTCACATTCCAGGATGTCTGGCTCTAGGTGAGTGATCACACCATTGTGATTATCTGGGTTGTGAAGATCTTTTTCATACAGTTCTTTTGTGTATTCTTGCCACCTCTTCCTAATATCTTCTGCTGCTTTTAGGTCTATACCATTTCTGTCCTTTATCGAGCCCATCTTTGCATGAAATGTTCCCTTGGTATCTCTAATTTTCTTGAAGAGATCTCTAGTCTTTCCTATTCTGTTGTTTTCCTCTATTTCTTTGCATTGATTGCTGAGGAAGGCTTTCTTTTCTCTCCTTGCTATTCTTTGGAACTCTGCATTCAGATGCTTATATCTTTCCTTTTCTCCTTTGCTTTTTCCATAAAATATTAGGTTCATTTTTATATTTATCTTTGTATTTTCACATTAAAAGAAAAATGAAAACATTCTTCATAAAAGCTTTTATATTAATTTAGGTTTATCATTCATGCAGTGGTAGCTTCTTTTTTAGTTGATGATAATCACTGTTATTTTTATGGACTTACTATGTGCCATGCACTCTATAAATTTTATGTGTATGATATTATTTAATCATTAAGAGTCAGACTAGCATATTTTGGGGAGTATAAAATTTAGTAAAAGTGCTTAGATCAACATCCTAGATTCATCACTTACAAACTGTGCAGACTCCAGGCCTAGTTTTCAAGCACTGTAGATAGCACTGGGATTAACAAGAGGCATAGAACCTGATCATTGACCTTTTGGAGCTCACAGACTAGTCGAGGTATTCAGTCTAGCACAGGGGTAGGTAAACTATGGTTGCATTCACTAAATCCAGCCAGGTGCCTTTTGTTATAAATAAAGTTTTATTAGAACACAATCATGCCCATTTGTATACATATTGCCTATGATTGTTTCGATGCTACAGTGGCAGAGCTGAGTAGTTGTTACAGACAGTCATGTGGCTTACAAAGCCTACAGTATTTACTATCTGACCCTTTACAGAAAAAAAATTTTTTTTTTTTGTCAAACCTTGCTCTGGTGCAGTGGTTTCAGGTCATCGTTCTAATGCATACCAATTAGTCCACTCTTTGCATGAGGTGGCCAAAGTATTGGAGTTTCAGCTTTAGGATCAGTCCTTCCAATGAACACCCAGGACTGATCTCCTTTAGAATGGACTGGTTGGATCTCCTTGCAGTCCAAGGGACTCTCAAGAGTCCCTTTACAGAAAAAAAAAATTTTTTTTTTTGTCAAACCTTGCTCCGGTGCAGTGGTTTCAGGTCATCATTCTAATGCATACCAGTGAACAACACAGGTTTAGTGTCAGACAGACGTGAGTTCAAAAAAGAGCTTGGCAACTTTATGCAACCATGTGACCTTGAACAAGTTCCTCTCAGTCCTTCAATTACCTCATCTGAAAATGAAGATGATAATAATACCTACCTTATTGGACAGTGTGAAGATGTGAGGGTGAAATGAGGTAGGCCATGTGAAGAATTTAGCACAGTGTCTGGCACGTAGTAAGAGCTCATTTATCTGGTATTATTACTGTTGTTGATGTTGTGAGCTCCTTACTGGAAGCTCACTACCTTTGCTAGATTGGTAAGTTGTGGGTGGGGAGGGATATCAGATAAAGTGATGTTGGAATTTTGAATGTGAGACAGATTAATAGAAGCCACTGACAGGCTAAAAAGTTTCCATTGAAACATATGAGTAACAGGGAGGCATTGAAAGCTGATAAACAGTGGGAGAGACGAGCGTGGTAAAAAAATGCTGCTTGGGGAAGATTTTATGTATCTTCTTCTTTCTTTTTTCCCCACAGCATTTTCCTTATTCACACAGTATGATTTACTATGTATTATGCATATTTTTCATTGTCTAGCTCTTCAGTTCAGTCACTCAGTTGTGTCTGACTTTTTGCAACCCCATGGACTGCAGCACGCCGGGCCTCCTTGTCCATCACCAACTCCCTGAGCTTGCTCAAACTCATGTCTATCTCCTATGGCTAGATTTTTGGTTCCATGGGACCAGGGATCATTGTTTTGATTACTAATATATCCCAGGCACCTAGGCCAGTGCCTGATATGTACAAGGCTCTCAGTAACTGTTGAATGTATTTGGCCAGCAATGTGTACAAGGAGCATGATGCAGGAATATCACTTAGGAGATCAGTGTGCTCACCAGTAAGTGTGAGAGCATGGGTAGTAACTTAGGGTAGTGGCA